>NW_008341872.1:3824828-3836649 GCF_000622305.1 Nannospalax galili | reverse complement strand
AAACATATAAAATAACCAGGGAGAAATATTTATATTAAAATAATAATATACTAATTAATCTCCCAATATTCACTGGTGTATCTTGGAAAATAAGCACTAGAATTAAGTTATGGTAATATATAAAATCCAAATATCTAAAAACCAGGAAGAAATGAACATGCTATTTTCAATATTTTAAAGAAGTGATTTCATAGTTAAACCTTAAAGGTTTCATTTATTTGTGTGTGTGTGTGTGTGTGTGTGTGTGTGTGTGTGTGTGTGTGATGTGATGTGTGTGTGCAGGCACATGAGTTCCACTGCAGCAGTGTGGAAGCCAAAGGACACTCTCAGATGTCAGTCATGGCTTTCCCCCTTGTTTGAGACAGAGTCCCTTTGTTGTTTGTCCTGCACTGTACCCTCCAGACTTGCTGGCCCATTAGCTGCTGTGATCCTCCTGTCTCTACCTTGCACCTTGCTGTGGGAGCTCTGGCATTACAGGAACATGCTACTATGCAAGCCTCTGCATGGATTCTGGGGTTCTGAACTCAGTTCCCTATGCCTGTGCAACAAGTGCTTTACTTACTGAGCCAGCTTCCCAGTCATGAACCATTTTATTTAAGAGAATTGTTTTAAAATGTTCAAAGAACACATGTTCACCAGGGTATATAAAGTTGGAGAGCAAAGTAAAACCTGAGAACTTGCTTGTATGTGAAGCTGGCATAGCCTAGATTTGAATCGCGAGAGAAGAACAAACAGAATTCACCAAAAGGAGTCCGTTTTATAAGTAGAGATGCATAAAGTGAACAACCTATCATAAGATGAAAATAACAAAGAACTTAGTAAGAAACTACTCACGAAACCCCAGCAGTGATTACACCATAGTGCAAGAATGTTTAGTTTCTGGACTGTAACCCCACACACCTATAATGATAACATGACAGCCACATTGCTTAGGCTGAATTTTCTAGTCAGTACAATAAGAATGGGAAGAAGGGGGCATTCATTATTATTTACAGGTGAAGAAGTTACATGCTTGGAAACACCAAAAGAGTCAACTGAAAACTATTAAGCACTCTCTCTATTGGTTACTTTTTTTTTTTTGTCTTTTTGAGACAGGGTCTCCCTGTAGCCCCAGATGTCATGGAACTCACTATGTAGACCAGGCTGGCCTTGAACTCACAGAGATCCATCTGCCTCTGCCTCCTGAGTGCTGGGATTAAAGGCATGCACCACCATGCCTGGCTCTATTGGTTACTTTTTGTTGCTGTGATAAAGCACCATAACCAAATTGCACAGCACCCAGCTCCCTAACTAAGGTTGGGTGAGGCCCCTCCCAAGGCAGACCTGGCTTTGGTAGGATAAGGCTGAGATCTTAGTAAACAGCCTGAGGGTGGGTTCTGACCTCCATCTGTGTACTGTGATCTCAAAAGGCTGCCAGAGTGCCTGTTCAGGCCTCCATCTGGCATAGGGGCTGAGAACTCAGCAGACTGAAAGTTCCAAAATTGGCCCCCCTTAGGGAACTACCCAAATTTTGCTCTGTGTTTCCACTATAGGAGTCTGAACCTTAGAAGAAAGCCCGAGTATACCTGACTGGAACCTGACTTGGGCTTTTGTGGGTGCTCCTGAGTAGCTGATCTGAAGCCATCAGTTCCCACCAAAATAAAACCTGAGAGAACCTGAAACCTGGACCAACCAACTTCACACATCCAATAAGAAAACAACCAAGGCACACAAATAATACAAACAGAAGCAAACTTCAACTCAACAAAAGAAGGCTTGAGTTTCATACCAGAATTACAAACAACAAAAGAAATCCACATGCCAAAATCAAAGCCAAAACATTAGGTCCCCACCAAACTCCACCAATACTGTAGAAGAGTTCTACAAGGAGAACCCCCTAGAGATAATCCAGGACACTGAATTTAAAAGAAGAATCATAAACATGATCAAGAAATTCAGTGAATTTAAAGAACACACAAACAAACAAATCAAAGAACTAAGAGAAGATAAGGATAAACTTCTGAATGAATTCAAAAAAAAGATAGAAACATTGAAGAAAAATCATGCAGAAATGAAGGAAGTAGAAAACTCAGTAAGCCAACTTGAAACAACAGGGGAAAGTCTCACCACTAGAATGAACGAAATGGAAAACAGAATAGCAACACTGGAGGATAAAGCTGAAAAATTGGACCACTCAAGAAAAAATTATGAAAAAAATTTGAAAACACAGGAATTCAATATGCAAGAGATATGGGACACCATGGAAAGACCAAATCTGCATATCATAGGCATAGAGGAAGGAGAAGAATTTCAGGTTAATGATATTGGCTAGATCTTAAACAGGATTGTAGAAGAGAATTTCCTGAAATTAAGGAAAGATATCCCCATACAAATACAGGAAGCACATAGAACACCAAATAGACAGGATCAGAAAAGAAACTCCCCGCGACATATCATAGTAAAAACACTAAACGTACAGAACAAAGAGAGAATACGGAAAGTAACACAAGAAAAACAATGAATCACATATAAAGGAAAGCCCACCAGAATTACAGCTGACATATCAATGCAAACTATGAAAGCCAGAAGAGCCTGGACCAAAGTATTTCCAGCTCTAAATGAGAATAGGTGCCAGTCCAGAATACTTTACCCAGCAAAAATGTCTATTATAGTTGAGGGGGAAAGAAAAATCATCTAATTTTTTTCAAATATCCTGAAAGAATACACGTCCATGAAGCCAGCCCTTCAAAGAATACTTGAAGCAATACAAAGTACTAAGAAACAACTATACCCCAGGGAAAACGAAAGAAAATAAATGAAGGTATAATTGAGGAAACACAAAATTAGACAAAGAACACAAATGGCAATCAAAATGATGGGAACCAATGCACATCTTTCAATAATAACCTTAAATATCAATGGACTGAACTCCCCAGTCAAAAGACACAGGCTAAGTGAATGGATTAAGAAACAAAATCCATCTTTGGGCTGGAGGGATGGGATAGCACAGCCATTAAGGGCTAAGGCTAACAAAATCCATCTTTTTGCTATCTGCAAGAAACCCATCTCACCTTCAAGGACTGGTGCTACCATAAGGTGAGGATGGAAAAGAATATCCCAAGCAAATGGCACTAAGAAACAAGCAGGGGTTGCAATTCTAATATCTGACAAAATAGACTTCAAAGGAAAACTAATCAGAAGAGATAAGGAGGGTCACTTCATTCTGATCAAAGGAACAATTAACCAAGAAGATATTACAATCCTTAACATATATGCACCAAACTCTGGTGCACCCAAATTCATGAAAACAACACTATAGGAATTTAAGACACAGATTAACCCCAACTCAGTAATAGTAGGGGACTTCAATACCCCACTGTCTCCATTACACAGGTCAACTGAACAAAGAGTTAACAGAGAGACGTCTGAATTAAATGATCCTATACATCCAGGCCCAGATGGATTTACAGCAGAATTCTACCACACATTTAAAGAAGACCTCCAATCAATACTACTTAAATTATTCAAAGGGATAGAAACAGAGGGAGAACTCCCAAATTCCTTCTGTGAAGCCAGCATCACTCTAATACCAGAACCAGGTAATGACACAAGCGAAAAAAAAAAAAAACTGTAGATCCATATCCTGAATAAACATAGATGCAAAAATTCTCAACAAAATACTTGCAAACCGCATACATGACACACATGAAAAAGATTATTCACCATGATCAAGTAGACATTATTCCAGAGATGCAGGGATGGTTCAATATATGCAAGTAAATAAATATCATTAATCTTATAAATGGACTCAAAGACAAAAACCACATCATCATCTCAATAGATGCAGAAAAAGCTTTTCACAAAATTCAGCATACACTTATGTTCAAAGTCCTAGAGGGAATAGGACTAGAGGGAACATACCCCAACATAATTAAAGCTATATACAACAAACCCACAGCCAACATCATTCTAAATGGAGAAAAATTGGAAGCATTCCCATTAAAATCAGGAACCAGATAAGGATGTCCACTATCTCCACTCCTTTTCAATATAGTGCTTGAAACTCTTGCTAGAGCAGTAAGACAGGAGAAGGAAATTAAAGGAGTACTAGTTGGAAAAGAAGAGGTCAAACTATCACTTTTTGCAATGATATGATACTATACATAAGAGATCCCAAAAGTTCCACCAGAAAACTTCTAGAAATGATCACCACTTTCAGTATAGTGGCAGATTATAAAATCAATCTGCAAAAATAAGTAGCCTTTCTGTATACCAATAACAAGCAATTGGAGAAAGAATACAGGGAAATCCTCCCATTCACAATTGCTGCAAAAATATTAAAATATCTTTGAATAAATCTGATGAAAGACACCAAAGATTTCTACAATGAAAATTTTAAATTGTTAAAGAAAGAGATTGAGGCAGACCCCAGGAGATGGAAGGACCTCCCATGTTCATGGATTGGAAGAATTAATATTGTTAAAATGACCAGCCTACCAAAAGCAATATATAGATTCAATGCAATTCCCAATCAAAATTCCCGTGACATACTTCACAGAATTAGAAAAATGCATCCTTTAATTTGTGTGGAAGTACAAAAGACCTCGGATAGCCAAAGCAAGCCTAAGCACAAAGAGCAGTGCTGGGGGGATTAGTATACCAGATCTCAAAGTATAGTCATAAAACAGCATGGCACTGGCACAAAAATAGACACAGAGATCAGTGGAACATCATTGAAGACCCAAACATGAGTGCACACAATTTCAGCCACCTGATATTTGACAAAGGTGCCAAGAACACACAATGGAGGAAAGACAGCATCTTCAACAAATGGTGCTGGCAAAACTGGATCTCCACCTGTAGAAGAATGAAACTAGATCCTTATCTTTCACCTTGCACAAAAGTCAACTCCAAATGGATCAAAGACCTCAATGTGAAACTGGAAACTCTGAAACTATTAGAAGAAAATATTGACAGTAACTTATAAGATATAGGTGTAGTAAAGGATTTCTAAATCAGACAGAATTTGTTCAGGAATTAAGGTCAGCAATCAACAAGTGAGACCTCATTAAACTAAAAAGTTTCCATACAACATAAGAAACAATCAAAAAAGTGAAGAGAAAACCCACAGAATGAGAAAAAAAATATTCACCAGTGACACATCTGACAGAGGTTTATCATCCAGAATATATAAAGAACTCAAAAAACAAAGAAGCAAGAAACCAAATGAACCAATTAAAAGATGGACTAAAGAGCTAAACAGAGAGTTCTCAAAGGAAGAAATAAAGATGGCTAAGAAACATCTCAAAACGTGTTTAACATCATTAGTAACAAGAGAAATGCAAATTAAAACCACCCTAAGGTATCACCTTACCCCAACCAGACTGGCTAGGATCAAGAGAACAAATGATACCAAATGCTGGCTAGGATGTGGACAAAGGGGGAATGCTCATTCATTGCTGGTTAGATTGAAAACTTGTGGAACCCCTATGGAAAGCAGTGTGGAGAACTCTTAAAAAACTAAAAATGAACCTACCATATGACCTGGCACTCCTTGGCATATACCCAAAGGACTCATCCTATTGTAGAGACACTTTTACAACCATGTTTGTTGCTGCTCTTTTCACAATAGCTAAGAAATGGAAGCAACCTAAGTGCCCCTCAACTGATGAGTGGCTAACAAAAATGTGGTATATTTACACAATGGAGTTCTATTCAGCAGTAAAGAAAGATAAAATAATGAAATTTGCAGATAAACGGGTGGATCTAGAAACTTATACTAAGTGAAGTAACACAGGCTCAGAAAAATAAAAGACGTATGTTCTCCAACATTTGTGGATCCTAGCACCAAATCCTTTAAAATTCCATGTCCTTTTAATAAGATGATACTGTACGGCAGTCTCTCCTGCATGAAATAACTACCATCATCACGACTTCAGCAGTGCCTGATTGCTAAACATTGTCACGATTGGGCTTGTTGTTGGTTGTGCTCCTTCATTGGTTGTGCTCCTCACCGGAGTATCCAGCCACTCTTCCCACAGAACTGTATGTAATTTGGCCCTAAACACACATGGTCTCTCACAACAGTTGGAAAATTTATTTGTTAATGTTATTATGTCTCACAATTATTTTTTAAAAAAGAAAATGAGAATGTAAAAGATGTTAAAAGGATATGGGAATGGAGATATTTTCCAAAATATAAAAAAATGAAAAAGGCTAAGCAAGTGATGAAGGTCTGTGTAGGCTTGTTATGATATATAAAGGATGAGACAAAAATAATATACACATAATCTTAAAATTTCTAATGTCATAGTTTAGTCAACTAGTTTAAGGAACACAATATATATTTAGTCAAGGTTTATCTGAGAAAATTTGGTTTTTTACCCAAGCCTTATCTACATAGCACATGATAATTAAAAGTACCAGACTGGTGGAACTAACCTTACTGGATGTTTAACAGTCATAGTTTGAGGCCTATACTAGTGTGGTCAGAGGGACTTAAAGGACAGTTTTAGTTTCTTGCCCTCCAAGGTCGACAAGTTCCAGGGGGCTATGGAACATCTCTCAAAATGTCCTGTAACTGTGGTGAGTCACCTGTCCTCTTGTTCACAGAGGCCGTGGAGATCCCAAGAGATGGACTTGAACCTGTGTGAACCAGTGTCCAGTCTACAAAGAGGAGGGTCAACTCAGAGGAAACATTTTTTCCAAGCTTCCAAGTGAAGCCAGCCATGGTCGAGCAGGACCTTTGACTTATTTTCACATAGATGGAACTGGTAAAAGAAAGGGGCCAGGGGCTCTTTCCAAGTCCATGTGACTCCTGAGGAACAGATCCTCAAATGACCTTAAGTGTAAATATAAATTGATTTATTTGGGCCAATAGGATGGTCTCAAACACCCAAAAGGAAAGTATAACCAAAGAGGAACGTGATCAGTATATCTCTTTGAGACTTTGAGGGATTACACTTCTCAGACATTAGGCTTAAGTCCACATAAAAAGTTATTCAGACAATTATTTCTCACTGGCTATTTTGTTGTGAATCAAAAAGTGCTGCTCAGATGTAAGACTTCAAACCTTGGTCTGCAATACTGTAGTGCCCACCTGTAGCTAAGGGAGACAATCCAGACTTCTAAAATTGTGGCCAAATTTGTTTTCTCTTCCTATCTAGAAGCCTTTGAGAGGGAACTGATACTGATTCTAACCACTCCAATAGCTATCAAAATGCCTGAAAGCAAATCCTGAATCCACACTCTCGAGTTCAGCCTTGGCAGACAAAAGAAACATGAGGAGGAGCCCAACAGAGAGATGTTTTTGGAAGCTCTCATCAAGAAAGTCCAAGAACTGGACTCTTATATGAACATTTGAAAGTAACTAAGATGTTTTTTATAAAAATTATTATTTAAAGTTCTAGGATTGCTGAATAATCATAATATGGTCGAGAAAGACATGTAAGTATTAATATGCATCAATTAAAAATAAAACTTATACATTCCAGACAGCATAAACATAAGTAGAAATTCAGTCTATGAAATATTCCCAACAAATATAAAAATTTGAAAGCTTTCTATACATAATATATAGTCTCAGCCCTAGGAAGGTTGAGGCAGGAGAATCACAAGTTTCAGACTACATTGGGCTAAACAATGAGCTATAAAAGAGCTTATATAAGTAATTGAAAAAACCAGTAGACAAAAAGGTGGCTAGAAAACTTATAAGAAGTTTAAATGGGCATAAAACTTGTGAGATAATTAAATTTAAATAAATAATAATTTCAGATGTGAAACAGATAACTTTCAACCTGTCATAATAACAGCAGAATTGCTCTAGAAATGTAACAGTATATATTAATATCCTGAAAACAGTATTAAAATTTTAATGTGCTTATTATGAACTCTTGTAATGAAACAAAAATGTAAACTGTATAAACATCCCCCAATGATGTTGACAGTCTAACAGCTGAATGAATTTGAGCATGTATATTCATGTAACTACTGTTCACATTAGATTACAAGACAAATTTTGAGGACATTGCACTTTATTTTTTACTCTTTTAAAGATTAAGTTTATTAACTGACACATAAAAATAAAATGTGTTTATATGAGGTTGCCTGTGCTGTTTGTATTTATATTGTATAATGCTTAAACATTGAGTGTTAAAAAGCAAAGCCCAAATTATTGGAAATATTTCCTACAGAGTATGAAAATATGTTTGTTCCTAATTTATGTGTATAAATAATTCCAGGAAAATTAGATATAAACCATGTTAAAATGATTCCAGACACCAATATCAAAGAAAGCTAAGTTGGCAACCTGTCTTTGAAATGTAATGAATTTAAGAAGGAAAATAGTATTTATGATTTGTAAAATTTGTTCAGTTTTTGACTTCATACTGATTTGAAACTGAAGTCAATTTTCCTTTGAAATTTCATCTTAGACTAAATTTCTAAATTTATATTACTTTGGTGATCATTTTGTCAAAAATCTTAAATAAACTTACCTAGCCCTCACATAATTAAAAAAAAAAAAGTAACTTGCTATTATTGGCAGATTTCAGTTAGGAAGAAGCCTTATTCCTTAACAGTTTTAGATAAAGTCACCATCATTGTACTCTATTGTAAGAGGTAAATAACTCCTTTCTTCTACTGACAAAGTTCAAATGTGTTGGTCTTTATGAAAGTGTAAAATTTATTTATAAGAATACACAGGTTCCTACAGAAGAGGGAGTGGAAAGATTGTTAAGAACCCATGGTTGGGGAGGACCAGGGCAAAGCCTCATCTTCTAGGCATGATAGGACTGATGCACTCATGAACTCATGGCAGCTGTTTTTGCCTACACACAACCTGCGCACATCAAGCCAGTCAACATTCTAGTTGGATGGGCGGGGGGTACATGGGCCCCCACCCATTGCTAAGGAGCTCTTGACAGTTGATGACATCTGGGGAGGGAGAGTCAGTTTTCTTTAGGAGTGTGGTTCCTTGTAGGTGGCCATGTTCCAGTAGCTGCCCCAACACCCACGTGTGTATGGGCATCAATTGTAGTCATTGGGTTATTAAAAGTAACAGCAAAAGCCCAGGACATCAAGTTGGGAGGGGGGTTGGGGGAATCTGGGAGAAGCTGGAGTGGTGGAGTGGGGTGAATATGATTGAAGTAC
This sequence comes from Nannospalax galili, assembly GCF_000622305.1. Classification (NCBI taxonomy): domain Eukaryota; kingdom Metazoa; phylum Chordata; class Mammalia; order Rodentia; family Spalacidae; genus Nannospalax; species Nannospalax galili. The sequence continues at coordinate 3,827,520 of NW_008341872.1, read as the reverse complement.
ATTATATGCTGCATCAAATTCTCAAGGACTTAAAACAAATAAGAATAGATTCCAAACAGTGCTTTGTAGCTCTCAGCACTGAATAATTTTTCCTAACACCTTCCACTCTGACATATGAGTAGCACATTATTACTTTTAAAATAGAAATAAGTACATATTTCAGGCACAAACATGGGATCCTCAGTATTGAAAATGAATCTTTATCAAATGTTAGAAGTCACTTGGAACCAGTTTCCCTGGATTCCAGAAAGTTTTCCTACTATTTCTATTTCTACTTCTATTATTTTCTATTTCTTCCAAAATCAGTAAAATGAAGTTCCAAAAAGGTAAAGTGCTCTTCTCTAAATTTTAATTAGTTCATTCTTTGTTCTAGTTGCCATTTGAAAGGCCAAAAACGTTTCTGTGACTATCGGTAGAGACCATAAAGCCACAACGAAGTCACCTAGCCACAGATGGCACTTGGGGCACAGGGACTTTCGTGACATAAATATGTGAATGGCTGCTCCCAGACCCTATCCTCCCTATCCTACTGGCACCAGTCAGAGGTGCTATGCCAAGTGTCGACTCTGGGTGTCAGCTGCGATTTATAGCAATTTACAGAGTGTCACTTTTCTGTGACTGCTGGTGGGTGCTGGAAGATGGCCTGGTTCAGTTCATCCCTCACAAATGCTGAATTCCATCCCTGGAGACAGGGATATCATGAGCCCAGAAAAATACAGCTTTTAGCTGCTTGGTGCTGAAAATTTCAGGCAAGATTCCAAAAGCCCTCAAAGCTAATGTCAAATTGACAAAGTGCCAAAAACTTCTCTGGCATTAAATTTCCACTCTTTATTTTCCCCCTTCAGGTTAACAGCTTGTGGAAATAATAATGTGATAATGCCACCCTGTGTTCCAAATATCTCGAAGCACCATCTTGTTAAGCCTCGGTGTCCCTTTGAGACTAATGGGAAGGAAGCCGACTTACTCATTTTACAGATGAGAAAACCCACAGGAAATGGGTCAAATGTCTGGGCAACAGCCAAGTAGACTTATCACATAGGTCCCAGGTCTGAATTAAGTTCTCAAACAAGGCCAAGTGTTGTAGGAAAGAGCCTGAAAAGCTCAGCTAGCATCAAAAAGGGCCAGAGCAAGACTCACACAGAATGTTAGATAGATTAGGGTAATCAATGGGTGAAAAGTGATCAAAACACATCCCAGAAGAGGCAATGAGGCTTAATCTAGGCACAGCAACAAAGCACAGCTTGGGCCTCTGGCCAACTGGTATTGGTGAGAACCAGCATGGAGCATTACTAGATCTAATGAGGCAGTGGTGGACTCTCATAGCCTCACACACAGTATATTGTGTGTGTGCGTGTGTGTGTGTGTGTGTGTGTGTGTGTGATTTGAGTTCCCTGTTCTTATAATTATAGAACCTACTATTATGGAAGTTACTGCTTGGAATAGGACTCTACCCTCTAACTACTGACTCTCACTGCATCCTAGCAGTCTGGCTTGAGCACATGCTCTTAGCAGTTAACGGGGTGATTTAGCTCAGAACATTTAATCTGAAGGTAGGGTCTCTCAGAAGCCCAAATAACATTTTATAACACCATGGTCACTGGTCAGTGTTCAATGAGGTTGGCAGTATATCAGCAGTATTGTCCCTTACCTGGAGTTCTGGCCAACTGATTTCTCTAATTCCTCTTTAATTTCCAAGGCTGATTCTCCAGATTTCCTATCAATTATTATGATCCTTTTCTTAAAGATTTTTTTATTTTAAAATTACACACACACACACATATATATATACATATATATGCATGCATGTGTGTGTGTGAACTGCATGTAAGTGTAGGTGAACCAGGAGGAGGGCATCAGATCCCCTGGAGCTGGAGTTACAGTTGTCATGAACCATCTAATGTGCATGCTGGGAACTGAACTCAAGTCTTCTGCAAGAAGTACACAACTCTTAGCCACCGAGCCAACTCTTCAGTCCCCAGTTAGTATGTTTCTAAGAAGTTACTTTTCAGCTGAAATTAACCAATGTCAGCTTCTGTTGTTTGCAGTCTGAAATACTAAACTAGACACAGAACAAAGTTCATGGTATGGCAGAAAGTACTGAATGCTCTAAAATTCATTTCCTCTCTGATTGTTCTGGAAATAAGACAGATATTTCCAAGTCCTCCCTGTAGTTGGGTGCGCCAAGGGTTCAGTCAAAAGAGTGTTAGTGCAGAGATGTGTGCCTTTTGCAGACCTGGCCCAGTAAAGCCTACCACATGTAATGTAATGCTCCATCCTTTGTCCTCTTCTGATTTTCTGGAATGGAGATAACCCCAAGTTAGCTTGAAAGCCATGTATTAAAGATTGAAGAGGTCCTACATTCCTGGGATCTCTGAACAACTGTAGGAACAAAACTGCTTCAATGACTGGCTCATTAATAAGAGACTAATAGCTAATTAAATAAGCCTCTGGGTCAGGGATATGGCTCAGAGAATAAAAGCATTAGCTGCACCAACATGATGACCTGAGTTCGATCCCCCAAACTCATGTAAAAAGATGAATGCTAAATGTGCATGTGTAATCCCAGCATTCCTATGGCGAGAGGAGAGGAAGAGACAGGAGACTCAGCCCGAAGCTCACAAGCCAGCTAGCTGGGAGTGCACAGTGCAACAGCGGAAACAACAGAGCCCCCGCCTCAACATGCAGACGGCAA
>NW_008341872.1:3814114-3824768 GCF_000622305.1 Nannospalax galili | reverse complement strand
AGCGTCGTGACATGTGTACACTCTCTCTCTCTCTCTCTCTCTCTCTCTCTCACACACACACACACACACACACACACACACACAAATGAACGAACACATATTTTTTTAAAAGAGGCAAACTTTTGTTGTAGCTGAGCTATCATTATACTTTTGGGAATTTTGTTGTGAAATAGCCCAATAGACCATATAGTCAAGAAACAGACAAGCAAACAGCTAAACACTTAATCAAGCAAAGATTCAAATTCAGAGCAAGGCTCATGATATTGAGCTCTTGAATTGATAGTTTGCAGCTTCAGAATTCCTCCCAATTATTAAAAAAAAAAAAAAGAGCTGATGCCAATTGGTATACCCCAAAGGTCTACTGCTTAACTATAGGCACAGAGGTTGAAAGGATCCAGACAAAGGAGTGAAAACAGCTCACTGGGGATTGCATAACCCAGAATAAAATTGTAGCATTGCTTAGGAATCAATAAATTCTACTTTTTGTTTCTTTGTCATGAATTCTAGCATTGCCATAGTAGAGATAATGAAGAGATAAATTATAATTCTGGATTTGCCTTTTCCTTCTTTTAAAGAATATTTTGTTTTTTTAATTTTATGTGTATGAGTGTATTGTCTGCATGTATGTGAGTGCACTCATGCTGTGCAATGTCCTCGGAGGTTGGAAGAGGGCTTTGGATCCCCTGGAACTGGAGTTAGCTGCCATGTGGGTGCTGGGAACCAAACCTGGATCCTTTGCAAGAACAGCCAGTGCTTTTAACCACTGAGCCATCTCTCCAGCCCTCTGCCTTTTACTTCTTTATCTTTTTATCCCCTTCTTAAATAGCTCCCAGTGGTGCATCTTATGTACCATCCTGGATTCTTCCCAACCCCTGAGATTTAAAACAAAAGAATTAGGTTTATTTTAACTTATCAATCTACCTCTTTCTCACTCATTCTAAATGATTGACTTCTGGGGAGGGGTGACTCAGGAATATTCAATGAATCATATCAGTTGTTAGATTCATAAAGTGATTTGAGTATAATGCCCAATTAAGGTTAACTGAATGAAGGTTGTTTTCTCTTTTTAATGATACAACATTCCACTTTTGCTTCCTCTCTATGTTCAAGTTGGAGAAGACCTTAGAGATCATTTAGTCTAATACACCCACATGCATGAATACACACACACACACACACACACACACACACACCACCACCACCACCAGCAAATACCTTCTACAGCATCTCTTCCGTGGGTCATCAACTCTGCACACACATATTCCTAGTAATGAGAATTTCACTGCTTTAACAGAAGTCCCAAGTCATTAGAAGGTACTTCCAATGATTTAAAAGCTATACTTATTTTTTAAATTTCTATAAGTCAATCTTAGGGTCCCCTAGTGGTCATCTATCCCAGGAGAATTCCCCTGCCTGAGCATCAGTAAACTAGCATCTAGCTCTGCCTTTGAAAAAAATTGCTTCTCTCTTCTTTTCTGAATAAAGTAGGAGGTAGGAAAAAATTACATTTAAGATCAGTAATAAAAATGTTTATAATGAAACCTACATCATACATGAGAGACTTGACTCCAAGTTCACTCATATTCCTAGTTAGTACTACTTTAGTGTTTAACCAATAAAAATATATCCCAATTATTATTCTATTCACAAGGACATCAAATAATCAATTTTGATACAATACTTGTATTTATATCTCATCTCAAATCAAACATGGGCAAACTTGTATCACTTGCTCTAAGACATTGAAGCCTCATGTACTTGTCTAATTGCTCTCAAATCATTAGACTAAATCTACCTTTGGTCAACTTGAAAATCCATATTGCTACATCATCTACATCATGGAGAGTCATCAGACATGCTTCCTGTATCAACACCTTGCTCCACGTAGCACAATCTCTTCAATTCTGATGCACTCAAAATGAGCTCAGGTGGAGAGACATTTCTTCTCTGCCACTGTGGTAAACAGACACCAGAGATTAAGCCCCCACACAACATGCAGAAGATGAACGCTGCTGAGTTCACTGGAAAGCATTGGATTCTGATTGAGTATTGCACTGAGATGTGTATTAATGGAGTCAGGCATTGTGTGGGAGAGTATTGAGTTCAGGAGTGCACGTGAGATGATGTAAAAACTCCACGTAGGTGAGGGTTTAGAACACGGGACAAATCTGGTAAAACGGAAATGTTCTGCATTCATCCTCATAACTGGCTGCCTGGGTTTAGTGTTGAACTTAACCTATTCTGGAGTTTTCTATGGGAGAGATCCAGGTCCATTTAGAAGGTCGGAGATATGAAAGAGAAACTAAAGTGAGAAAAATTGTATCCAGACTCATCTCTTGGTTTTGATCTTTCAGCTATGTAGGTGCTATCTGTGGACAGTCTCTAGGTCCTTTTGGGTTCAGTTCTCGAAACAGTTCAGATTATTCCATCATTTCTAATAATGATTAATATAAACCCCATTAAATCTAGTCATATTTGTGTAGGCCCATCATGTAAGATGAAGTCAGAATGGTTCTTATGAGTATAACCAGGACATAGAAAGAACAACCAACAGTAAAATATATATAGTCACTGACACTAAACTCTCTTGAGAACCTGAAATTCAAATGTCTCAAATCCAAAATATTTTAAAATATGTGACTTTTGTGTAGAAGTATCATGTTCTATCATTGAATTATTTAATTACAAAATTGTTTAAAACGTTCAAATTGTCTTTAGGTTACAGGCATAAGATATATATCATATATTATATATGTGTATATATATCTTTCACATGTATATATTTGAAAGGTTAATTTTGTGTTCAGAATTGGGTCTTATCAAGGATAGACATGTGTGTATATGAGGACACAAATACTTCAAAATCAGAAGAAATCCAAAATTCATAACATTTGTGGTGCCAAGCATTTTAGATGATGGATGCTCAACCTCTAGAAAACAATGAATCTAGAGAGGCATCACTTCATATTCTCTTGGAGGCTGGACTATTGCCCTTACATCCTTGACATTCATTGAGTGCTGTTCATCATGGCAGAAATCTTCTAAAAACAAGTCTCAAACCTATTTAGGAACAACTAATACCCCAACTAAAATAATCCCAGGAATACAGTGCCCTGCTAAAAAGCTACTGTCATCTATCACAACCTATACTACAGATTCTCCAGATTTCCAGTATGAGGACTCTTCTGTGACTGAAGCTGGGGTACCATTTCTGGAGGAAGCTTTGATGGAAACGGATGTAACAGTGGTTTTCACCAAACAAATGCAGCCCTCAGGCCTTTCTGGTCAAAGGTTATAGAGCCATGCTAGGGTGGGTAGAACATAAAACAGAGATCTGTGAGCATATTTTTATTTTGGCAAGAGAAACAAAATGTCAGTCAACTAAATTTAAGATTGTTCACACACATCTGCTACCAACAGAATGCTGGAAAAAGAGAAAAAGGGAAAGAAGTAGCTCACAGTTTAAATAGTTCTGGACATTTTCTATTGTTCAGGTTACTTGTGTTCTTTCAATAATGATTGAAAAGCTATCAAAACATAAGCCAACATCTGTTTGTGGTTTGTTCATGTAACAACAATTTCTGGTTAAATAAATACTTAGACAACCATATCTCAAAATGTCTATGTTAGAGAGCAATGATAAATATATCACTAAAATGTTTCCAAGAAACAACAAAGTAAAAATATTACACTTCTGACACTATCATATTGTATCACATCCTTGAAAGATTGAGACAAAGATTGATAGATAATAGATTTCTGGATCTAATATAGCCTCCCATACCCCACTTTAAAGCACAATGCATGCACAGGTTTTGACACGAGTCCTGAATCCTCTGAATTACCATGGCACAATCTCATCAGCCAGAATAGTTTGTCCAAATCCACCCCCATTGGGAAATAGAATGCTGCTCATGATAAAAGGGAATGAAGGTTTAAGTAACATAGTACACTTAATGTATGGAAAACACTAAAAAAATTTCTTGTAAAAATTTCACACAGAATCATAAAATCCAAGGAAACAAAACTAGAAGAGCTATAATGATAAACCTACCTCTCACTCTTTTCAAAAACCTAAGCTGTTTTAAACACTGACATCAGTTTAGAAATTCATCAATGTAGTCACTAAGTAAATCTGACAAAGTATATAACAATACCACTGTAATATAAAATTAGTAAAGTCACATCTTTTAAAATTATATACTCTATATAGTGTCAAAGTAAGTACAATTTATCCATAAATCAGATGTCAAATTCCTAAAGAGTTAAGAATAATAGTAATTGATCTGAAACTCACTTATGGTGGAAAGAGGTGTCTATACCTGAATTTGGTTTTAGTAAAGCAAATTACATTTACTATCATTTTTTATGAATGAGAAGTATTGAGGGAAATAAGTTATATATTATAATAATATAAACAGATAGCACATTAGACTTGAAAATATGGTTCAGTATAGATGTTCAAAACCACATTTAACCATCCTGAGAAATGATATTATTAAATTACTTTTTAAATAACACTGTTTTCTTAGACAAATCTGAATAGCTAAACAAAATATCTGTTGGATCATTCTTGGTAGTAATTCAAAGTATCATTTTTCCACGGGTTATATGATACCACAATATAGAACTATACCTTCAATGGTTTTAAGGGGTGGTTAAAAATGACTTCAAAAAAGCAAACAAACCCCTATTTTGGAAGTTTTGATTAAGCAGTTAAGCTGAAATACTTTAAACTAATATTTCTGGTGATGCTAAAATACCGCCCCAGTGGCCCATATCTCATCATTTTACTAAAAGATCTGTTTTCAGCTTATCATAGGTTTTCACTGCATATATTTGATGCAATTAAATTTTAAACCACCAAATATCCCCCACATGTTTCAACATTAGAATAATAAATACTCTTTTGGACTAAAAAGCTTAACTGTCCTTCAGAATAACAAAAAATCAGAAAACACTCTTCAGAGAGATTCTTTTGTTTACAAATGGGAACAAACTGCAATTTAGAACTATTTCCAAACATTTATAAAATGCTGTTTTCAAAGCAACTGGCTTGTTCAATTGCAGTACAATTTATTGGAGATGGACTTTATAAAAGTTAGATACTGAAAATTCAAAGTACCAAGCATCCACATACCAATGAAGGCAATATTAAAACAATCTTTGCATTAATATACTGACACTTCAAAATAACATTTGTTATTTCCAAATGTAAAACACAACAAAGGACATTTCTTTTTATAGTTTCGATCCGACTGACTTATTAGACTTTGGTTTCCTCTACACATATGTCTAAAATACGATGGGTCTGAAATAGATGATGACAGGATGTAGAAAACTTACACCAGCAGGTTGCTTGCCTTGGTCACAGTCCCACGCAGTTAAGAGCTGCTTAGATCTCTCCATGGTACTGAAGAGCTACCCTCGTCCATTTGAGAGGGAAGAGAGTTGTTCACTGAAACTGGCTTGGAAAGGAATCTAGAAGGGGCCTCTTAGCAAAGAAAGTTACCTGAAGAATTTCTACAACACACCCTACAAAGGAGTTGCATCTCCCCTTCAGTCATCAAGCATGGTCGGGCTTCTCAAAGTAGATTTTGGAGCAGAAATCTTCAAAACTGACAGAAAACGGACATCTCTTTGGGAGATGAAGCTCCCTGTTTTTTTTTTTTTTTTCTTTTTTGTCTGTATTCTTCAAATTGAAAAAAAAAATGCAGATGACAAGGGTCCTCAGGGAACAGAGAAGTCCAGAAAAGCTCTTGATTTTAATGCAGAGAACAAGCTGCTGTTAGTCCAAATCAGCCAATTCAGTCCATCCTGTCATAGCATCTACATTACTAAAACAAAAATAAAGCTAAGAATTCACAAGACACCACACATACATCTATGCTGCTCTGCCTCCCCCTAGCCCCAGCTTCTGTCTGCTGAAGATTATCACAGCAGAGATCAGACTCCTTTGCCTTTCACAGATTATCTCTTTTCAAGGCTGGAATGTATAAAGAGCCACATGACATTCAGTGATGTCATCTTGAAAGAAGGTCACAGTTGCTGTCATATGTAGATGAAGTCCTTCTATGAAGTATTTAGCATAGTGATTTGCTTGAAAGTCTATCTGCATTAAATAGCTTGGTCTTCTACCAATATACTTAACCCTATCAATACAGTGCCTTGAAGAGCAAATCAATTCTCAACTCACATGTGAAGCAGTCTCAGTGTGAGCTAGGAGCAATTTCTGGTGCCCCCTTATGAAATTTATCATTGTAATTAACTCATAGGGAATACAGTGACAAAGCCCCCTCCCCAGGAGCTGCAGCAGCAATGAAAGGGTTCCTTATGATGTGGAATGTCCGGCAAAACAGCTCTGAATTTTTAGCATGTTAAATCCAGTCTTTTAAAAATCAGACCACCATAACAACAAAAGAAAAGTTAAGGCAACTTTCTTCAGGTCCTAACAATATTTCGTTTAATGGACTAAAAACATGTCAGAAACATTTAAAAGTCTTACTATTTCTGAAGGGACTTGAATATTTATTCAAAAGTTAATAGGAAGCTTTCTTTATTTGTAGGTATTTCAAATTCTGAATAAAGTAACAATTAAAATTTTACTTATAATTAATCTGCACATAGCACTGGCAATAAATAATATACATAGGTACTATTCTAAGGAATTTGTGATGAGAAATGTCTATTTTCATTTTGAATACCATGCTTTTTGTCTTTCTATTTAGTCGCATACCCCATTAAGGATTTTCAGTCATAACGGACATACCTGCCTCCCAATAGTTAAATTGTTCACATTCTTTCCTGGCAAGTAAATAATCTTGATAGGCAAAGTGAAGAATAATTTGAAGCTAAGCCAATCAGTGCATATTGAGTACACGCTGCCTTTTAATAAGACCAAGGTAGATCAGCCACCAGAAACTTTTCTCAAAGAACACAGTGCTTTGAGAAAGAAACAGAAACCCCAGGAAGAGAAAACAAAACTTTCCAGAAAACTAATATTACCAGACAATAGTGATTCCACTAAGAGATAATGGTGACTGGGCATCAGATCAGGAAAAACTCGCTTCAGCACCTCCCCAAGGCATATCTACATAATACTAAACCATCTAAAACTGAGAGAAAAAATTAAATTAAACCCACAGAAGTTACAGTTAGGTAATTTTCCTAAACAAAATAGGTTTTTTTTTTCAGTTCTATGACTCAGTACTTTTATGCTTTAACAATGGTAAAGATTATCTGAGATTTTAAAAATATTTTATTATTCTTATTTTATGTGTATGAGTGTATTACCTGCATATGTGTAAGTGCACCCGTGTCATGCAATGCCGTGGAGGTCAGAAGAAGGTGTCGGATTTCCCCGGAACTGGAGTTACGGATGGTTGTTAGCCACCATGTGGGTGCTGGGAATCAAACCTGGGTCCTCTTCAAGAGCAGTCAGTGCTCTTAATCACTAAGCCATCTCTCCAGCCCCAATTATCTGAGATTTTCTTAATGCAACATCCTAGGTTCCTGTTCTCAGATATTTTGAAAGAATAGACCTGGAGTCTATTTTTCAAAAAATTTATATATATATATATATATTTTTTTTTAATTTCCAAAGACATATGCCCAAAGTTTCAAATCTAGCACCCACATACATGGGAGAGCATATAGAACTTTTCTTTCTAGACTAATTATTTCCAGCTCCATCCATTTACCTGTGAATTTCAAGATTTCATTTTTATTTGTAGCTGAACAATATATCATTGTATATATGTACCACATTTTCATTATCCATTCATCAGTGGTTAGATTTGAAACTTTGGATATGTGTGTCTACATTGGAGTACCCATAGAAGTCAGGAAACTAATAAGAGGCCAGGGAGGATTTCAAGGGATGGCAGGGGTGGGGCAAGGACACGGGGAGCACAGGTGTTATGAAAGGGGAAAACAGAATAATTGGACAGGAAGAGTTAAATAGAGTGAGAAATGGGAGGGTGGCATAGAAGAAGGGAGTATGGGGAGGGACAAGTAACACTAAAGACCTTTGAAGATACCTACTACTATAGAACCTTTGTGTGTGTGTGTGTGTGTGTGTACATATATGCATATATATATATATATATGGCATTTAAATGAAATGACCCTATAATGGGGAGAGGTCACCTGTCCCAGACACCATAGGCTATCAAATAAAAAAGTCTAGTGACAGGCATGGGTTACCTATTTTTGAGTTGCTAGTGACACCCCACAGGCCACCCCCCGACTCTCATCAAATGTTACAGGTCATTGCCATTGCTTTTGGTTACCCTCCAGAACTTGATGACAAGACCCTATTCCTAAAGATATTACACACTTGAGCCACAGAAGATGAAGAAATCAAGTTTGTAGTGACCTGGAAACTCCAGACCTACTGGCTAGCTTTCATAGTATTGAAAGGTTCTACTTATACCACCATGGAAGAAAAGTAATCAATATTACCTGCCTGTGAACCCTGTGAATGACTGGCCTGGCAAGATGTCTCCACTGGTGTAATAGTGGCACAAATATTGTGAGGATAACCAGCCTCTTTCTGATCATACTTAAAACCCACTTCACACGACAGAGCTCATGCATGGTACTGTTAACAGGGTCAAACACCTGTGGCTGGTTAGGTCATAGGCCCTGGGGGAAAACTTAATATTAGTCTGCCTAATGAACATAATATTAAGCTGTCCCAAGTTCTTATCTTTATACTCATAGATTAATGCTTCTCCCAACCCTCACTAGAGAAGCTTCTTCTTGCAGTAGATAGTGATTTTTATGGAGACTGTATCAACATACAGACAATAAGACTGTGGAGTGCTCAGCTCTAAATGGGGCATCCACATCATACTCTTTCTCCCAAAGCTTAGAAATCATCATGGGAAGGGGGGCAGAAAGAATATAAGAGCCAGAAACCATTCATGTCTGCAGTGAAACCTTATTTTTTGGAAGGACAGAGCTGATACACATATAGGGCCTCTGTGACCCAGATCTGCCTCCCTGCTCAGGATTCCCTTGGCCTTGTCTGTGAGTGAGGCAGAAGTTTTTGGTGCTACTTGTGGCTGGTAAGTTTTTCTGAACTCAAGTCTAGTAGCAGGAGGCTCAATGTTGCCTCAGCCCAAGTTACATCCAGGAATCCAACTTCGGCAGGAAATAAAGGTTAGATTTGGATCTTCCAGAGACCTCTCTTGTCTCTCAAAGGAAGTTTCTAAATCGAGAAGGAAAAAGGAGTTATTTATTAACTTCTTAAAACTCCATCTTCCAACAGTATTGTTTTATTGGCTGGACTTGATTTTTTTATGTAATCTCTACTAGCCAGTTAATGTAACAAGTTTTACATGTGAACTAACTATATAAATTTTTCATTTGCACAATATAGCTCTATAATACAGGTCTATAAAAATGGGTGCCAAACCCTTAACTAGAAGTATTACATGTGTATTGCTCACCTCACTTGAATTTTATTATTGAGCCCCTTGGGAATTCCAAATCATGGAACTTTAACAACTCCCAAGCTGAGTTTCATGCGTCAATAGACCAATAAGCTATGACTCATACAGTGTTTTATGATGAAAGGGGTTTGAAAAATGTGGGAAAATACCCCTTCTTGCATGTTCAAAGTTTGCATTAATATAACAGGGATCTAAGAAGTCCTGGAGTACATTGGTTTATCTCATCTCCCTTCCATATAACATGATAATATCTTATTAAGCTAATATTTCTGGTACCACATTCTAGGAAATTTGGCTCTAGAAGATGTCTCAGCAGTTATGTTAATAATAATAATACTAAAAGTTTCTACACAATTAATCATGAATAATTATTAAGTACCTCCCATAAGTTACTTGTGCTTTTGTTTCAAGAATTGCCAATCATGACTGGGGAATTACATAAATTCCGCAAAGATACAGGTAAGGCTTGTCTGATTTTGGGGTGATCACTATGTTCCAGTGTTTGCAAAAGCCTAATACATGATAGGCACTTGGATATTTGTTGAATGAGCAAATTAATAAGATAGATCTAATCCAAGATGGAAATAACTGACTTCTCACCTCACCAAAGATGTTTCATTTATAATAGAAGCGCCCAAAGTCCACGAGATTTCCAAAAAACAAAACAAAACAAAAAACAGATATAAAAATGGAGCATACTCCAGTTCCACCACATTCAATTTCTCTTTGGATGTGAATACATTTTTAATTCTCATTCAGTAAGGTAAACTGGTGCCTGGGATGATGAGGGTGATGTCTGGGTTAAAGGTCTAGCATCTTATCTCACTTAAGCTGCAGCAAAAGGACAGAATCTCTGTGAGGGCAAGTGCGAAGTCCTGACTTGAAGTTTTTTAAAATTAGATTTTTTTTCACTATGTACCAAAGGTATTTGACGTTTAGGATTTTCCATCCACATATAGGTCTATATACAAGCTTTGAGATCCCAAAGGTGCCTTTATCATGTTAGCAGGACTAAATGAGTCAATGATCAATGGATTTATAATGTTCCAGATCATTTAGTGTTTAGCATTGGCAATACTTTAATTTTTTTTAAAGATCCTCAAGCCAATAAAGCTTACTCGTTTTTAAAACCTACAAGGGAAGAAGTATCCTCAAATAATAAAGTCAAAGAGATAATCTGGGGAAAGGGATTTATA
>NW_008341872.1:3797364-3813886 GCF_000622305.1 Nannospalax galili | reverse complement strand
TACTGGTGACTATTCAAAGACATTAAAAGAAAATGTGAAGTTTTTTTATACAAAAATATATTTTTGCATACTCTGTCATATATAGTTATATATTAGTAGTGTGATTTCTGAAACTTAGAAATCATTTTCTAAGTTTGAAGGGAAGGGATCTCTACCTGCTTCTTATTTTCATGCAGTTACTCTATTCTCTGAGCTCAGTTTCAAGACAAATAGACTGACAAGTTGTGCTTTTTGGAGTATGAGAGGCAGGATAGAGGCTAGAATTTGGGTACTGAAACACTGAATCTCAAGGGACATAAATCTGTAACAGCTGGGCATAAGCCTGTAACTTGCCCCGACCTGGAAAATATAGGTTATTAAATTATTAAGCATCACAAAGCTTGCGTTCTCTGTAATTACAGCTTTCAAGATTGGACTGGAAAGTTTCCCTGGAAATCTTCTTTAAGGGGCCAGTTCCCTACCCCCAAATGGGCATGATTTTGTTAGAAGATGCCCTCCCTTTAGGCAACAGATTCTCCTGACATATTTAAAACTTGAAGACTAGAATTCCAAAACAGGAGGGTAATAAGACAGTCTGTCGTGTCTAACTTAAGGGACAGCACTAACTTTTGGTGGTGTATTTGGAAAGGTTCAGTGGATCACATGGCCCCCATTAGTGAATATCTAGACACTCTTGCCAGTAACCAAAGCATCTATGAGCCTTCTCTCCAGGACAACTGAGGCACTGGGACCTTCAGGTGACCCAAGCCACTGTCCTTCATCTTGCTCAGAACTGCAATCCTTCTGTTTAAGCTGAGGCAGTCCTGGAGATAGGCGTATGTAGCTGCTGAAGTGATGTTTCTATCTCCAGTTCCTGTGGACAAGGGTCCCTCCCACTCCTCTTTCCTGAGGCCTGGAATGGAGGGGAATGATCTGCTTTACCTTTCCATATGTGAAGTGGAGTCTCTCATCTACTCAGGCAGAAGCAAAGGCCTTAAATCTGGTCTCATTTTCAGAAATTGCAAGTCTTCAGTAAGTAACATTAAAATAAATGCTTAATGTACTACTTTTGTACTACAGAGCTCATGTATACACACAGATGTATATGTATGTGTGTATGTATGTATATGTATATGTATGCATACACATATGTTCATTCTGGGACAAGTTAGTTCTCATGGATTTGTTTGGAGGCTCTCAGACAAGTGCTGTGCCCCCAATCAGTATCAATTTAAAAAACCCATCTCTGCAGTCTACAAGCTTTCCAAAGGGTTTTGAGGGGAGTGCATTGAACAGTATCAAGAGCAGATTCAAGTAACATTTCTTGAAAGCCTTCAGGGCCCCAGGTTCTGTGATGAGTTTTACAGACCGCCTGCCATTTAATCTTCATAGCAAAACCAATCCATCTGTGAGGTGGGTGTAACTTCCAGTTGCCAATGAAGACTTGTCAAGTGATATGTTTTAGACTCACAGAAATAGTGGCTGAGTGTTTTTTTTTTTAATTTTTGTTTTTGTTTTCTTTTTGAGGCAGGGTCTCCCTGTAGCCCCAGCTGTCCTGGAACTCACTATGTAGACCAGTCCGGCCTTGAACTCACAGAGATCCGCCTGCCTCTGCCTCCCGGAGTGCTGGCACTAAAGGCATGCGCCACCATGCCTGGCCCTGAGTGCTATTTTAAATCACATGGTCTTATCAAGTCAGAACTTCAGTCCGTGTGCCACACTGCCCCCTACAGGTTAGACCATAGCAACATGGGGACCAATGAGAGGAAGTGGGTGTGGTTACACAAGGCCAGTCAGGTCTTGACAGCCAATTAAAGTCAAATGAGACTAAAAACTTCTCCAAATAATCTCAGAGTTTTCTGATTTTATCTGCAAGAATGTGTTAATGATTTCTTAAAAGGTTATCAGTCTCAAAGTCTGTATCCTATTAGACAAATTAAAAATCTTTTAGGGCTGAAAACTAAAAGTATTATTACAGGAAGCAGATCAATAATTTAAAAGAAAATAAAAAACAAAACACATGAAGTGTTATCACTGTTGTCCTTGCAAAATAATCATTTTTTGAGGTAGAAAAGTATTTTACATTCCCCAGTAACACCCAAATTTATTTCAAAAATTTAAAAAATTACTGAATTTTTATGTATATCATACAGAACATCTCAATCAATCTTAATTATCTTTATACCCCCTTCCCCACTGGCATCCTCCTATAATCCCCCCACTGGAATTCATACATTCGGTCACTTGTCTTAAGGCCTATTGTGTCAAGGTAGCGTCCCCAGATGTCTCGGTGCAAGTTCATCTACTGAGGTCTAGTCAGCCTATCTAGAGGCTCACTTCAGGAAGATCAGCTCTTCCTCACCCAGCAGTAATCAGTTGCCAATATTTCTTCAGTGAAGATTGGGGTCAGCTGTCCATACCCTCAGTTCTATCCTGGGTTTTTGTCTATTTGAGTTTGCATGGATCCTGTGCGTGCTGAGATCATTGCTGTAGATTCATATGTCTACAGTAGCCTTTGGCTATACACGTGGACTCATTCAGAGATATTGTATGTGTAATTTTTCAGTCTAAAATAAAAATTTTTAGTAACTACCTGACGCAGTGTAAGGGCACCTATTATGCAAATTGCCAGCAAAACTTAAGATTGTCTTCTCTCCTGTTGCTCTTTAATTTGGCATTGAACCATTGAGGTTTGTGATTTTAATCCAAGAGCACTGAATAAGGTAATTTATGAAATCAAATGGAGTTGTTTTCAATTGTTTTATTCGCTGTTTGGAGCTATCAAATTGTAAAGTACTTTTACAAGTGCATTAGCTGATTGCTACCTCTCCATCTTGGCCATGCCTAAACACAGTCCTGTTTTCAAGTGGTACAGTTTAATGAAAGAGAGATGCATGCAAGCCCCAGCCCAGTATGTAATCCAAGGCATATTAGTAATCTCTGTAAGTCTCATTTTCATCATCTGTAAAATGGAGATAATGATTGTGCCTCCTTCATACTGTCATTGAGAGGATTAAACGAGATAATCCATGGAAAGTATCAGCAAAGTACCCGGACATAACAAGTGCTCAGCACTTACCAAGATAATGAATTTGAGAGCTCACACTTAAACATGACTACTGCTACATATTTTAAAGCAGAAATATTCTGAGAACTATATTAACCATTATGTTCAGCCAAAACAATGAGAGCAGAGGCACTCAGAAGCATCATTCTGAATTCAGTGTGGGATTCAGTCAGATCAAGGAGCTTCTTTCCTATGTGATACATGCCTGGGACAGACAGCAAGAATGAGCAGTAACTACATCATTACAGTACAGGGATGGGGAGCAGCTGATCGGGCTCTGGGTGAGGCAAGGGCAGGCTGGCCTCTAGTTGAGGCTGTCCTAGAGGTCAGTACAGGGAAGACAGGGACTTCAGGCAAGACAGGCAGTTATTTGATCAGTTTTAAAAGGATTGATAATGGAATAATAGTCTAAGCAGCAATAGCATGCATTCAACTGCAGAGAGAAGGGATGAGGTTTGACAAAATAGAAGAGACCAAGGAGTCAGGGCCAGAGAATGCCCCAGGGTGACAATTCACTGACAGACAACACTTGACTTAGACTGAAATATAGTTATCTGATATGTATTATATATATATATATTTATATATATATCAGATAGCATCATGCAGTTTTATTACATACAACATGATGGTTTGAAGTGCTGGAAGTTTTAGCACCAAAGTTTCAAATAAACCTCCTGGTCATCAGGCTCAATACATGTAGGGCCAGGGACCATCCCATATCCTGCATAAACTTGAGGCCCACTCACAGTGGGAAGGAAAATCAAGCTTCCCAACCTGGGCATCCTGAGAGACTATAGGGACCCAGTGTGTCTGGCAGGCAGCTCAAAATACAGCAGAATCACCCACCTTCCACCTTGTCCCCAGTGGGATGCAATCCCCAAAAGATGTAAGGATGACTCTTTCTCTAAGGGGTTCTGGCACCGTGATGATTATGAGAATAAAAGAACATTTAGCTACCTATATAAACTTCAAAGGACTAAACACAGAATTTGAATATTTTTATTTTTATTTTATGTGTATGTATATTTTATCTGCATGTATGTAAGTGCATCACATGTGTGTATTGACTGTAGAAGCCAGAGAGGGTGCCAGATCCCCTGGAAGTGGAGTTATTGATGGTTGTTAGCTGCCATAACAGTGTTAGGAACCAAACCTGGGTCTTCTGCAAAAGGAGCCAGTGCTCTGAACCATTGAGCCATCTTCCAACCCCTATGCACAGAATTTTTTTTTAATTATGTCTGTGGGACTAGGGATGCAGCTCAGTGGTGGAGCATTTGTATGGCATGCACATATTGAGGTTTGATACCTAACACTGGAAAAATAAAATTAAGTCATATTATTTCCATTCCTACCAGACTGGAGACTTGGAAGCAGCTTGTCTTCCTATATTTTATGCTTTATTTTGTTCATTCAGGGTCACATTACTGCCATCACTGATCCCAAAGTCATTATTATAACCAATAACTTCCATTCAAATTATGAGTTCCTTTTCCTTTCTGACAGCAGATTCCAATAACAATTTTTGAAAATGTGTTTTGACTATCTTTTTTGTAGCTGTCTAGAGACTTCTTTGTCCCTCAATTCTCAGAGTTAAAGGGTGATGATACTGTGAACATCGGATGTGACACTCCTTATGAAAAAATCCTAATTGCTGGGGACAGGATGTTTGGACAAGGAAAGCTCCTGTATTAAAAAATATTATAAGGGAACTGAGAGGCTGGGTTCCTTTAAAGAAGGTAGAACTGTTAACAGACATAAACTTGATAACCCATGATAGGGAAAAACATACATTTACTTACAAAACACTTGAGGTGCTAGAATTGAAACAGGGCAGCAGTGGAAATGTAAAGCAAAGGTATCAAAGTCATCTAGTTGACAAATCTCAAAGGTTAAGCACCCCTAAGCAACACAGAAACCACTGGGTCACCAGACTCTGCATGGCACTCAACTGGGACTCTTAGAAGGCACAAGGACAGTGAATCTGAACCTTTAACTCACAGGCAAAGTAATTTCTGAAATCGAGTTTCCATTCTTCATATCGAATCTTCAGAGTCATTTAATTTGCGCTTTCTATTGGTGTTTATAGCAAAGGCATCTTAAACACTCAATTTTCACTTTCTTTTTCACTCATAAATCATGAGCTCTAAGCAAACTTGAAACCCAGGCATCTTCCAATGTGGTTCACATCCGCCCTCTAGTGGCCATATGTTTATTGACCCGAAGCCATTTCTCACAGGGCCCAATTCTGGGTCAGTTAAAAACACATCTGTGGGGCTGGAGAGATGGCTCAGTGGTTAAGAGCACTGACTGCTCTTGCAGAGAAACTGGGTTCGAGTCCCAGCACCCACATGGCAGCTACGAACCGTCCTTAACTCCAGTTCCAGGGGAATCCGAAGCCCTCTCTGACCTCCGCGGCACTGCACAACAAGGCTGCACTCACATACGTGCAGGCAATACATTCACACACATAAAATTAAATAAAAATAATAAATATTAAAAACAGATCTTCTTCTTCTGCTCCCACAACTGCAACATCAACTTATTCCCTCTTTCTGAAAACCCATAGCTACACAAAACTATTAGAAAATGTACCATGCCGTGCAGTCTTCTAGACACATTTCAAATAAAGTAACTTTTGCTTGATCTCAGTGTGTTTTGAGAAACCTTCTTGCAACTGAATAAACAGGACAGCAAAGTAGCAAAGGAATATTTTTTAAATAATATGCTTTGCATAATTGCTTCACATCTCTTGCTAACTTTTCAGCATTTCAGTGACTAGTTATAAAGGATCACAATAGGAAAACCCACTGAACCTGATTTATAAGTGCCTGATGATTGATTTCCACCTACATCTGATGTTTTTAGAATACTGATGTACACCAAATGTTTTCATTCCTTACTCTGTACCAAAGGGTTGTGAGCCAACTACAGCCTGAAAGATGATCGTTGACCTTTTAAATCTTCTTAACGGATGCCATCACTTAACACTCTGAATGTTTGGCTTCTGAAGAGCTACTATACTTGTCCACCTCTGTCCTGTATCTGCACATGCATCCAGGAGCCCTGCAGGTGCTTTTTCAGCATAAGTCACTTAGTCAGAGACACACTCTGCCCATATCAGCCACGTGGGCTACTCACATGGCCCCGAGTCTATGAATGCCTTCAATTCTTTCTGTAAAGTTTCCATTGCTCATCCTAATAATCAAGCCGACCTTCAAAACATATGAGCATCACACAAGGACATACCTGAAGAAACATACTGTTATAAAGAAAAAGGGTGAGAGCACCCACCTCAGTAAAAGAGAAATGAGAACAGAACACAGAAATCAGTGGTTTAGGTAGAATTCCAGTGCAATCCTCTTTCTGCAGATGCAGCCAAGTTCATTCTGTGCCTGACCAACAAGCACATCTAAGATGACAAGAACCTCAACCTCAGCATGGATTCCCATGTAGCAAATGAAGAGTACAGATCCTCACCACCACAAACTACCTGCTTATCCCCTGAAATCTCTTTCTTGATACCAGCGCCCAGACTATTCATATGTGGTGGCAAGGAAGTAGAAACATAGCACTCACGGGTGTGCTGCTGTCGGAGAAGGTGTTCATGCTCAC
This sequence comes from Nannospalax galili, assembly GCF_000622305.1. Classification (NCBI taxonomy): domain Eukaryota; kingdom Metazoa; phylum Chordata; class Mammalia; order Rodentia; family Spalacidae; genus Nannospalax; species Nannospalax galili. Next base: position 3,807,225 of record NW_008341872.1, on the reverse strand, counting down.
GGAGCTGCTCAGCTTGTCTGAAGAGATGGAGGGAGGGGACGGACTCCGCTTCTCCAGGGGGTCCTGCCGCTGCAAGTACTCTCGCCATGCTCGCTGAATGCTGCAGAAACACCCAGCACAGTCGGTCACTGTCAGTCACCACCCACAGACTCAGAAGAACACAGGGGATGGGAACAAATTTGTTTTGGAGATAAACTATACATAGAATGTGTTTTGGGAAAGAACACTTGGGCCTTTAGCTCCACTTTGGCCACTGAGACTAGATATTTATTTATTTATTTTTATTTTTATTTTTTATTTGTTATTTATTTATTTTACTATTTCTGAGACAAGTATTCCCTGGATCCCTGGCTGACCTGGAACTCACTTTGTGTGGGAGATAAGCTTGAGCCTAGGGTGATATTGCAACTGTCAGGGTCACATGGTTTCCAGGAATCTAGGCTCTATAATCTGAAACCCAGTATGCTAATGAGGCATCCTACCCTCTATTCTGTGATAGGACATTAAGTCTGTTATGCTAATAGGATAATGCTAATAAGGTATCCTACTTGCTGTACTGTGATAGGATGCTAAACCTGTTATGCTAATGAGGTATCCTACCTGCTGTGCTGTGATTGGACCACTACCCCTATATAAGCTTGTGCCTTCCTGCAGTAAAGCAGATCTGTGTCACTGAATCTGGCCTCCTGTGTCTGAATGCAGCTCCGCTGACACAGTCTCCTCACCAGCCCTGGGGTCCAGGACCAGGCAGAAGCAGCGATGACAGGAGGCAGCACAGGGCAAGCAAAAGAGCTGCCTCAGCACCAGGTGAGCAGAAGAGCAGCCTCAGCCCAGGAGAGGCAAAAGAGCGGCCTCAGCCTAGGGCGAGCAGAGGAGCAGCCACGACGCCCATGAGAACGAAGGAGTGGCACCCACAAGAACGGAGGAGCAGCCACCGCTGGCGGTGACCACAACTTTGTAGACCAGGCTGGCCTCTATCTCACAGAAATATGCCTGTGTCTGCCACCTAAGTGCTGGGATTAAAAGGCATGTGCCACTATGCCCTGTGAAACTGAATTTTAAAAGACAACTAGATTGTCTTTCTCAGACTCGGCTAGGCTAACTCAGGCTAAAAGAGTCAGTTTGGTCAGAGAGAAAAAAAATCATCATTCAAAGTCAAAAAGCTTTGCACACTAAAGATTCTTTGATTTATGAGACACCAAAATCTTTCAACTTCTCATTTTTGAGAATAATAAAATGGATGATTATATATTCATTTAATATGTGATTTTTGAGGGTCCTTTCATGCCTGGACTCTGGAAAAAGAAAGCAGTGCACATTTCGAGGGTATCAATCACTTAGCCCTCAAGGTGAAGGATGGTATCTGTGACACTGCAGAGCACTCTGCACAGCCAAATGTAGTGACCCCAGCTCTGGAGACAAGACAGGTCAGAACGCTGCAATCATAGATTTTACATACTGTGGAAGGACACAGGTAGTGTCCAGTAAATAAAGAGATACCTGGATGTGTCATATGTTATTTAGGAAATTAAAGTAACACAGGATTAGGTGATTTTTTGCGATTTCACTCTAGGACCATCTGTATTTCCGATGGTTAATATCAGGAACCAACCTCTGAATAATAGAAACTTCTTCTGTGTGAAAGTTAGGGGTCTTTTTCACATTCACTAGATCCTAATCTCAAGCATCAACACCTAGGATTTTGTAGGTAGTCAGCAAACCCTCTCTAACCTTTCCTGGGTATTTGGACATGTGGACCAACTGTCAGGACACAGTGTACCGAAATAATTTAAAACAGTTATATCTGTCACTATATCTTCTAGACTCTTAGAAGCATCTGGTCTTCTATGATTCTCCCACATATGAGGTAATTATTTAATTTCTTGTTATACAAACAAACTGAAATGTCTTCATTGGGCTCGAATACTTCAAAGACCATCAATTCTCAACAGCAGAGGATGTAGAGAACAAAAAATGCCAACACATGGACTCGAATGGTTTTCCTAATTAATTAAGGCCTTGTGGGATACATTATTCAAGGAAAAGTCTAGAGGCTACTGTCAAAGCAATGCCATGGAGTCACAGGTCAAATGCACGAAGCTACGCGAAACTTAAGCATTGGGGCCTGTGCTTGGAGACCATGTGACAGTGATAAGTTCCTCGTGGTTTATACAGAATTGTAAGTAAGAGTTTTTAATTTCAATTTTTTATTCTTTTATTATTTCCTAATGTGTATGAGTGTTTTGCCGGCATGTATGTAAGTGCATCATGTGCGTCCAGTGCCTGCAGAGGCCAGAACAGGGCACTGGATCCCCTGGATCTGGAGTTACAAATGGTTGTTAGCTGTCATGTAGATGCTGGGTCTTCTGCAGAAGCATCCAGTGCTCTTAACCACTGAGTGCTCTCTCTCCAGCCCCATAAAGCAAGGTTTTCAAGGGCCCTTCAATCTCCCCACAGCAAGATCTGATTCTGCTTTAAATTATATTTGAACACTTTTTATTATTACTGCTGATAATCCATATAACATCCACGAGTGTATAAGACTCCAAGGCATTCTTCCCCAGCCTTTGCTCTTTAAAAACGAAAAATCACCTTGGTTATTTGGAAAATAAGGAAAATGTGCCAATTCTAGTAGAGTTACACTTTGGCCCATTGACCGCCAGGGGGCAATGTGGCACTTTTGAGGAACCAAACAATGTTGAGCAAACCTGAGGAGAGAGGTTTACAAAGGAGAGCTTGGCATTAAACTCTGAAAAGAAGCACATCAGATTAGGCCAGTTCCAACAAGTTCAGTTTCCTCCCACTGGACGGTAAAGCCCAAGGCAGTGCTCACCCACATATTGGCATCATTGTCTCTGCAGTTCTGGGGATAATGGTGAGTAGCTGATTAACAAATGCAGCTTTCGGGGCTGGAGAGATGGCTCAGCAGTTAAGAACACCGGTTGTTCTTGCAGAACACCCGGGTTCAAATCCCAGCACCCACATGGCAGCTAACAACTGTCCGTAACTCCAGTCCCAGGGGATCCAACAGGCCTCTTCTGTCCTCCATAGGCATTGCATGACACGGGTGCACTTACCTACATGCAGGCAATATACACATACACATAAAATAAAAATAATAAGTAAAATATTAAAAAAATTTTTTTAAAAAGCAGCTTTCAAACATCATGCCCTAGAAATAGCTTAAAGAAAAAGTTCTACCTCCTGAGGAAGTGTGCTCGGAGTGATAGATGTTCCTGCCTGGTTTTACTTCTCATTAGCTGTGGCCTTAAGCAAAATGTGAAAAAGACTGGTATGTATTTTGCTTTTCTACATGAGAATAATAATAAATTCTTTGAAACTCTTTGAAGAAGTTAATTGATAATGTATCCAAGACATTTAGGCCCACACTTGGCAAACAGACAAGGTGTGGAATAAACTATTATTACTTAGAAAAAGACATAGATATTTTCAAATATTTTGAGGTACTTTTGGATGAGAATCATTTGGATGGAAAAGATACACTAGGCTGTTCTAGCTTCATTTCTGTTGCTGTCATTAAACACTTTCATAAAACGTAACTGAGGGAAGGAGGGTTTATTAGGCTCACAATTCCAGATGACAGCCTATCATTGCAGAGAAGTCACAGAGGCAGGAGCTTGAAATGGCTGGTCACACCAAACACAGCCAAGGGCAGAGAGAAACAGAAGCACTCAGGCTGCCTCCTTCTTTCCATTTAGCTTGTTCCTGTCTTACCTAGTTTAAGTCCCCCTGCCTAAGGAACAGTGCCACCCACGTTGGGCTGGGTCTTCTACATCAATTAACATTCCAGACAGTCTCTCACAGATGTGCCCCCAGGCCAACCTGGTAAAGACAATTACTCAATTGAGACCCCCTTCCCTGGTGATTTTAAGTTGTGGCAAAGTGACATTTAAAACTATCACATAAGCCTGTCACTATAATTCTACAAGGCACAATGACTGTTCTCAGCTCACAAAGGAGTACAAGGGAAGTCAGAGGTCACGGGTTCTCCCAAGGCCACATGGCAGGTAAAAAGCTGAGCTGGGATTTGAACTTAAGTTACTCATATTCCAAAGTTTATGCTTTCAACAACTCCTCTTATGTATCTTCTATAAACTAAACTTTAACTGCAGGAGTAGATATTATGCTGTAACAAATGCAACTTGACAAAGTTTTATTAATAAATATTTTTACAAATTCTGAAAGCTCAAAAATGGGTGTTCTTTCAAGTAATCAAAAGCTTGTCAACATACTATTTTATAACTGACAAATTTTTATTGAGTTTTTGTGCATTTCATATAATACATCTTAATCAAATTTTGATCCCTCTCTACCCCCCCCATCAGAGTTTGAGTATTCTGTCATATATGTTAGTCCTATCTGTCAAGCATTTCGATCCAGATGTCCCTCGGTGCAAGTGAACTTGTCAACGTATTTTTAAATAATTAAAAAAGAAATATTTTCAAAATTCTTTGGGGGATTGTCCTCCTCTTCCAAACTATCTCCTTCCCTCTCTTTCATATAATCTGAAGGCTGTTTCAGGCCAGCAAGGTAGCTCAGTGAGTAAAGGTTTTTGCCACTAAGCCTACTGACCTGAGTTCAACCCCTGGAACCCACATGGTTGAAGGAGAGGCGAACTCCCCTACGTTGTCCTCTGACTTCCACACACATGCTATGGTACATGTAGGCATGTACACACATACACACAGACAGTAAATAAATAATGTCAAAAAATAAAGGCTGTTTCATCAGAATGCCAAAATTGTGTTAATAAAAAAATTTAGAAGATGAAATGCTTAATGAGCAGAATTTTAAAGAATGATTAATGTTCAGTGCATCTATATGTCGTTTCATCACAAAATCTTATTAAAACATAGAACAGAAGGTTGCCACAGTAATGGCTTACATTGAGAAGATCTGCTTGAGACTTGCTACAAACTGAAAAGTGACCCATACCTGAAGGGTGGTTGCTTGATGGGCCTGGGCAACTGCTCCTTCTTCTACAGGGCCCTAACATCCATTAGCTGCTCATTTTCACCACCACCCCACCCCCAGGGTGTTCCAGCCTCCACTTGCAGAGCAGATCCAGTTTAGTCCCCAGGTTGATCTGGTGGCCTTCATTTGGCTGCCTTCACTCAGCTGTCTGTGGAAGTTTGTCTTCTCCTGACCTGCAGAGAACCTTTCACTTTCCCAAATGCTTTTGTGCGAATGACTGTGTGCTCTTGATTATGCTGCCTTTTTGATACAGTCCATTGATCGCCCAAGTCTAAAACTCAAAATGACCTCCTAATCGTGTTTGCAAGCCAGGTGATGCACCCTCAACACACACACACACACACACACACACACACACACACACATTTTCTCACTAGGCCACCTATTCCTAAGGCCTCTACTTCCACTGACTGCAATGTCACATACTAGTTTATACTTTCTTTCCTTTCCTTTTCTTGATGTCTTGAATATGAGAAACCATCCCAAGGAGCCTGTCCTTCCCCGACACATCATGCCAGGATTCACACTCATGTGTCACACAGTGGGGGCTGCCTACATGGGGAACATTCTCTTCTTGTCTGGAGATCTGCCTGCCAAGGTCTCTGCCTTTGCTGCTTGGGGATGTGCACACACCCTGCACTGGGACATGCTGTGCCTCCTCATCAGAGAGGGGAGGGAAGTTTCCAGAAGAGCAGATTTTATGATGTAGTGATCCTCACTCTTCTCTGTTGCCAGGAGAAGGCAGATGTTCACGTTGTTCCTACCAACGGAGGTCAGAGGCCCTAAGACCAAGCCTGTGACCTCGAAGGGTGACCCTAGGAGCCAGGACAAAGGCCATCTTTGTCTAGTTCCCTTCAGGTCTGAACATCCTTAGGAAGAAAAGATAGACATGCCCTCTCCTGTAAAGATCCAAAGCCTTCCAGGGGGAGGGGTGTCACAAGACAACCCCAGCAGAGCAAGGGGCACTGTAGTAAGGCAGTTACAGACTGCTTCACTGGAGAGGACTTGTAGAAACCCCTGTGACCTCATCCTCCAGGATATCAAGTCTTAGAGCCCTATTAAACAGCTGTCTGCAAGTCTAAATGTTCACCATTGGCAGGAAACGTGGACAGCTTTGAAGTTTAGTTACAGGGGAAGCAGGTGAGTCCACAGCAGAACATCAGGCAGGAGGAAGGAGATGAGGTCAGTGTGGAAAGAGGAGAGGGAAATGAAGGCACAGGCTATGTGGTGGTAGGAAATCCTGTGTGTGTGTGTGTGTGTGTGTGTGTGTGTGTGTGTAGGGGAGGTGTAGAACCTGCCACAGGAGTTAAAATTTAATAACCAGATTAGACAAAACTCACTGAGCTGGAATAAATTCCCTAATGGGACCCAATTCCATTATTGGGAAAGATTAAGTTCTCTCTCCCTCACCCCCTCCAATGAGTGGAAATTGGGTCCAGAGTTATTAGAAGAGATAAAAACCATTTATTTGTACCTCACTATGCTGAGACTCCTCCATCAAATCATCAGACATAAAATCATAAAACCTTAGCTCTCTCAGCTGGCTGGAATCTCAGATCCAGAGTTTTTTTTTTTTTCCTTTGATTCTTGGCACCTGCTCCTCTGCCTCAGCATATTGGACATGCTGAAAGCTAAAATAGACTAAGAAGTTTTTCTAACTCAATTCCATCACTTAGATGAAACCCTCTCATTCTTCATACAGCAATTTTCTTTATGGTACCTTTTCACTTAACAGGACCTGATCTTCATGAGAAAATTCCCAAGGCTGGAGCAACCTGTGTCTGTAGAGCCATGTGTGTATAGTGAGGTTGATATTCACTTTCATAATAAAGTTATTCACTAGCTGGGTTCATCCTAGCTACTAAGTGAGGCATGGAGCTTCCTAGCAGGGTACCAGGCTGGTTCTGAAGCTGTGTCTGTGTCCAGACTTATCACGAGGCATAGACTGCATGCTGACATGGCAAGCTTCTTAAGGAGGTGAATTGTTAGCATAGATTTGCAGTGGAATGCGTGAATATTTTCTTTCACCCAGCAGGATATTATAAATCTGTACCATTCCTGTGTAAATCCAACTTAGAATTGGAATGGAAATTGGAAGAAATGAGTTGAAAATAGTGTGTGTGTGTGTGTGTGTGTGTGTGTGTGTGTGTGTGTTGAGGTGATGGTCTCAAGTGGCCAAGATGAAAGAGTGGAAAACGATAGAAGTTGAAGAACTGTGCTAGACTTGAAACAGAAGCAGAAAGTGAAGTCATTTAGCAAAACAATTCCTTCATTTCCCACTAGATGGTGCTGTAGGCCAAAGCAGCTTTGGGGCTCCTTAAACCAGCGTGGAGTTTCCAGCACATAAAATGAAATCAAGAAATGTATGGTTCTGCACACCTACAGGTTTGGGTGTGTTCAGAAGGATACACACACACACACACACACACACACATACACACACACACACGCACACACACACAGGAAGAGATTGCTTCATGCAACTTTGCAATGACTTACATTTTCACCTTTGATTCCAAGGGCTGTAGACTGAGGGGATATTTTTCAATGTTATTCTCCACATCCATGGCCAGCTGGTGACTAGAAACAGAAATAACATGTCAGTGCAGGTCAATCCAGAAAGTCACTGTTTACAGCCACAATGCTGCTAACTTAAATGGTTTTGGAAAAGTGGATGTAGATTGTTTTGTACATTTGAATTTAGTAACAAAATCCTAAAAATGACTGACAAATGATAATATTCTAGAAAGAAAATTTACCAGGTCTTTCTTTCTGAGCTCTACTACTCAACTAAACATTCACAGCAAGGACATGAAATTGTTTCATTTGGGTAATAAAGTAGAACACTGGACCTTCCAGGAGAGGAAGGAGAGACTATTACACTCCTGCAACAACTCAGAAATCACAGAGAACTCCGATTAACCCTCCTCTTTCTTCTTATTTATATCCTTTGCTCATCTCCAAAGATCCCACTGCCAAGCAGCTTTTTTCTCTTCCATCCTGTAAGTTGTTTGTGAGCTCACACGGTGACCACAGCATGAACTAGGAGCTACATGGTTACAGCTTCCAGTGGGTGTGCTGGACTCTCACTGGATGCTCAATGGTCAGTCCTTGACTGGGCTGTGAAGAATGGAGAAGTTGGGAGCAAAGTTAACATGCACAGGAAAGGACTGAACAAAGGTTAAAAAAAACAAAGACAATTGTTGAAGATGAAGAGCAATTTAGCAGAAGGGAGTAATAAGGGGAAGATAAGGAAATGAGTAGGTTTTGTGGACACAGTGAAGCTGGGAAATCTGAAGCTCAGAGGAGTTCATTTCACACTATCCAGGAAGAGCTGCAGCTAACGCATGTCTTGATGTTTTCTCCCTGTAACACACTGGCTGGGAGATTTCAGTATCAGACTTAAGATGCTACTCCTATTGAACACTGTTTAAGAGTCATGTACTTTATATCACAATCCAGTACCCACATCTGTGGTAAAGTGCATGGAGGGTCGGTCTCTCTCTCTCTCTCTCTCTCTCTCGGGGTCGGTCTCTCTCTCTCTCTCTCTCTCTCTCTCTCTCTCTCTCTCTCTCTCTCTCTCTGTGTGTGTGTGTGTGTGTGTTTGAAACAAAGCTTTCAAGGATTGTTATTTCTCTGGTTTATATGTTTTAATTTGACTTTTTTGTATGTCTACATTTCTTCAAAGGCTAACAGTGGCCCACCAAATTGATTTAACAAGCCGTCAGTGTATTGAGACCTACAATGTGAAAGAGGGTGCTGCAGGGAAGCAAAGGATTTAGAGAGTGTGTTCAAGAATGGCATGGAGGATATAAGTTCAAGCCAGACAAAACTCCCAGCATGGACATGGAAAAGTGGGTAAACAAAATTCAACCCTACCCGAGGAACTATTGGAGACTGATGGCCGCTGGGAAGGGGAGAGTGTAAGTCTTGTTTAAGGGTGTAACTTTGGTAGGTTGGTCAGGCTCCAGTGAGTGGATCCTCTTAGAAAGGCACTTGGGACACAAGTTTGACTCTGTGTATGTATGTGTGTGTATGTGTGTGTGTGGAGAGAGAGAGAGAGAGAGAGAGAGAGAGAGAGAGAGAAACATGAAATTGGGCAGGGAGTAGTAAGGGGTGCAGATGGGGAGGAGATCTAAACTCTTTCAAACTATATTATATGAAATTCACAAAAAAATCTGTTAAAAAAAGAATGGCATGAGGGGTCTGAGCAAAGAAAGGAAAGGAAAACTAACCCAAAGACTACTGGACAGTTCCTTTTCTTTAGGCAAGAATAGCAGGCAGAGGGAAATCATGGCCTGGCAGATAAATTCTTGTAGACCCACTAGGTGGTGCCATGAGCCCAAGGTGGCTCTGTTGTCACTTGCCTGAGTGTTGAGGGGAAAGGGAAATACTTTTACCCAGTGCCATTGGTATTCAGGGTTCACTATTAATTATTTATTATTCAGCCATCTGTATGCCAGAGATGATTCAGATCATTGAGGGCTAAATGGTGAGAACACTAAACATACTCCCTGTTCTCACAGCCTTTCAGTCTTGGAGATGGGTATTAAGCAATAAGCATGACAGATGTTTATTACAGCGAAAGCAGGAACTGGTCTAATGCAGAGCAGGTGAGCTAAACAAGTCTCACTTTCACATGGTTTTGTAGGGGCAGCAGCATTAAAACTGCTGTTACATATTCTATACAAAACATAGGATATTTTAAGAAGGGCATGGTGGCACATGCCTTTAATCCCAGCACTCGGGAGGTAGATGCAAGTGGATCTCTGTGGATTCAAGGCCAGCCTGGTCTACATCTAGTCTACATAATGAGTTCCAGGCTAGCTGGGGCTACAGGGAGATCCTATCTCAATAAGACTATAT
>NW_008341872.1:3781455-3797353 GCF_000622305.1 Nannospalax galili | reverse complement strand
ATTGACAATAGAGGTTATGGAACCTGCAATAACCGAAGACAGAAATAGTAACATTTTAATAAAGAAAACATTTATATTATTTAATTTGGACATATAACTTATACATCACCAATAAGCTATAAATAAGAAACATGTATTGGCTTCTATTGACTAACATTTGTCCATCTCATCAATCAAATGATTATATGTTAGTAGAGTAGTTAAACTTGGTCTCCTACTCAGCCTGATTCAATAGTTACAAAAGAAAAATGGCACTCTCCATGAGGTCTTAAGTTAATAAGTGATCATCATAAATAAAAGACTCCCAAGCACCTGTTAATTTATAGGCTTACTAAATCTCCTTCTCTATTTGGGGGTATTTGTCAAGCTTTATTAAGTATGTCTATATGTGCACATATGCATACGTGTATGTGCATGTGCCTGTGTGTGCAACCATGTATGTGTATTCCAATGCCCCCAAACGAGGTCTTAAGTTAATAAGTGATCATCATAAATAAAAGACTCCCAAGCACCTGTTAATTTATAGGCTTACTAAATCTCCTTCTCTATTTGGGGGTATTTGTCAAGCTTTATTAAGTATGTCTATATGTGCACATATGCATACATGTATGTGCGTGTGCCTGTGTGTGCAACCATGTATGTGTATTCCAATGCCCCCAAATGGGCCTGCACAGTTTGGAATTGTAGCTTTCCCTCCCTTTATACTGATGTCTACCACAAAACCCTGTTGAGCATTCAGAATAAAGGTAATGGTCCAAGGGGGAATAACCAATCAACTGCCTTGACACCACGATCACTTAGCTCACGGTCATTTTGAATAGCTGAAGTGATTTACACCCACACCTCGGCCAGCTACAGCTGTAATGAAGTACGTAATCTGCTCACTCAGAGTCCACCAGTTTTTCAATCACATCTGACAGGTTTCAAGGACATAGCCCTTCCTGCAAGCCGACCAGGAAAATTCCAGAAATCCATACAAATGTACCCCAAATCCATGCAAATACTGGGGCCAGTGCCCACTGTGTCCATGTAAATATTTGGGGCTAATGCCCACTTTGTGTTTCTTCCTCTATTTTTGATGACCAGGAGAGAGAAAGTTTCATGTGAACTCCCCCTGCCTGCCTTGTCTCCCCATGGAAGGCCATGGGCCTGTGTGCTTTGAAGAGAGGAAAACTGCCATCCCCAGAATTCCTCCATCAAAACAGAACACAAGCCTGCAAAACAGACCAGTCATTTCCAGAAGCTTTTAGATTTCCTGGGTCTTTGCATACCACAAGGGAAAGGGCAAGCTGCAGGAGGCACAAGTCTGTACATGGACCACTCATTCTCCCATGTCTTCCCGAGGGCACAGAGCAGGCAGATACATATGGTGGTGGCAGTGAGAGATCTAGCATGGAGCAATGGTCAATTAACAAGAAAAAAATGAAACTTTTGAAGTTCATTTCCTACATTTAAATCAATAATGAAAAACTGACATAGCCAGGTTCAATACACAAATGGGCTGAACATCTCAGAGGCAGTGTGCCCTTAGAGACTTCTGCTGCCAGGGGTGTTTACTGAGTAACTGAAGAGACTAAAACACATCTACTTCACTGGTCCTCCACCCAGCTCCTCCTCAGAAACACCTGAAGGAAGTTGTTCCATGCTGACTCCAGGTTCCTCCTCAGAGGTTTAGTTTCAGTTTGTCTGGGGTGGGGCTTGAGTCAGGGTATTTTTCTTAAGCTTACTGGGTGATTCTAAGTACCAGCACAGTAAAGAATCACTGATGTCAAACTAACATCATTACAAGAGCCTCCATGGAAGAAAAATCTTACCAAATCAGCTAAACTCCCATTCATTGTTATTGTTTAAAAATACCTAGTGATGGTGTTGATGTAGGGATTTAATTTAAATTAATTTTCAGCCAATAGATAAAACTTGTACATGTAAGGGCTGAGAGATGGCTCAGTGGTTAAAAGTGCTTGCTTTGCCATCATGAGAACCTGAAATCAGATTCCAACATCCATGTAACAAACCAGATGTTTGTGCATGACTGCACTTCAGCTCCAAAGGGGTAGACAGACAGGAAGACTTCTGGTATTCACAGGCTTCCTTCACAGGCCAGCCAAGGAAATGTGAGCTTAGGGAGGCTTAGGGAGAGACCCTATCTACCTTAAAGGAATTGGAAGAGACTGACAGAGGAGAACATCCAATGTCTCTTCTAGACTCCATGCCTGTACACAGCCACCAGCACTCCACATGCATGTACACATACACTCACACACAGATATTTTTTAAATTGTACAAATTAATGGAATAACATGTACTGTTTCCAAACAGATCTATGTGGCATAATATTTAAATCTCTTTAAGCCTGTCTCCTTAAACATTTCTTTATGATTAAACTTCTGAAATATGCAAAAGTACAGGTTATTGTTTTCCATGCTCACCCTTGTGTGCAATAGCAACTCAGAACTTCTTGCTCCTATCTAAATGTACTTAGTACCCCTTACCCAAGCTTTCCCCATCCCTCCCCTCTCCTCTCCCCAGCATCATTTTACTCAACTTCTGAGGTCAAAATTTTTAGATTCCACATATGAGTGAGATCAAGGGGATATTTGTCTTTCAGGGTTTGGCTTATTTATTTAATGTAATATTTCCTAGTTTATCCATGCTGTACCAAATGTTGGGTTTTATTCTTTTTATAGCTAAATAATATCCCATTTTGTCTATGTTTCATATTTTATCTCTTTATTGATCCTTGGGTTGTCTCCAAATCTTGGTGGTTGTGGGTCTTGTTGGAATGGACAGTAGAGAGTAAAGATGTCTCTTGATGGACTACTTTCATAGATGATAGATGATTGATAGATAGATGATAGATAGATAGATGATAGATGATTGATAGATAGATGATAGATAGATAGATGATAGATGATTGATAGATAGATGATAGATAGATAGATGATAGATGATTGATAGATAGATGATAGATAGATAGATGATAGATGATTGATTAGATAGTTGATAGATGATAGATGATAGATGATTGATAGATAGATGATAGATAGATGATAGATGATTGATAGATAGATTATAGATAGATTGATAGATAGACAGATAGATAGATAGATAGATAGATATAAAATGCAGGGGAATTGCTTGATCATATAGTAGTTCTATTTTTAAAAATTTGAGGAACCACCACAATGTTTTCCATAATATCTAAATTCCTTTATTCTTATGTGTTCATATTAATGAGAATATCATGACAAGAATGCCATAGGTCAAATCTGTAAGTAACTCAGAAACTTCATCCCATCAACAGATCAACACATCCAATCACAGTCAAACTGTCCTTTAATAGGTGGCCTGGCAAGGCTATAGGATCACAGAAGTAGAAAAGCCAAGATGTACTATCCAAACACCTACCCAGATGGAAAGGGAAGGAACTGATACTGAGGGCACCATCTGTGCTGGAGTGTTTCATTTGAAGTCTTTAGAAAGACTGTCAAGACCATGGTCTTTCATCTTCATTCAATATCATCTTTCTCTCTCTCTCTTTTTTTTTCACTTTGTGTAAAGCTCAATGGTATTTCATTTTGAAGCATTATTCTGAATGTTCACTCTATTAGTCTGGGTTATCTTTGCCTTGTTTCTAAAATTTATGTTTGCCTTCTATAAATTCCCATGCTTAAAAGCCAAAGATAAAACAAGGTCATGTTTCAAGCTCTAGGACATCCACAAGAGACATCTACACATCACGTTATTCTGTCAATCAGAAAGGCTACTCTTAAATATACGAGACTATATTTCAAATGGACCATATTTCTCAGCCCTGATCCCAAAGATACCATAAGCAACTGTCAAATTTATGTAGTCATTTTTGCTTCGCCAGTTTATTTTTTTTGTGTCATCTTTTCAAGTTAGCAGGTAATTTAACTTCCTTTGAATTTTTACTTACTTTTCAAGCAAATATTTTCCATCATTAACTTGTTCTAAAGGATTCTGTAATCTTTTCAGTTCTTCCTGTAAAAAAGAAAAAGATAGCTCACAAATTGATATCTTATACCTCTGGCAATATTATTAGCAACATTGAGATACACCACCATTGTTTGATTCTAGGGGTTACAATGGTTTGGTACCTAAACATGCAACAAAGTTTAACAACTTGCTTTAATTGGAATCCAATATTATCTCTTAAATTGAGTGAATTTTTTCATAATCAAGTAGCACGAGTCCTGTCATTCTTCCAGAGTGGGGATGCTTTTATATGAACCCACCTACAACGGTATAGTTTGCTAGTTGCTGAATGAGACTCTAACGAAGTTGTGCTAAGCTTGGCTCTCCAGAAAAGATTCTCTCTTGTCTCCTGGTAACCTTTTCTCTGCAGTGCATATGCCTATGTACATGCAGACAGACAGACAGACACACACCCCTACACCTTCTCTGAATTTCAAGTATCCATAGTCATCATGATCCCATTTCTGACTACAGGGATGTTATGGAAGTTGAGGCCAGTTCCTGATAAGACTTGTAGTTCCTCAGTTTGATTACCAAAGATAAGATTGAGATGTAAAGAAGGCTTCCAGCACTCTGTTCCTATGGAGACTGCTGTTCCCTGAGGCCATACTATGTGTCTCATCTCCTAAAAGTACTTAAGTACCAGGAAAGTATCAGGAAAATGCCACAATTAGAACTAAAGGCATCCCTCACTGCCTGTGGGGTATTGGTTCTAGAGTCTCTAAGGATACCAATACCCAAATGTCTCTGATGTAAAGAGGGGTAATATTTTCATATCTTTGCATATATGCTCTATATATCTTTGTACAAACTTTAAATCATACCTGCACTGCACATTGCAGGATTTGACCCAATCCCCCTCTCCTCGGTCCCTCCAACCTTTCCACTGGGTTCTTTGCAACTTCAGTCTATTATTAGTTAAACTGTCTTTAATTCCTTAGAACACTCTCTTAATTGTCCTGTTTCAGCTGAACCATGCTTTGCTGTTCTGGGGACAGCTAAGTTGTGAGAGCAAGAAGATCAAGGGAATATTTAGAAAAGAGTTTTAGTGTACAGAGAATTTTACTGGTAACAAACATGGCTGAGTCCCCCAGCATGCTTTCTTCCTTGTGGTCCTAAGATGGAGCAATTTCTTCTCCATGTGCTACATTCTACAGGATCCAGAGCAAAGATACCCCCTAATTACATCTGCTAGGCTCTACATAACCTCAGTTCCTCTGTACACATACCAGCTATGTGTCCTGGACCTCTGCCATTCTCACTACTGTTTACCCCCACTTCTTAGGGGATTTCATCAGGCCTCATAGTTTTAAATCTACTCTCTGCATCTACTTGCCTTCTTGATAGTTCCATGTGCGAATCTAAGAAGCATCCCAAATTCAAAGTGGAGGTGTTGACCTCCTTGTCTAAACGCTCCTGCTCAAACCTCCTGCTTCACTGCTTCTTCCTCATTTTAGCAAATGTCATTCCTATTCATTCAGCTATTATGCAGAGCCAGAGTTAGTTAGTCAGCTTTCTTCCTCTCAAATTCCACTGTCTATCAGTCTGTTCATCTTGACCCCACTTTCTAAACAGATCTGAGTTGACCACTTCTCAGTCTGGTCTAAGCCAATGGTCTGTGAACCATGTCACTCCTTCCCAAATCAGGCCATATTAATTACTTCTCCTCACATAATTCAGGGTGATTTTTCAGTATCTAGGGTTTTACAAGTTGGAGAATAACAATTTATAAAGCACGAGAAATACATAAGTGTACAACATGATGTTTTATCATATATGTTCACTGGTGGACTCATATCCCTAAACGGTAAATACATGGGGTATTCTCTTGCATCACAAAATTTCTTTGGTGTCCTATACAAAAGCATCTCTGTTTTGAATTTTATCCATTTAGACTGTGTCTGATTTAGAACATCATATAAACTTTTATGTTCTTTTATGGCTAATTTAGTCCATTCTGTATTACATGTGGCATATATCAGTAGTTTGTTTCTTTTTGTTGTTGAATAGTATAGCATTGCATAAATTTTGATAACAGCTTTTTGATAGTTTCCTATTTGGATGCAATATAATTTATTTTCTTTATTTTTGATATTCAATGTTTTCTGTATCCTAAGAAATAACTGCCTATCATAATGCTGTTGACACAGTCTCATGTATTTTCTTCTAGAGGTCGGATAGCTGATTTCCACATAGGTCTATGATCAGTGTTGAATTAACTTTTGTGTATGGTATGTGACAGGGTTGAGATTCACTTTTCCCTCATCAGAATCTGAGCATAAGTCTACTGAATGGGCTTCTGCATTAACTAGTGTTTTATGATACAAAGGAACAGATGTAGCCAAGTGTGTGGCTTTTGATTCTTTTCTCTTCACTCTTCTTATTGAGATCCAGAGTGTTGCATCCACTGTTCCCACAGGAAGGAAACCATATATTGAGGATAATAAAATAGAAAGATAAAAGGTATCTGGGGGAACTACTTTCAGATTTCATCTTACTCCAGTCAGAATAGCTAAGATCAAGCAAACAACTGACAACAAATTCTGGTGAGGATGTGGGGAAAGGGGCCCCTCATTTACTGTTTATGGGAATATAAACTGGCCTAGCCACTATTGAAGTAAGTGTGGTGAAGTCTCAAAAAAACAAGGGAAGATCTATCATATGGCCCAAATACATCACGCTCCTTGACATATACGCAAAAGACTCCACATCTTATACTGAGATACTTGCTGAGTTGTGTTCATTGCTGCTCTTTTCACAATAGCTAGGCAATGGAAACCATCTAAATGTCCTTCAACTGATGAATGGTTAATGAAAATGTGGTTCATATACACAATGGAATATTATTAAGAAGTATAGAAAAATGAATCATTAAATTTGCAGGTAAATGGATAGAACTGGAAAACATTATATTGTGTGAGGTAACCCAGATCCAGAAGGACAAATGCCGCATGTTGTCTCTTATTTGTGGATCCTTTAGAACTGAGCATGTAAACTGAAGTAAGAGGTAAATGCTCAAGCCAGGAAAGTAGAAGGAGACCTGAGGGGGATGGGACAAGGAGCTCTACAGAAGGGAATAGTGTGGTATAAGTGCTATCAAGGGGAAAATGGGAAAAATTGGGGAGACTTTAACTGGGGAGGAGGAGGAGACATATATAACACCAAAGATGTTTGAAAAAAATCATAGAGAGACATATCTTAAAAGCTTACTTAAAATACATATAATGTGTGTTAAATGGAGTTATGCCACAGGAGGTGCTAATGCTCCGAATTAAGAGCTGTAGACTACCTAACAAAATTCTCAGTGCCATGCATAGGAAATTTCTCTTTACATTATTGGTCAGGGTAGTCAAAGAGACCCCTGACATAACACAGGCTATTGCCATTGTACTTTGTTGCCTCCCAGAACTTGAGGCAAGACCTCATTGTTGACAATACCACATACTTCAGACAGAGAACTTGGAAAATTCAGCTTGAACTGACCTGGGAGCCTTCTCCCTGAGGATTAACTCTCATAGCATCCAAAGGTACTAGGCAAGCTGACAAGGGAGAAAAGCAATCAATCCTAACCAGCTGTAAAACCTACAAATAGCAATGTCTGGCCCAGTAACATCCCCAATAATGCAATAGTGGCTTTTTTTTTTCAATAATGGCAGTTTTATCTTGGAGGTAACCAATGGCTTTCTAATTGAACTTAAGGCTTGTTTTAAATAGGAGAAAATTCATGCCTGGTACTGTAAACATAGCCAAACATCCATAGCTGGAGAGGTCATAGACCTTAGAAAAGAACCTATTAGTGCCATTTTTCTAAACCAATATGATCATTAACATTCTAAATATTTATCCTTATATTCACAGATAAGTGTAGCTCTCATCCCTCCTCAAAGAAGCTTCTTTTTGCAACAGATGTAGACTATTACAGAGATCCACAATTGGTCAAAATGCAGAACAAATGCCCAGCCCAAATTGATACATTAACAACACAACCCCTATACCTAAGGCTCAGGGAACATCATGGAAGAGGGGGCAGATGGTCAGAGCCAGAGGACCAGGATACTTGCTCCTAGAGGGTATCTTTTAGATGTGAGAGGAAGTTTCACCCATGTAATATCAACAATATGGTGGCCTAAACAAGACCTACATAATTGGGAACTCCAGTTGACATGTCCATGTGGATGGGGGACATGTCAGAAGACCTCATGCCTAGATGAAGAACTACAAGAAATAAATGGCTACTGAAAGAGGGAGATTCAGTTTTTTCCAGGGATGAGCTCCCTGATAAGTTAGTGAATCACAAGTGGTCTGCCATAAACACATGTATATATAAGCAACATTAAAACAATAATTATTTAAACAATAATTAAACAAGACGGTCATGAAATTGAGAGGAAGTGAGGGGTCATGGGGGAAGAAAAAGGGGTGAAAATGATATAAATTCAGTATTCATGTATGAAATGCTCCAAACAATAAAAATTAATTATACAAAACTTATCTTGGAAACTGGAGATGTAGCTCAGTGGTAGAGACTTATCAAACATATGTGAGGGGTGGTTCTGGTACAGGAGCTAGCTCTCAGTAGGTAGTAAGGGAAAGGGGCCCTTGGCGAAAACTGAAAATGACTCATGTAAATCACACTGAGAATGGACTTTAGTGTTTAAAGGAACATTAGACTTGCAATAGTAAGGCCAGAAACTCTAAGCACGAGAAACAGAGATGCTTACAATATGGAGTGAGTTAGCCAAGTATACCTGGTATGAGGAAGGAAGGGACTCTGAACCAGTGACTGCAAACTGGTTGACCTCTGAATCCCTTAAGGAACATATATAAGGCATTGTTGCCCTTTCATATGTTCTTATTTTAATGCAACTAATAGTAACAGACTAAATTTTAAGTAAGGATGGCTTCTAACAAGGAGCTAAGTGTGAGGTAACCAAAGAAGACTACAGCAACATCCTGGTATCTGTGATAGAATGAACTCTCTGCCATTGCAAAACTGCAGACTGATCACATTAATGTGAGAACACAGTCTAATTAGCGGCCAGCAAGACATGTCTGTGAGGCCGAGGATGGTAACACTGGCCAAGGCTGACAGATAGCAGTCAATCAAGGTCAGCAGCCAACAAAGCACAAGTCAGAGATGAACAGAGATGGGCTTCAACTGGGTGGGCAGCACAAGATCATCTCCCCGGTCGGGCCAGGGAGCCATTTGAGGAACATGTGGACCTTCATTTGCTTAGCCCATGATAGCCCAAAGAACTAACCGATCTCATCGCAATTATTTCAGTCTTTACCCAGTCCATACTGTACCCCTATAAAAACTTTAGAAAAAGAAGTTCAACAGCTTTTTCCTCTCTTGGAAACTCCTCCCTTTCCCAGGAGTTTCATTTCTTCTTAATGTCTTACTTTTCTGTAATTTTCCTTAGTAAAGTTTGTTTCCACTTTGCATATGTCCAGAAGTGTCATATGTGTCTTTAACCATCATTGGTGTGAGACAGTGAATGTAGAACCACAGGCCCAGGTTGGTCTTTGGTGACTGCAAGTATCCAGCACCCTAGGTCCCTGAGGCAAGCATAACTGGGCTGAGGACAGTCCTGTCGCAGAACCCCCTCATCAGTTCCATCCCCAGTGCTGTGTGTGTGTGTGTGTGTGTGTGTGTGTGTGTGTGTGTATCATATGGATATGATGATCTTGTAAAGCTACTTATTCAGTTCTGATCTGCTATCACCAAAATATTTTGTGCATAAGAAGGCCAATCTGCTGATTAATCTATCATAGTTAAATAACTATAAACAAGCAATGCATACTTCCTGTTCATAACTTTCCAGTGGTTGCCATCACTTTAGGAATAAAATCCAAACTTTTCACCTTGGCCTATACCTCCCTATCCCCAACTCCTGGTATTTTCTATTTAGACAACTTACTCCTCTCTAGCTAGCCTGCTCTTATGGTATTCTGTAAACACTCATCTTTGCTCTTCCCTCTTCATAAAACACTTGTTCTCCAAATCACATGGCTTTCTCATTTGCTTCATCTAGGGTCTGCTCAAACATTTGTCTTCTTGCAAAAGACTTCCCTGAGTAGCTTCTTTAACATGTCCTTCGTTGCTTACTATACACTTGCCATATCTATGATTATATTACTATATTTATAATAGTATTACTTCTTAATGTGTGTTTTGTTGGGTTACTGTCTGTCTCCCTGTACTATTGTAAGTTCCACAAAGCAGCGTTACCTATCCAACACTCTATCTCCAACGTTAATTATTTAAATTTCATTTCAGAATCTGGAGAATAATTTTGGTTTCTTCCTCTAGGTTTTGAACCATGAGGATTTTGAAAAAAAAAACTGGACTGTGATGAAAGCATTTGCTGTTGTGAGCAGTACTAAGTGAAATAAAAAAGGTAACATGTGAAGAGGGAGGCAGTTGTTCAACTATGTATACCCTCTGAATTTAAACAGTCCCTCCTGGGGGCAGAAGAAAAATCCTATGAGTTAGGAAACTGATGAAACTTAAAGGCCCAGGAAGTTTGTAAGACGCAGGAAGCTCAAAAACTTACAAGACTCACAAAGCCCCTCCACAAGGTCATACAAGCAATAAACAATTGCTAGGGTAGAGAAGGCTCTTCAGTGGAGCTCCCTGCAAGCTGGGCAGGGAGCTTAAGGAATGCAGATTTTTCAGTCGTCAGCCCTGCTTGGTAGACTTTTCAAAGATGCAACTGTCTTTGAATCACTCATGCCCCTGTAAGTAACCTCAGTAAACTCATTGGTTCAACAAGCTGGAGTTGGGTAGAATAGCTTCTTTGATCTGCCATTGGTCCCCTATCTG
This sequence comes from Nannospalax galili, assembly GCF_000622305.1. NCBI lineage: Eukaryota > Metazoa > Chordata > Mammalia > Rodentia > Spalacidae > Nannospalax > Nannospalax galili. The sequence goes on along the minus strand of NW_008341872.1, from coordinate 3,786,528 downwards.
AAGTTAGTAAACATCTACTCACGCACTCCTCTCACATACATACCTATAAGAAGCAGAGCCCCAATGATGCCATGGACTTGTGGACTTCTGGGTCAAACTTATACAGACCAGGAGAAGCTTGAAATCAGCATACTAATGGACTTTTCAGTTTTGTGAGCCAAACATTCTCCCACTTACATAAAACATAATTGAGTTTTATATTGCTATTTTTAATTGAATTTTTGTGGTTTTCATACAATATAGTTTGATGGTATTTTAGATCCTCTCCCCTATCTACACATTCTCCTAGAGCCTCCCCTGCTCAATTTAATGAACACATCTATAATAGAACCTTTAAAGTCTGATCTGTGCCCTTGAATGTCCTTCAGTGTGGGTCTATCTACTAAGCCCCACCTCTGAAAGACACTGTCTTTCCTCCTCCTAGGACCCATCAGTTGCCAAAAGTTTTTTAGGTTGGGTTGGTATTTCTAACCTATGTCTCATGTCTATACTGGGATTTTGTCTGGTTTGAGCTTGCATAAGACTTGTGTATACTGTCATCATCACTGTGAGTTCATATGAGTAACTGTCCAGCTGTCCGGAAGACTCTGTCTCCTTGTGGTCATCTACCCCTTCTGGCTCTTACAATCTGTCTGCCTCCTCTTCTGCTATGATCCCTGAGCCCTGGGAGGCAGAAGTTTGAAATAAGTGTCTTATTCAGGGATAAGCACTCTGTGACCTCTTGTTCCCTGTAAATTGGCCAGTTCTGAGTTTCTGTGTTAATCACCATCTACTGCATAAGGAAACCTCTCTGGTGAGATTTGAAAGATTCATTCATTCTATGTGTTGAGATTGCACTGTAGTTGTGTCACTTAGGGATAAGCATCTCACAGACAGTTATTCTCTACGTTTGACCATAGTTTCCATCTGTATTCTCCACTCTGTGGAAACCATAGTCTCCATCTGTTGCAACAAAAGCTCCTTTGATGAGGGGTGAAAGGTAAACTTGACTGTAAATATGATACATATTTAGAATAAGGTAAGAAAACAACGTTTGTCTAGGAATATGGCAAAAATAGTTTTTCTCTAGTGTCTATGACCTCTCCAGTCGTGTGTATTTGACTATGTTTACAGTACCACACATGAGTTTCCTCCCATTGAGCAGGGCTTAATTCCAATTAGACGGCTGTTGAATACCCCCAAGGTAAAAGTGCCTCTACTGCACCAATAATAATAACTCACTGGGCCAGTCGCTGTTAGGCTTCACAGCTGGTTAGGACCATTGACTGGTTTTCTTCTTTGGAAGCTTGTATAATATCTCTGATACCATGAGAGCTAGTCTTCAGGGAAGAGGCTTCCAGGTCAGTTCCAGCTCGACTGTTTCAAGTCCTGTGTCTGAATTGTGACCTGTCTTCAGCAATAGGGTCTTACCTTAAAGTGCTGTAGCAATAGTCTATGTTATTTTGGGAGTCTCTTGATTTTTAACAACCTAAAGACTTCTGAGAAGTAACCATGAGCCATAATGTAGAACTAATGAACACAAAACTCCAAGATGAGCCATAGAACTATACAAGTTCACAGCTGGACAGTCACTGTTCGCCTGTTTTGTTTTAGCAATGTCTTAAATCATGCCTTATTCAGAAGACAGAAGGATAAATGGCCATGGTCTCATTGCCCTTTAGTTATAAAACGGTGGTTTTGGGTCAAGCATTTGTAAAATACATTTCATATAAAGAACATTTCTGCGTATTTGATAAAATGTTTGTGCAACATGCTGTTCATGTTGCTGCCGTGTCTCCCATACGTATGTGAATAAAAAGAAATTCATTTTAGAATTTAGCAATGAGAAACTTTCCCCTTTGATAATATTATAGCATATTTCTTTTCAACAATCCAATGTACAAGTCTTCCAGAAACCATTCATTTTGCTTTGATGGTTAGAAGCTTAAGCTAAATTATTTAAATATTGTAACTATTATTTGTAGACTGTTGCCTACAGTTTTTTGCTTCTTCTTGTACTTTATGGTGTGTGGATCTCTTTATTTTTTTATTTATTATTTTTATTTTATGTGTATGAGTGTATTGTCTGCATGTATGTGAGTGCACCCTTGTCAGGCAATGCTGCGGAGGTATTTATTTTTATTTTAACCATTTTATTAATGTATGCTAGCAACTGTGTGTAGCAATTGGAGGCAAAAATTATTTAGGAAGAGTATGATGATAAATAGATAGAGCAGACAGAGGATGCTGGAGAGATGACTCAGTGGTCAAGAGAACATCCTCCTTTTCTAGAGGAACTGGCCTCTAGAACACCCCTTTCTAGCCTCTGTTGGCACTTCATACATGTGACATACACTCACACACATATATACACATATAATAAAAAATAAAGACTGGATAGATAGGTAGATGATTGATAGAGGATAGATGACAGCTAGATAGATAGATAGATAGATAATCAGCAGATATATAGCAGATATTATATCTATTAGATAATCCTTTTAATTTTATATTAGCATTTTGCTTTTACAGTAAAATTTCTTCTCAGCTCTAATCATGTATTCTTCACATAAATCCTCTTTTCTCTCATCTTACTTACTCTCTCAACACCCTACCACACCTCCAATGACATAATCAATAAACCCAAGGTATGTAAAGGGTTATGCTTGGGTTCAATTTGTAGAGAACCTACGATTGTATGAGAAATCTTAATTATTTTGGAAAACCAGAGGTGAATATTTAGTACTTATTTTTTAAATGTATTTACTTTATTTCATGTGTATGAGTACATTGCCTGCATGCATGTATGTGTACCCATGTCATGTAATGCCCACAGAAATCAGAAGAGGGTATCAGATCCCCTGGAACTGGAGCTATGGATGGTTGTTAACCACCATATGGGTTCTGAAAATTGAACCTGAGTCCTCTGCAAAAACAGTCAGTACTCTTAACCTGATCCCCTGGAACTGGAGCTATGGATGGTTGTTAACCACCATATGGGTTCTGGGAATTGAACCTTGAACCTGGGTCCTCTGCAAAAACAGTCAGTACTCTTAACCACTGAGCCATCTCTCCAGCCCCTCATACTTTTTACCTTCAACATCGTGGTTAGTAAAGAACATTGTTTCATGATAGTTCTAGTACCTTCCCATCTAAGATGTGCCTATGATGTGCTTCGTTATTTTCATACATTGGGAGAGGAGAGCAGGAAGGAAAGGATTTGCACACTGTGTGCCAATAACTTTTCTTGATTCTTCCATTGTGGGAGTTGCTGGGTGGGGCAGGCTTTGATGCAGTATTTTATTCAATCTGACTATACATGTTCTAGGAAATCGTATTAAACATAAGGTCAATGACTAACAAGAGCTTTCTGAACAGCTGTTCTGCTGACAATTTGGAGGATTGATTTCATCATTTGGTTATTTAAGCTAACTATACAAAGCACTTCAATTCAGTTGGCCTGGAAGCTCCAAGGCACGTCTTCGTTTGCTCAGAGATGGGTAAGGAAGTCAACTTGCTCAACAATCTTCATCAGGAGTTTCATCTTTGAGAAATTTCTGTTTTAATTTATCATTAAAAGCATAAACAAATGGTCTCTGTCATCATTGTTATCTCCCACTAGTCTATCTCTGATTTCGTGTCATTGTTGGTTTTTATCAGAAACCATGAGTAGCTCCTTGTTGCTGTCAGGATGAATTCCTTCCTCCCTGGCCAAGGTCTTTTGCAGCAGGACCCAGCTTGCCTCTCTCTGTTTTAGCTCAACCCTTCCCATACTCCTCTAAACCTGCTCAAATACAGTCACACAATGCCAGAATCCACATGCTCTTCTTCCTGACAGTCAATGACTTTGTCTTCTCACTTCTTGCTAGTCTTAAAGTATTTATGGATTGCATAAATATACACATTGAAGAAACAAATATCCTTTTCTGGCTAAGATGCAAAGAAAGTAGTAACCTAAGGGTTACACTCTCTGCTCTTCGAACATTCTCTTTACCCCTCACTCTCCTCTGTGTCTCAAGGAGCTCCTACTTTGGATCTCTATCAACCCAGTCCCTTTGTGACTCTTGGAAGGGTGTTAGCATTGGAAGGCAGTGGGATGAGGCAGAGGAGTGAAGAGAGAAGTCAGAGTATCGATGCTCTTTGTTTGGCCCTCTTACTGGAGCACTGGTTGGGAAGAACTGAAGACCACAGCTCTCACAGAATGACCTCTCTCACGTGGTGGCTCATTCTGTATTCCCACAAATGCTCCCTTTTCCTCCCAATATCTTCCCTTTTATCCATCTTTTCCCTCCCTTCCTTCTCTCCTCCTCTTCTTTTTCCTTCCTTTTCACCATCAAATGGTTGATGGCTCCAGATTCTTCCCCATTCCTGGAGGTTTCCCTTGAACTCTGCCCTCATTTCATTATGTCCTTTCAATGACCCTCTTAAGTAAGTTATCTCCTCCATCCCTGGACCCTGGCTAATGAGCCCCCAAATCCCAAGTCATTTTAATTTGCTCTGCCTTGTAGTTCCTTTTCTATGATCCCAAAAGTACAACTGATAACATTAATCAATCATATTAAATAAAGGAATAAAATGTGTATGTGATGACTGATCCCTTGTCGGAGAAATTATCCCCACACAAAGTCCAGCCCAACTTTCTGGCTCAGTTTCACTCACAAAATAATAGGGAAATTTCTGCCATACTCTATCCTGTCTTTTGAAAATTTTAAGGTAAAACCCTCTGAAAAATACAAGTTAAATTATTAAGGTACAACCTAAATACACAGCATTCCAAACTGTTCCAAATGCGATCTCTGTTATGAGTGGTGAGGGATCATAGGCTACGCGGTTATGGTGGATAATTGACCAGCTACTTCTCAGATTTCCCACTGCCATCAGTTTTTCTGAAGTAACTCAGAGGTGAAATATTAGAATGAATGGCGGGTTATGGGATTTTCCTTTTTGTGTCTGTTCCTCCTCCCCCTCATACCTGAATCTTTCTGGATGTTCTTCTGTCAAAACCAGTGGAATACAGCTAAGAAGTTAGTTTCATCTCTGTGGCCACCTAGTCAGCTCCTTGGCTTGCCCGATAATCAAGCATTGTCTTAATTG
>NW_008341872.1:3776564-3778766 GCF_000622305.1 Nannospalax galili | reverse complement strand
CTTCCACAGCTAACTGTATGTCATTCATTTGAACTACTGTTATTATTAACAACATTTGTTGAATTTTATTACTTACATAAACTACCTTTTAAAAAATCATATCTTCAGGAGTTAGGGAGATACCTCAGTCAGTAAACTGCTTGCCATGTAAGCATGATGGCCTGAGTTGAGTCTTCGGCACCCACATAAAACAGCTTGGTACGGTGGTATATGCTTGTAATCCCAGTGTTGAGAAGTGGAGACAGACAGATCCTTAGGACTCACTGGTTGGCCAGCATAGCCTAATCAGTGAACTCCAGGTCCCATGGGAGACTCTATCTCAAACAATAAGGTGGAAAGCTCCTGAGGGGCAATACCCAAGGTTGACATCTGGCTTCTACACGCACATACACACACACATGCACCTGCACATACATGAACACTCACATACCCACATATACACACCCAAAATCATGTCTGCAAAAGATGCAACTATTATATTTCTTGGATAAGAAAACAGACATGGAGAGATTAAGTAACTTGTCCTACCCAAGGTTGACATCTGGCTTCTACACGCACATACACACACACATGCACCTGCACATACATGAACACTCACATACCCACATATACACACCCAAAATCATGTCTGCAAAAGATGCAACTATTATATTTCTTGGATAAGAAAACAGACATGGAGAGATTAAGTAACTTGTCTAAGGTCTATAGGAAAATGGAATGCCAAGCTGAGGAGCCTGATTCTGAATGTCCACTTTATCCTCGCCACTCCTGCCCTGATGGGATGTGAGATAATGTAATCAGTGACATCACCTCCCCAACATAGTTCATAAAGAAGAAGCTGCAAGGATTCTCAACATACTCAGATATACTATGTGACCTGTTCATATTACCTACCTGTTTGCTGTTCGATCTTAGAGAGGCTGTTCAGTCCCCTCTAGGTCTCAGGTTCATCATTTATAAGATGACCATGTCAGTTCCTCTGATGGTGTTATGAGAGAATTAGTTATAGTGACAAATTTAAGATTGTTCTGTGTACTTACTCTTCAGTGCTGGTCATTCTTAGGGAGATCCCTTAAAAGCCATGCCGGGTGTGGTGGCACACACCCTTCTTCTGTCAAAACCAGTGGAATACAGCTAAGAAGTTAGTTTCATCTCTGTGGCCACCTAGTCAGCTCCTTGGCTTGCCCGATAATCAAGCATTGTCTTAATTGATTTTTGTTGTTGTTGTTCTTACCACATCTACTTTCTGAACAAGCAGGTTATGCTGCTTGAACAGGCTTAAAATCAGAAATCCTTTCAATATTGCTTTTCCTCTAAAGTGTACTTATGCTTAAACGCAACCTCTTAACTTTTCTGACTTGCACGTTGGCTATTTTATTCCCAGCATACCCCAGAGCACTTAAGGAAACTTAAAACATGAGCACAATCTGCAATTTACCCTGTTCTGTAGCTATGGGTGACAAAACCTGTTACACTCACATCAATCGGTTTTTTTGTGCATTGGGAATAATTTCACATTAACCTAAGGGTAACTATTTAGCAAAAGTTAAAAGCCAAATTTACTTTTGATGCTTTTGACTATTTAGTCATTCAATTAGGTAAGTTTCCTTACCAATCTCCCCACCAGATCTTTTTTAAAATGGAACTATAGTAAGGGCACTAAAAGGGGGTTACTAATGTTTGCATAATTTGGAAAAGCAGCAGACATAAAATCTATACTAATTTTAGCACTGCATCATTAAACATGAAATATTGATTATTGCTCTTTGTAACAGAATTTATGAAGCCAGCTAGGTTGCTGTGTGCACAGAAAGTGATTCTGATGCTTTGCCCTCGGACCTCTGTGGCTGTAAATGACGCTCCTTGATGACAGCTGGGAGGCTTGCATTCTGGTCCACAGCCTTAAGAGATACATTTCCCAGATTAGACCAGGAATGACCCAGCTGCACAGCCCAACTTCAGAAAATTAAATTGGAGGGAGTCCAAACCTCTGTTGAAATAACCGTGTGAATTACAATGCTTCCATGGGCCTTGTTATAATGTAAATGTGCTTTACAATTTACTGCGATTTCCCCTTCTACCCCTGCTGTGAATAAGGGCATTAATAGTCATACCAAATATTTAAAGGCAAAAAGGCATCAAAAATAAAAACGCAAGATTCATGTTTTCTCCCTTTGGAAAGTAGAGTCTGGATTCTTTTCT
>NW_008341872.1:3772966-3773970 GCF_000622305.1 Nannospalax galili | reverse complement strand
CCCACAGAGATCTGCCTGCCTCTGCCTCCCAAGTACTAGGACTACAGGGATGTGCCACCACTCCCGCCCTTCATTTGCTATTTTAAAAGAAAAAAGATGAGTAATTTGCTCCTGATAAATTCTAAGAATAAATTTAGAAGTAGTAAATTTGTGATTACATTCTCTGCCAATCCTCAATAATACACCTTAAAAAAAACAAAAAAAAAAAAAAAAAAAAAGCCATGCTGAAGATAGCAATTACATCTCACTGTAATTTCTGTGGTGTCCTGCTCTGCTCCCTTCTGGCTGTGTGGCCTCTCTGAACAACACATCAGTTACATTATATATAAAATGGGGATAATAAAATGTTCCAAATTTCAAAGGATTCTAGTAAGTCCGAGGCTCGAAAATTCATGCCAATCATTGTCTTGACCAGATAGTGGGTATTCCACAGTATTATTTTCATTCTTTTACATTCACTGTTATCATCTCTCTCCAACTTGGTTAAAGCATTAGCATGCACACTGATACCTTCTCCCAGGCTCTGTCTCTCTTTCCTAGTTGTGCTCTGTACTTTTTCTGCTGTCCTTAGTTGAGAGACTGTTGCTGGCCAGAGTGAGCAATCTTGTGTGCCTGCCTCACTGGGACTGGTCTAGGACCCTTCTTGCTCCCCTTCACCTAGCAGATAGATCTGAAGCCCTTGAGTGGTAGGTCTGTATGCCCTGCTGTGAGTGGCCCTCAGTTCCTTCCCTTGATCTGTCTATCCTCACCACATGCAATTCTTTTAAAGAAATTATTATGTAACTAGAATCTTCAGATTATGCACTCACAATCTTACAATGAGTTCATCCCAGGATGACTTAAAACAACAATAAAGAGACTCCTTAAAAAGGGAAACAAGAGAGCAGTACACACCATATATGTGTTAATAGTCATACCAAATATTTAAAGGCAAAAAGGCATCAAAAATAAAAACACAAGATTCATGTTTTCTCCCTTTGGAAAGTAGAGTCTGGATTCTTTTC
>NW_008341872.1:3756120-3770027 GCF_000622305.1 Nannospalax galili | reverse complement strand
CTCCAACTTGGTTAAAGCATTAGCATGCACACTGATACCTTCTCCCAGGCTCTGTCTCTCTTTCCTAGTTGTGCTCTGTACTTTTTCTGCTGTCCTTAGTTGAGAGACTGTTGCTGGCCAGAGTGAGCAATCTTGTGTGCCTGCCTCACTGGGACTGGTCTAGGACCCTTCTTGCTCCCCTTCACCTAGCAGATAGATCTGAAGCCCTTGAGTGGTAGGTCTGTATGCCCTGCTGTGAGTGGCCCTCAGTTCCTTCCCTTGATCTGTCTATCCTCACCACATGCAATTCTTTTAAAGAAATTATTATGTAACTAGAATCTTCAGATTATGCACTCACAATCTTACAATGAGTTCATCCCAGGATGACTTAAAACAACAATAAAGAGACTCCTTAAAAAGGGAAACAAGAGAGCAGTACACACCATATATGTGTCATAGTATGCACAGCAGTGTGTGTGTGGCTCATCCAGTAGTTCCATTTTCTCTCCATGTCCCCATACTTTTCCCTGTCTTTCTATCCTTCCTTAATCTCAGTCATTGCCAGGGCAGTTTCGGAAAATATCATTCATTGGAACACATCTCTGAACCTGGATGTTAAGGCCTCCAAGGCCCAAAAGACACATCAACACAGCTCCTGGCCCAGCCCCACCTGCATTGCCTTAAAAACCTTCATTTAAATGTTTAGGAAACAGTTCTTAACCTTGAAAAAAACCAACCTGAAGTGATGCTCTAAGTCAAAGAAGTTTCCTTTAATAATTTAATTGTCATTTCATTCTTTATTTAACACAATGCAGTCAAGTGTCAAGCTCTGTACTTAGCATGAAACTGCACTGGAGAGGAAAGGACAAGCAGACACAGCCCTGTCCTCCTGCTCAAAGAAAGGTCTAACATCACTAGAGGAGGAAAGACAGGTTGTAGTTAATGAAGGACTTATTGAAACAGTTCAGATTCAAAAATTGGTTCATGCATTTTGAGAATCAGGACAGAATGCAAATAAGTCAAATACACCTCTGTGTGGCAATGGAGCTTCCAAGATGGTATTCTGGAGAGGGCCAAGGAAAGGTCAGTGGACCCATGAGCTCATAGCGGGCCACTACTCCTAACTGGCTAAGTAGAATGGTGCGTCCTCATACACGTTGAAAAGGGTGACAGGAATGTTAGATTCCAAGGTGTGGATTAGGGGCTATAATTCCATTTATTGAGAATTAAAAGACAAGGAGACAGAAAAAAGATAGTGTGCTGTGGGGGGCTTTGTCATGAGCCATGACACCATTACCAGTCAGAATGCTTGCTTTCTCCCTGCATATGATAATTGATTAGTGTCCACTAAGTACCACATTGCTGCTAATAACAGCAAAGGCAGAGCCTACAGAAGATTAATTTTCTTACATAGGGTCATAAATTCTCAACCAAGTGCTAAATTTATTCAATAGACAAGTCTACACAAGGGGAACATGATATTAGGTTTATGTAAACAGAACATCACCTTTGACACTAACAAGAAATTCCTAGTAGGATGACATGATTCTGTTCATGTATAAATTCCCCCATTAGGGTACTATTATATTTCATAATCCCAGTTATTGCCTGAATTTCTTCACACAAAATAGATGGAACACTTAACATGGAGAAGTATTTTTTAATATTTTATCATTTCAATTTTATGTGCAAGAGTGTATTGTCTGCATGTAAGTGCACCTGTGGCATGCAATGCCCACGGGGGTTAGAAGAAGACATTGGATCCCCTGAAACTGGAGTTAAGGATGTTTTTTAGCTGCCGTATGGGTGCTGGGAATCAAACCTGGGTCCTCTGCAAGAGCAGCCAGTGCTCTTAACCACTGGGCCATCTCTCCAGTCCCATGAAGAAGTATTTTATTCTAAACTGTTTGTCATCATTGATATTTTTCCTTCCAACTGCTATAGAAGAACGTTCAGACAGAATGTCTAAGTCTCAAAGAGGATATTAAACCTCAGTTGAGTCCTCTGCTACTAAAACTGCTATTTGATTGTTTAATGTAATCTCTATATGCTCAGGACAGTGACACAACTGTTTATCTAAAAACCAAGTAGAAATACATGTGGAGAACAGTGGGTGGTTTTCTAAAGATGGAAGAGTAAGAAGGAGAAAAAAGACGGAATAAGAAATTATGAGAACAGAGCAGGTAACGGTTTCTACTATTCAGCATTGCCTCAGTCCATGAGTTTGGCACCAAGCCCCCAGTGCAGTACACCCTGAAGCTCTCATTCCCAGGTGGTTGGCATTCTTCTCCCTTTTCCCCATTCACATGAAATTGCTTTCCTGACTATCTCCTCTTCTCTATTTAATATGAAATCATTGTAGTTAATATCAGCGAAGCCTTCAAGGACGGCATGCGGAGTTGCCAGTCACTCTGGCTTCTCACCGCCTTTTCTATAACATCATCTTCTTGCTTACATTAGAAAGCTCTTCTGAAGGCCTCCTGGTGCTTACCACAGGCTGTGTTCTTACACTGACTGTATAGAAAGCAGACTCAAAGCAAACCTGCCCCATTACACCCCAGACCAGGTCAGTGTGCCCGTCGGTAATAAAAAAAGAAAACTCTTTTGAAAATGCACTTTTTGATTGATAAAGCATTTATACCACAATCTGGAGGTAAAATTTTCTCCTTTCTTAGGTGGAAATCTGATGGAATTCATTCTGAGGAATGTCCTAGCCAGACTCTTGAAGACAATTCTGATACACATAGTACGCTTCAGCCAGCCAGCACCTTTTGACGTGCATTCTGAACCTGACCATCAACAGCTTTGAAGTACTGAGGTAGAGGGACAGCCATTGAATCCATAATGCCACATTTAGAGACCATTATTGCATCACCCAGCATTTACCAGATGTAAATTGAGCAAGGCCAAATGCATTCTGGGACCTTCCCTTGAGGGAAAGAATTTGATATTTCACCCTACCATGCCACACGCAGAATAATAAAGGTGCTCCCTCTAGGTAAGACGTTCTCAAAAATATCAATAGAAGTGGGTATAAGCTTTAATACACTTGAATCCAATTACCTACAATTTAATAGTGGCAAAATAATGTATGGTAATTGCCAATTCATTAGATTTTAATTCACCACAGGCAAACCTATGGATTTCCTGATATCTTTAAAAGCACTTGCTCTCAAGGTAAAGCATGGCATTTGCTATGTTCACTGCCATCATGACCATCTAATTTTAACAGCTTAGAATGCATCCCATTACTTAAACTGGATCATTTTGAGGTTTTCCCTGTTAATGCAGAGACATAAACCCAAGAGCTTTGCACCATCTCATTAAGCCTCCAGATTCCAGCAGCTGTCTGGCATTAGCTAAAAGCAATCTACTATGTGCAGAGAGTATGCAGGCATACTGTGCACACAGCATACCCATGACATACAACCTTTACACAAAGCATGGAGAGCCTGGTGAATTATGATATAAATTCCTTTAATTGTTATCCAAGGTATAAATAAAACTTCACCAAACTTACCTCGGTTCTGATTACAGTTCTCTCCTTTTCTCCCCAACTACCCACTATCATAACTTCTTCAGTAACCATTTCCTTACACTTGTCTGCATAGTTGTCTCGCCCAACTGTATATCCTAAACTCCTATGGCTTAGCTTTAGCCCATTTCTAAAGCTCATCATTATTTTGAGACAGAGTCATTCATATGTGTGTGTGTGTGTGTATAAAATCAGTCCAGCCTCAAACTTGTTATATAGCTGAGGATGACCTTGGATTTTGATCACCCTGCCTCCACCTTCCTATGGCTACCTTGCTAAGTTCTGTGTGGTGCTGGGTATCAAACATAGAGCATGCTAGGAAAGCTCTATACCAATTGCTACATCTCAAGTCCATAAAACTTTTTATTTATTTATTTATTTATTTATTTATTTATTTATTTATTTATTTATTATTTTGAGACAGGGTCTCACTATGTAGCCCTGGCTGGCCTAGAACTCTTTATGTAGACCAGGCTGGCCTCAAACTCACAGAGATCTTCCTGCCTCTAACTCCCTAGTGCTGGGATTAAAGGCATGCACCACCACACCCAGCTACCTATTTTTAAATAATCAGATTCATAGAAAATTTCAAGAAATGGACATGGTGGTCCCCCACATTTGTCACTCCTCTTGGCAAGTCTAAATCTTGCATCATTGTGACAGATAAGAAATATATACCTGGTGCCTGTCACTGTTTCCTGACACAAAGCTCCTAAACCCCTTGTAATTTCCAGAATTGTGGGGGAAATAGGAGCATATATTTTGTTGTTAGGTTTTTCTTTTTACTAGCTTCATTTCTTTAAGGAAGAGTTTTGTTTTGTAAACTTTGCTGGTTTCACATTTGCAACAATTCTCCTGCTTCTGCCTCCCAAATGCTGGGATAACAGGCCTGTACTGCTACACCTGACAAATATCTTTTACTGTAATAGTTGGTCCTATAGTCCCTGGTCAATGACACAAGGGCTTTTAGGAGCCTTGATATCTTCAAATTACAATGTTACATGTTAATGATATGACTGGTGACTGGGTCTCAACATGGCTTCAGGATGTGGGCTGGCTATTATATAATTAACCAATCATGCTTAAGTACTGGAACCTCCATAAAAACTCCAACCAACGGGGTTCAAAGGCCTGGCAATGATGTGGAAATCTTGGTAAAGTCCTCACCTGGAGAGGGCTTAGAAGCTTCAAACCTCTTCCTATAATGCTTTGCCCTATGCGTGTCTTCCCATTTGTCTGAGCCTGAGTTACATCCCTTTAACAAACAACTAAAATGTTTTTTTGAGTTCTGTGAACAAACTACCTTTCAGGATTGAGGGTTGTGGGAACCCTCAATGTGTAGCCTGTCAGACAGAGTATAGGGGTAACCTGGGACTTAGAAATATCAACTGAAGTGGCAGCAGTCTGGCTGGAGGAGCCCTTTAATTTGTGGGATTTGAAGGTAACATGTAGATAGGATCAGAATTGTCTAGAAACACAGTTAAATCCCAGAGCATCTACTTGATGTCCATAGAGAAACGGAGAATTGTTTGGTAAAAAAACAAACATAAACCACACACACACACACACACACACACACACACACACACACACAGAGGTGTCAGAAATGTAAGTATAGAGAGATGGGTTTGGTTTGACATTGATGCAATTCACAGAACTTATCTGAGTTTCATCAAGTTTGACATTGATGCAATTCGCAGAACTTATCTGAGTTTCATCAACTTGTAGACCTGTTTGTATGTCCATAGGACACCACATATACACCTTTGGGTAACTATCATTTTAACCAATACACAGAATTGTTCCTTAACCATAAGACTCTATACACTATCCCTTTATAGTCCCAAATCATTCATAATGTATCTTAACTGCATAAAATTTCTATTTTAAATACCCTTATTCCTGACAACTATTAATTTTCCCATCTTTATGGCTTCTTTAAAAGTATCAAGAGTGGCCGGGCATGGTGACACACGCCTTTAATCCCAGCACTTGGGAGGCAGAGGCAGGCGGATCTTTGTGAGTTCAAGGCCAGCCTGGACTACATAGTAAGTTCCAGGATAGCTGGGGCTACAAGAAGACCCTGTCTCAAAACAGACCAAAACAAAAGTATCAAGAGTGAATTAATATGGCATAAGCCTCTTGAGTTCTTTTTTTCCCACATAGCATAATTTCCTTTCGGTCCATGCCCTCTTTTTCTATTGATAGCTCTATTCCTCTTCGTCGAGTAGCAAGCTATCCAATGGGCATATCAATTTATTTACCCATTCACTCATTGACAAACACTTGAGGTTGAGTCCAATTTTTGGCAATTATTACAAAGTTGCAATGAATACTTATACACAAATTTCCATATGAACATAACTTTTATTTTCCTCTGAGATAACCGAAGTGCAATTGCTATGTTATGTGCTTAGTGTATTTTAATTTTAGAAGAAATTGTTAAGCTATTTTCCAGAGTAACTGCGCCATTTTACATTCCTGCCTGCGATCCATGAGTGACCCTGTTTGTCTGCGTCTTTTGTTTCCACAGTAACCTATATTCCCCACTTAAAAAGTTATTTAAATTGTTCTATTTTGCAGATTTTCTATTTTTCTTTTCTTGGCTTTTGCAGAGTACAAGCTCATACGAAGTTCAACCAGCAGCTGAGTCCAGAGACTTCATAGATGTGCTCTGATCATCTGGCAAGACTTCAGGTGATTCCCAGGTGAGCTTTTTCATAGGGAGGATCAGAGTGTTGGTGGGCTCTGTGTCTCTGAGGACAGCAGCCCTTGAAGCTCGGTGCCTAAGTCTATTCTTCATTTGTGTGCAGGGGGTATGGGAAATGGCTAGGAGTGAATTGTACTTTTTTATCGATTGTATAAAATAATTGTTAACCCCCCTTTCCTTTATCCCCAGTAATGCTTCCTACAGAAGCAGCCCAGTAAATCCCGATTATTCCCCTTTCCATCATTCCTTTGTCATCGTTCAAACATGATCACTTTTTAAAAATACCACTATGAATTCAAGAATGTAAACAAATGGCTTTTTCATTATCATGCTATATATTTATAATAGCTATTGTTTTTATTTTATTGAAATTTGAGCATTTCATACATTTTGATCACATTTAGACCTCCCCCCTGCACCCCCTCATCACCATCCCCCACCAGACTTCATGCATTTTGTCATATATGCTAAGGCCTATCAAGTCAAATTTGTGTCCCCAGAGGTCCCTTGGTGTGAGTTCAACCACTAGATAAGTTGAGCCTGGTCAACCTATGTAGGTGTCACTCCCTTAAAGAAGACCAATTCTCTGTCAGCCATCACTGATCAGTTGCCAATGGTTGCTCAGCTAAGGTTGAGGCTTCTTACCCATTTCCCAGTTCTATGCTGGGTTTTGTCTGGTTTGAGTTTGCATGGGAATTGTACATGCTGTCACCACTGCTGTAAGTTAACATGAGAAAGTTTCCAGAAGCCTGGAAACTGGTCATCCACACCCCTGGCTCTTACAGTCTTTCTGTCCCCTCTTCCACAATGGTACCTGAGCCCTGGCTGACAGATGTTTAATATAGGAGTCCTATCCAAGGACATGCACTCTGCAGTCTCTTATTCTCTATATTTTGGGTAGTTGTGGCTTTCTGTATTAATCAGCATCTGTTACATGAGGAAGCTTTGCTGATGAGAGTGGAGAGATGCATTAATATGCTCTCTACCCTCTGTCCCCCTATGTTCACTGAGGTGTAGAGGTTGCATTGTATACGTGTCACTTAGGGCTAAGCATCTCCAGACACTTATTCTCTGCATTTGAGCAGTTGTGGAACTCTGTAATAATCTCTATCTGTTACAAAAAGAAGCTTCTTTGATGAGTGGTGAGAGGTATACTTGTCTGTAATATAAGGATACATATTGAGCATTTAGTAAGAAATTACATTTGACTTGGAAAGTGATAGACATAGGTTTCTCCAGGATCTATGACCTCTCTAGTCATGTGTGTTTGGCTATGTTTACAGTTGTTCACTGTACCACCCATTGGGCAGGCTTTAAATCCAATTAGATAGCTACTGATTGCCCTCAAGATAAAAGTGCCACTACTGCACCAAAAAAAAAAAAATAGTTTGCTGTGCCAGTCATTGTTTTGGCTATTAGGCTTTACAACTGGGTTGGACCATTGATTGGTTTTCTCCCTTAGCAGCTTGCATAGTATTCTCTGATATTATGTGAACTAGTCTTTAGGGAGGAGGATTCCAGGTCAGTTCCAGCTTATTTGCTTGAAGTCCTGTGTCCAAAGTATGTCCCATCTTCAGCAATAGCAATTACCTTCAAGTTCTTGGAGGAAATCAAGGGCTGTGGCAATAGCCTGTGTTACTTTGGGAGTCTCTTGGACCACACTGACCAACAAGTTGAAGGGCTGTTTCTCCTGTTTAGCACTATTTCCTCATATAGTCTTCAGCTATATACATGCACACACACACACGCACACACACACACACACACACAATGTATATGATGTTTATTTTTCAATAGGCTTTTGAACTAATACATCTTCCTCTGGCTTTTCGCACCACTTAAGTATTATTTATCTCACCTCCCCGCGACCCCATATAACCCTCTCTCCTCCCTCCCCAATCAAAGTACCTCACTTTATCCATGTCCTCCTTGACAACACCAGTCTCCTACTATCCCCCCCCTCCCAAGCTCCTTCTTTCCCTTTACCCCCATGGTTCCTTTCCATTTTCCTGACTCCTGCAGTTGTATCAGCATTATATACTCACATCTAAGGATTTGGAGTTCAGATCCAAAAATTAAAGAGAACATATGTTGCTTGTTTCTCTGAGTCTGTGTTACTTTACTTAGTATAACAGTTTCTAGTGCCATCCACTTACCTGCAGATTTCATGAATTTGTTTTTCTTTACTGCTGAGTAGCGCTCCATTGTGTAGATGTACCGCATTTTCATTATCCATTCATCAGTTGAAGATCATTTAGGTTGTTTCCATTTCTTAGCTATTCTGAAAAGAACAGCAATAAACATGGCTGCACAAGTATCTCTGCAGCAGAATGACTCCTTTGGGTATATGCCCAGAAGTGGAATATCCAGATCATATGGTAGATTTGTTTTTAGTTTAAGGGTTTTCCACACTTATTTCCACAGTGATTGTATCAGTTTACATTCCCACCAACAGAGAATGAGGGTTTTTCCTTTACCCACATCCTCACCAGCATTTGGTATTATTTGTTTTCTTGATCTTAGCCATTCTGACTGTGGTAAGATGAAATCTTAAAGTAGCTTTGATGTGCATTTCCTTAATTACTAAGGATGCTGAACACTTTTAAAGGCATTTCTTAGCCAATTTTTTTTTCTTTTGAGAATTCTCTGTTCAGATCCATAGCCCATTTTTAAATTGGATCATTTGTTATTTTGCTTCATTGTTCTTTGAGTTCTGGATACTAATCCTCTATTAGATATGTAAATGGTGAAGATTTTTTTCCACTCTGTGGGCTTCCTCTTCACTCAATCAGTTGTTTCCTTTGGTGTACAGAAGCTTTTTAGTCTAACAAGGTCTCATTTGTTGATTATTGACCTTAATTCCTGAGCAACTGATATTTAATTTAGAGAATCCTTCCCTGTACCATATTTTGTAGGGTACTGCTTATATTTTCTTCTAACAGTTTCAGTGTTTCAGGTTTCACATTGAGGTCTTTGATCCATTTGGAGTTGACTTTTGTGCAGGGTGAGAGGTAGGGGTGTAATTTCATTCTTCTACATATGGATCCAGTTTTGCCAGGACTAATTGCTGAAGATGCTATCTTTTCTCCAGTGAGTGTTCTCGGCCAATATCAGATGGTGAGATATATATATATATATATATTAGACTGGCTTATAGGATAGAGTCCGAGGAATCCAGCAGTGGCTATGCTACATTGGAGAGGCTAAGAATCTGGTCATTGCTCAGTCTGTGAGGCTGGATGTCTCAGCAGACCCAATCTGGTTCTGAAGAGCTGAAGGGATCCTGGAGAGCTGCTCATCTTCAGTCTACCTTGGAATCTAAAGAAGTTGGTTCTACTATCAGCAGAGGAATGCCACAGCCACAAGCTGAAACCACCAGTGAGAGAGAAGGCAAGCAGGCAAACAGGGAAAGCTCCCTTCTCCCCTAGCCTTTTATGTGGGCTGCCATGAGAAGGTAATGCCCATATTTATGGTGGGTCTTCAGGCTTCAAATAATCTGATCAAGAAAGTCTCTCTCCTTCCAGTTAATTCCAGATCCAGTCAAGTTGACAACCAAGATTAGCTATCACAAGTCCACCCCTTGTCAACTTGACACCCAATTGCATCTCCTCATGTCATGCTTAATTTCCAAATGAAAACAATGGCAAGGTCATAATTCTGTCTAACATGATATAACTGTCCCACATAAATCACAAACATATATTTTAGAATAGGTGCTAAGGTCCTTCAGGAATGCATAGCATCTTAGTATCTCATAACCTAAATATAACAATATAGATTTACAGCACTTAACACTTACCTCAATAAGTGTTGCAATTTTTTAAAAAAAGCAGAACACAAGCATGTATAGATACACAAGTATGTTCTTAACAAAAATGGGTGAGAAACACTCGTGTCAATTACAATCCTCATTTCTGCAACTGGTCACACGGCCTCAGCTGGTATTTGTAGCTACCGTCCTCTGCTACCCAGTCTGAACCTCAGATGGCTTTAGTGCTTTGTTCCTCTGATTTACTTTTCTTCTTCGGGGATGGAATTCATTGCATCTTCTTTGTGTGCTTTCAATATTTGTCAAATTGTCTCAGTTCTTTTACTGCCTCTCCCTTCATTTCTTTTGATTTTCAGCAGTTTTCCCTCCTTTGGACTTACCTGCTTATTCCGTCTTGTATTTCTACTTGCTTAATGTTCAATTCTAAAACTTCAAGTTCTTTTTTGGTGCCGTCACCTCCTTGGCAGAGAGGATGATGCTCAGATACAACATCCAGAATGGAAGAAAGTACATGAAATTGAAATGATTTCAAAACTGCTTTAAAAACTCATTTTGGTCTGCCTTAAGGGGCTGAGACAGCAGGCATTTGTCTTGTGGCTTGGAAAAATTTGGATCACGGGAAAAAAGTAAAAACTGACAGGTGGTCCATATCTAAATCTCCATGGAGTCTTTGAGATGTTGAGCAGGACTTTAGTGCCTTTTAAAGCAGTAGTGGTTTTGCTCTACTTAGAGAAAATTGTTGTAATTTATAATGACGTTGCTCTCAGTGGGAAAACACTCAGGGGCGATCACCTGCAGGCCATTCCCTTCAGAACTCTAAGACCATGGCAGGCCCTTTTAAGAACAGGTTTTCAGAAGCGTTCCTTAACCCTTGAAGGCCTTTTGGCAAGCATCTGTGGTATTTGGGAGAGCAGCCTACAGAGTATGGAGCATTTAATGTCACACCCACTTCAGTTATTATATCATTAAATTTCCCCCAAAGCATAAGACACTATATTAATCAGCTGGATTTTAAAGAGGAAGAAATTAAAATTCCAAGAAGCTTGCCAGGGATCACACAGAACAGGCTTTTGAATGCAGGCTTGTTCTAACTCCATGAGCATAAATTGTTTTACCTTCCATTTGAAATTAGAAAACAGAGCACAACAGAATTCATGAACCAATGGAAGAGAATAGAGAACTCAGAAGTCAATTCATGCATCTGCAGCCAACTGAATTTTACAAAGGTGCTAGGAACAGCCTAGAGTGGTGTTTTCAGGAAACGGGGCTGGGAACATTAGAATCCATATTCAGAAAAATTAACCAACCTTCACCTCTCACCAATTAGAATAATAAACTAAAAAAGCTGATGAAATATTTAAATATAAGACCTGCAATTAGGAAGCCACTAGAAGAAGCACAGCAGGCAGGCTTCAGGACATGGGGGGAAAGACCCCAAAGGCTTAGGAAAGACAAGCAAAAACAGACAAATGGGATTGCATCAAACTAAAAGGTTTTCATACATCAAAAACTCCATCAACTGTTAATAAAAAAAAATCTGTCAGAAAATCTTTATAAACATTAGCTGACAAAGAGATGATGTTTAGAATGCACAAGGAATTTTAAAAAATCAGCAGCAAATATCAACCCAATTGACTATGGCAAATTTATTTAGAACATACAAATGGCCAAGAGTCACATGAAAGGATGCTCAACATCATTAATCATCAGAGAAATGCAAAACAAAACCCCAAAACAGGTATTACTTCATCCCAGTAAGAATGGCTAATCTTAAAAAGTTCTGGTGAGGGTGTGGAGGAGAGGGAAGTGTTGGACACTGCTGGAGAGAATGTAAATTAATGAAATGATTATAGAAACGTGTAAAGATTCTTCAAAAGATTAAAAATAGGATTAGCACATAGCTCAGTAATCTTACTCCTGGGAATATATCCAAAGAAAATGAACTCGGCATGTTGGAGAGACATCTGCAGGATATGTTCATTGTAATACTAGTCACAAACACCAAGAAATGGAAATAGCTTAAATTTCCATCCATTGATGAATGGGTAAAGAAAATGGGATACATACACACAATGGAATACTATTCATCCATAAAAGGAATGAAATACCATCATTTATGACATGGATACAACTGAAGATCACTATGTTAAGTGAAATAAGTCAGGCACCAAAGAAAACTAATGTCACTCATGTGTGGAGTCTAAGAGTTGACCTCACAGAAGCTGAGAATAGAACAGTGTTTATCAGATGCTGGGAGAGTAGTAGGGGCCGGGAGGGGAGGTGGCTGATGGATATTAAGGCACAGATATAAAGGAGAGGTGTGTTTTATTATACGACAGAGTGACTGTAGACGAAAATAATGTCCTCTATATTTCAGAAAGCTAGATAAAATGATTTTTAGAACAAATGAGGAAAAAAATATGACAAACCCAATTTAAATGCTATGCAATGTGCCAAAACGTGACGTTATTCTATTTTTCCCACTTTTATTTATTTACTTTCCATTCATGTAAGCCCATGAAGCCTACAACATCACATGGATGGGTTCTGTGTCCAGTGGTGTTGGCAGGAAGGTTGCTTTGAAATTTGACATGAACCTTGCCACTGTTTGCATGAGCTTGAGTTGTTCGTTTCCAAGATCCCTCTGGTTTTGTTTTGTTTAAAACCAGGAGTTATCATGGGTTTTTTGTTTGTCTGTTTGTTTCATTGTTTTTGTTTTGTTTTGTTTTGTTTTTCTTTATGTACATAATCACATGTCTTGCCTAAGTAGAATTCAGGTTCATCTCAGGCATAAACACCTTCAGTTTCAAGACAAGCATGCTCTGTCTTTGGTTTGAGAGACTCTACTTAGAGCCAGAAAAAAAGCCTTGCACTGCTTTCTCTGACCCACAGGCCTCTTGCTCAGTGGTAAGTCCATCGGGCCCTCTGTGCCTTAACTCCTCCAGCCTCATTCACCCTCCCATCTCCCCCGCTGTCTCTCCTCCTAGCCTGGGTCCTGTCCCATTCCTTGTCTTGGTGCCCCAGACACCTGGGGAAGCACCACTGCTTCCTGATCATTTGCATCCAGACCAACTCAGTGCCTTGCCAGGTCCAAGGAGCACTGCCTTCTGGGCCTGGCCCCGCCCTCACTTCCCTCTGCTTCCCTGGGCCTGCAGAAACTGCAAGCCTCTCTCCGACCCCAGGCCTCTCTCTCTAGGGTAAGTCGATTGCCCTGTCTGCGCCTTGACTCCCTCAGCCTCATTCACCCTCCCATCTCCCCCTCCGGTCTCTCCTCCTAGCCTGAGTCCTGTCCCATTCCTTGTCTTGATGCCCCAAACACCTGGGGAACCACCACTGCTTCCTGATCCTTTGCATCCAGACCAACTCAGGGCCTTCTCTGGTCCCTAGGAGCACTCTGGGCCTGGCCCAACCCTCACCTCCTTCTACTTCCCTGGGCCTGCACCACCCACCAGCCTCTTTCCTGGACTCTGGGGCTGATCCTTTGACTCCAGACCAATCCAGCTCCTCAGTGCAGTCCCCAGGAGGCATTGGGGCCTCTTCCCGCCCAACCTGCTTTGCATCTCTTAGTGGCACTGCCACCAACTGCCATAGACCAGCATTTTTCCTGGGCCAGGCTCCCAGGCCAGTCAAACCCCCAAATTCCTGAGGCCAAAATCGGTCCTGGAGGGATCCAGACCTTAGGAGAAAGCCTGAAAACATCTGAACCTCACCTGAATTGAGCCTCTGTGGGAACTCCTGAAGATGAAAGCAATCCGGCCACTACAGTATAAAATCAAAAGAGAGATCCGGAAGCCTACATGAACCAGCTTATCATGCCCAAAAAGTAAACTACAAAGACACATGAAGTTCACAAAAAGAAGCAGACCTAAACTTGAAGGCCTGAGTCTCACACAAGAATCAGAAACTACAAAAGA
>NW_008341872.1:3752030-3753884 GCF_000622305.1 Nannospalax galili | reverse complement strand
AAGAAGAGATTAACAGCTTAAACAGACCCATATCACAAAAAGAAATGGAAACAGTAATACAAAACCTCCCGACTAAAAAATGCCCAGGACCAGATGGATTTACAGCAGAATTCTATCAGACATTTAAAGAAGATCTGCATCCAATACTACTTAATTTATTTAAAAAAATAGAAATGGAGGGAAAACTTCCAAATTCCTTCTATGAAGCCAGCATCACTCTCATACGAAAGCCTGATAAAGATACAACCAAAAAAGAAAACTATAGACCCATATCCTTAATGAACATAGATGCAAAAATTCTCAATAAAATACTTGCAAAGCACATACAGGTGTACATCAAAAAATCATTCACCATGATCAAGTAGGCTTTATTCCAGAGATGCAGGGATGGTTCAACATATGCAAGTCAATAAATATCATCAATCATATAAATAGACTCAAAGACAAGAACCACATGGTCATCTCAATAGATGCAGAGAAGGCTTTTGACAATATTCAACATGCATCTATGTTCAAAGTCTTAGAGAGAATTGGACCAGAGGGAACATACCTCAACATAATTAAAGCCATATATAACAAACCCACAGCCAACATCATTCTAAATGGAGAAAAACTGGAACCATTCCCAGTGAAATCAGGAACCAGACAAGGCTGTCCACTATCTCCACTTCTAACATAGTGCTTGAAACTCTTGCAAAAGCAGTAAGACAAGAGCAGGAAATTAAAGGAGTAATAATTGCAAGAGGAGAGATCAAATTATCCCTTTTTGCACATGATACGATATTACATCTAAGAGACACCAAAAATTCCACAAGAAAACTCCTAGAAATTATGAACACGTTCAGTAAAGTGGCAGGTTGCACAATTAACCTACAAAAGTCTGTAGCCTTTCTATATACCAATAACAAGCAATCAGAGAAAGAGCACATGGAAACACTCCCCTTTATAGCAGCTGCAAAAAAAAAAATAAAATATCTCGGAATAAACCTGACCAAAGACATTAAAGAGCTCTACATAGAAATTTTTAAATCATTAAAGAAAGAGACTGAGGAAGACATCAGAAAATGGAAGGACCTCCCATGCTCATGGATTGGAAGAATTAATATTGTGAAAATGACCATCCCAAAAGGCCATTTATAGATTTAATGCATTGCCAATAAAAATCCCCATGACATTTGTCACAGAATTGGAAAAAAACATCCTAAGATTCATATGGAAGCACAAAAGACCTTGGATAGTCAAAACAACCCTGAGCACTAAGAGCAATGCCAGGGGGATTACTATACCATATTTGAAGCTGTATTACAGAGCTATAGTCATATAAACAACATGGTACTGGCACAAAATTAGACCCATAGGTCAATGGAACAAAATTGAAGACTCATATATGAGTAAATGCAATTTCAGCCACCTGATATTTGACAAAGGGGCCAAGAATATTCACTGGAGGAAAGACAGCATGTTCAGCAAATGGTGCTGGCACATCTGGATCTCCACCTGTAGAAGAATGAAACTAAACCCCTGTCTTTTACCCTGCATAAAAGTCAATTCCAAATGGATCAAAGACCTCAATGTATGCCTGAAACTCTGAAACTGTTAGAAGAAAACATTGCGAAACACCTACAAGATATAGGTGTAGGAAAGGATTTTCTAAACTGGACATCAATTGCTCAGGAAACAAGGGCAAAAATTAACAAATGGGACCTCATTAAACTGAAAAGCTTCTGTACATCAAAGGAGGCAACCAGGGAAGTGAACAGAAAACCCACAGAATGGGGGAAAATCTTCACCATTGACACATCCGACAGAGGTTTAATATCCAGAATATATACTGAACTCAAAAAACAAAGGATC
>NW_008341872.1:3750747-3751171 GCF_000622305.1 Nannospalax galili | reverse complement strand
GTAGGAGAGTAGGAGAAAGGTATTAGTAAGGGAGAACTGGGGGAAATGGGGGCACCTTAAGTGGGAAAACAATGATGGAGGGGTGATACAATGCGAGAGATAAATAATGCCTAGCTAGTTTTAAAAACTAGAGGGAACCATATTACTCCTGCAACCTAATGACAAATTATACATAGCAGATCAAGAAATACATGTCTAGGAAAGGTTTATCTGAGAACAATTGGTCTTTTCCCATATTTATCTACATGACACACAGTAATTAAAATTACCAGACTCATGTAACTAACCTTCCTGGATGTTTAACAGACATACTTTGAGGTCTATAATAATTTGATCAGAAGGACATAAAGGACACTTTTTGCTCCTTGCCCTCCTAGGTCGACTAGTTCCAGGGGACTATGAGCATCTCTCAAAATGTCCTATA
>NW_008341872.1:3712404-3750288 GCF_000622305.1 Nannospalax galili | reverse complement strand
AGGCTGACTAGATTCACCAGAAGGGCAAGTAGTGGGGAATGGCTGGGGGAGCCGACAACACAGCAGACAGTAGCAGGGATATCAGGGTATAAGGGCCTCTAGTTGGGGGAGGGAGGCTATGGGAGGGTGCCATCTGGGAAGTGGGTGTATAGTCGAATGAGACGGTTTGGGATGTTCTGTGTGATACACACACACACACACACACAAAATCAACAAATTTTAAATGTATTATATTTGTGGAGGAAGCATGGAAATTTATGCCATGCTGATTAATATGAGGTGATAAACAATACCACTGAAATCTACCTCATGACTTTATCGACATACACAGGTGCCAAGGATCCAAGTGCAACCGATTAGAACTAGTAATAATCAGATACATACAGATTAGAGATGCAAGCACCAACATCTCAGTGTTAGTAGCAAAAACAATGAGTCTCTGCAAGGAGCAATACATTCTAAAATGAAATGGAAATCTATTTTTAAAGGTTAAAAACTCATACAATTTTATGTCTTACAGGGCTTATACTGAGTTCAATAATATGTAACTGTATTAATTCAAATGTGAACCTAGAAACTTGCACCCACTTGTGAAATAGATGCACTCTTGCTCTGGAGTGTGTTATTGAATATGTTAAAGCTGTAGTGAAATGCTTCTTCTAATCATGTAGTTATCAAATTTTTTTTTAAATAATGATTAAAAAAAGCCTTGCACCAAACCTTCCAGACACACTTCTCTTTTAGAAGGCCTGTTCCCAACAGGCCTCCACAGATATCACAATGGTGAAAAGAACACATGCTCATCTGTTAATACCCCAAAATTTTGTTTTTATGTATTGGTTAAAAAAATATAAAAATCTGAAAACAACTAAACAAAAAAGCAGGTGGTGGTATTTTTGGCTTCTGTGAGTCACCTGTGCTTGACTGTTTTTATTCTACATATTCAAATGCTGGCAACTGCTACTCTTTTCAAAACACATATTTTCCCTTTGTATCATTAATATCTCCTCTGAATTCAACTTCCAAAATAACCAAACGTGGAATCAGCCTTAAATGACCATGGAAGCTTTAGTCAGAGGACAGAAGATCACAATCATCACCTTTGTGTTCTAATTTGTAAAGTAAAAATAATAATCAAAGGGCTGGGGAGATTGCTCAGTGAGTGAGAACACTTGTGAAAGCAAGAAGATCTGAGTTCAAATCTCTAACACCTATGTATAAAAGCTGGGCTTGGCCAAGCATGTGTGTAAACCCCAGCACTGCAGGGCAGAGTCTGGCTGAACCCAGGAACTCATTTCCAGCCACCCTACCTGAAACAGCAAGATTCAGCTTCAGTGAGAGACACTGTCTCAAAAAATATAAGGTGTAGAGCAATAGAGGAAGACTACACACACACACACCCCACACAAATGATTCTCAGCAGCTAAGCTGTGTAGCTCCAGAATGTTATATTCTAAAGCCACATGGCTGGTGTCTCCTCGTGTTCCATGTTCACTATGTACCCATCATTGGGTGCTGGGTCTTTTGTGCTGGATAGCTTTAGTGTCAACTTGACACACCTGGGTTGAGGAAGCCTCAATTGGGGAATTGTCTCAATCGAACTGGTCTGTGGCCATGTCTGTGGGGCATCTTCTTGATTGTTGTGTGATGTGGGATTGCCCAGCCCACTATGGGTGGTGCCACCCCTTGGCTGGTGGGCCTGTGTTACATAAGAAAGCAGGCTGAGCAGGGGAGCAAGCCAGTAAGCAGCGTTCCTCCATGGCCTGTGCTCCAGCTCCTGCCTCCAGGTTCCTGCCCTGAGTTTCTACCTTGGGCTCCTGGATGAACTGTGACCTGGGATATGTAAGCCAAATAAACCCTTTCCTCCCCAAGTTGGTAGTGGTCAGAGTGTTTCATCACAGCAATGGAGAAACAAACTAGGACAATGCTGAAAATTGAGCATCCATCACCAGGAGAATTTCCATCCCTCAAGGCTAAAGAAACAAGCAATTGTACTAGTTGGGTTGGGCCCTTGTAACAAAATACCACAGGCTAGGTAAGGTGAATGAAACAACAGACATTAATTTTCTCATGGTTCTGGAAACTGAAAGTCCAAGACTGAGGTGCCCACAAGATTAGTGTCTACTGACTCCTCTCCCCTAGATTTGCAAATAATTGCTCTACAGCTGTGTCTTTATGATTCTCCGTCTGTGTATATACTTCCCTTCTCTCTCTCTCTCTCTCTCTCTCTCTCTCTCCTTATTAGGACACTAGTCTTACTGGCTTATAGCCACATCTTTATGACCTAAGTATAAGTCCCTGTTTAAAGTCCCTGTCTCCAAATATACAGTCATATTCTAAGATACTAGGGGTTCGAGCTTCAAAATATGAATTTGAAGGGGACACAGTTCAATTCAGACAGAGACCCTGGAACACTGTGTTGTCTCTCTCCTATAAGCTTCCTCCAATTTGTAACATTGCAAAGACTGCCTTTTAAAGTCTGACAAAGTGAGAGTAAAGAAAGATTATCAAAGGCTCTTCGGGGAGCACATGTCATAGAAATCTGTGCTATGGGAAGAATGGAAGCACACGGCCTGGATGCTCATGTCTCATCCATTAGGCCTCTTTTCATCCCTCAGTAGAGATGGATTTCAAAAACATAAAGGACAAAGAACAACCTATCAGACTTCTTCAGAGATACCACCAAGTGCACAGGAAAGCATCCCATTAGGCAGGCTTTTCCCTTCACTCGCCCCGGGCTCATCCAGCAGGATTGCCATCAGGGGAGAACTGCAGGTTTAGGTTTAGGTGTGAGGTGGAAGCTACGAAGACTCATTTTAGCCTGGACTAGAAATCATTTCTCAACTATGAAAATTTGAGTCACCTATCACACATCTCCCAACAAGATCAGTTCTTCCACATTATTATGACAGGACCATAGGCCCAAAGTGGAAGGAAAATATTTAGACTGTCTAGCAATAGAGAGGTCATTAATATTTTACTATAAAACACTGTGGTATTTTTGAAAAATCTAGAACTACCTTTCTTTTCAAGAAAACTTTTCAATGCTTACTAATTTACAACTAAAAGTTTTACTTTCACCTTTTTGGCCGGGCATCAAATGGTCCCATGTCTTCTAAGTGTCAAGAGGTTGTGTCCTCTGCTGACCATCCAATGCTCAGGGGGGTGCCTAAACTATTCTCATACAGAGATATGCTATATTTATTTTTTGATATGCTTATTTTTATGTTATGTGTATGAGCATTTATATGTGTGCTGTGTGTGCAATGCCTGCAGAGGCCAGAAGAGAGCATCGGATCCCCTGAAACTGGAGTTACTGGATGGACAATTGTTAGCTGCCACATGGGTGCTGGGAACCAAACCTGGGTCCACTGCAAGGCCAGCCAGTGCTCTTAACCATTGAGTCATCTTTCCAATCCCCTTCTGTGGGAATTTAAATGTGGAATTTCTTTACCTGGCTGAAGAAGATTCCCCTTGTGATAGCTGGTTTCAATGCCAACTTGCCATAATCACCTGTGTAGGAAACCTCAACTGAAGAAGTGTTCTGATTGCTTAAACTGATATGGGAAGACCTACTCCAAATGTGGACAGCGTCCTTTGCTGACTTTGGAGCCAGTGTTTCCAGGCTTCCGTCATTGACTGAGGACAGTGACTCTTCAGGACCCCTCCAGATTTTCCACACCAGATTGGGACTGTTGAAACACACAGCTCTGGATGCTGCCTCTCCCTTGTGAGACAGCCACTGTGGGACTCTCTCAAGGACTATGCAAGTACCAGGTTCTCAGCCTCTCCATTGGGATTCACTTGTTGTTATAATTTCAATGTAAGCTGATTAATAAATTATTTTAATATATGTTTTTTATTCTTTCAGTTTTGTTCCTCTAGAGAACCCTTCCTGCAACACAACTCTTTTTAAACAGCCCTTTCATTTTAAAATCTAAGTTTGGAAAAAAGATTCTGAATCTCCTTGTTTTTTCTTTCTCCCACAATACTCTTCAAACTGATCCACTATATGGGGGAAGCCTTTGATGAGAGATGCTTTTCTTAAACATTTCTGATTGAAGGAGGGTCTAGCAGCCAGTAACGTCCCCTAATGTTTCCAGAACTGTGAATGTGCCTTATGAGGAAAAAAGAAATGGCAGAATCTGAGATAGGGAGATTATCTTGAATTACCTGCACTGGCCTGTTGTGATTACAAGGGTCAATATATGAGAGAGATCGGGGCTCAATCAGAGTTCTAGATTGTGTGCTGCCAGCTTTGGAGATGGAAGAAGGGGTCACACATCAAGAAATGCTGGAAGAGCCAAAGCAACAGATTCTCTCCCAGAGCCTTTAGGAAGAGCAGAGTCTTACATATATCTTGATTTTAGTCCAGTGAAACCCATTACAGACTTTGGACTTTCAGAATTGTAAGCTAATACATTTGTGTTGGCTTAAGCTTCTTAGTGGCCATTTGTTATAGTATTGATAGAAAATTAACAGAAAGATTCACTCCATGCAGCCCCCATATGGGGTTTGAAATACAGAAGAATGTCTGCTTTATACTCATTCCACTGACAGTATGAACAATTCCTGATAACTCCCAAACCCACTTGCCCAGGTCAGGGTATTTAGGGCGTTTCACATAGTCCAACAAAGCCATTGGTAAATTCTGACATTCTTACCTTCTCTTTCTAGTACTGGTTCAAGGAACTCATGACACAGTACTATAGCATTCATTGCCTGTCTGACATTTAGACCCATCCCGAACATGTCCCTGATTGACTTGTTACCTGTGTAGTTAAATTTAATATTTAATATTTCTCTCTCTCTCTCTCTCTCTCTCCTCTCTCTCTTCTCTCTCTCTCACACACACACTCTTACTCTCACTCTCACATCTCTCTTGGGAACTACATCTATTGCTCTCCCTAACTTTCATCACAATCTCTGGGGCACTCCTAAGTGAGGGAGATGCGCACCATGCCCCTAGGCACTGTGACTGCATCTCCTTCCATAGAGCTCTTTGTTCAGCAGTACCTGAGAACTCATGGGCTCTGGTGCAGTGCTTGAGCTCAGATCCCAGCAACTCTGCTTGATCTGATCACTTCATGATCTAGAATATTCAATTGATCTAGAATATTCAGTTGAATGAACAGGGGGTGGGGTGGATGAGAGGACCCCTCATTTTGTCATACTTAAAGTGGGAATAACAGCAATAATTATCACATAGAGTTTTGAGGCTTTTATGAATAAACAATTCAAAGTACTTAGGATAGCAACTGCCATATAGCAAGCACTACCTACTTGTTGGCTACTATTATCATTATTAATTATCATTGTTAATTACTGTATCATGAGGCCACCAACACTCTGTCATCAAACTTTCTTTCTAGTGGGAAGGCAGGTAAGGAAGGAAGTCACCATGATTCAGTAATGTTTCCATGGATGAACAGGCCCTACAAAGCATGAAGATGGATGTGGAAACCAATAGGGGTGAGATGGGAGGACAGGCATAAAAGTCAACTTATAAAAGCAGTATCTCAACTGAGGCCTAAGAAACAAAGACTTGGTCAGATATTATGGTTTCAATATAAAAGGACCCCCACAGATTCATGTGCTTGAACACTTGGTCTCTAGCTGGTAACTATTAATGAAGATTCCTTTAGGAGATAGAGCGTAGTGACTGTTCCTTTAGGGGACAGAGCCTGGTGATGGTTAATGGAGGTATCCTTTAGGACATAGAGCCTAGCTGGACAAAGGAGGTCACTGGGATTAGGCCAGGTTATTGCCTGGCCTCACTTCCTGTTGCATTTCTATCTCCTAGTCTGCCTAGATGTAAGCTCACAGCCTCAAGCTCCTGTCCCCAGGCTTTCCCTGCCATGGTGGACTATATCCTCAAACCATGAGCTATGATTGGATGATCTGAAGCTGGGAGACCCACCCTAAATGTGGGTGTTACCTTCTGATGGCAGCCCGTATAAAAGGCCATGGCAGAAGGGAGCTCTTGCTTTTTTGCCCCTCGCCTTCTCTCTCACTGGTGAGTTCACCTTGCTGCTGTGATCAACTTCTTCGGATTCCAACATAGACAGACTGAAGACTAGCAGATCTGAATCGATCAGGCCTTCAGCAACAGACTGGGACTGCTGAGACGTTCAGCCTTGTGGACTGAGAAACTCTTGGATTTTCTCAGCCTCTCTAGTGTAGTGCAACCATTGTTGGTGGACTACTTGGACTGTATCCTGTAAGCTAATCTAACAAATCCATATACATACATACATACATACATACATACATACACACACACACATATATGGTTAGAGTGATGAGAAAATAACTAACACATGAGGGTAAATTAGTTGGGGGAAAAGGGATTGTGCTATGGAACAGACTACAAAACGGACAGGGATGTTCTGAGCTGTGAGAATTCAGTAGAAGCTGTCCCTGAAGGCTATATGTAGGAGGGAATAGCCTTCACCTAGCAAAATGTACCTATTTCAGTACAATATGAAAATTCAGGATTATTGTCCCCAGCTAATACATGTTGGGTAGGAATTCATAGTCCACATTTTCCCAGGACAGAGATTATACATCTCATATAATTTCAGGTCACCATGATCAAGGCAGTTAAACATGAGATAATGCCCAGCAAACACAGCAGATAAAGTTCTATTTTTCTAAAAAAAAATATCTTGAAGGAAGGACCACTTTGAAATCTGGAAGGCAGCTTAGTCACTCAAGGATAAAAAAGTAACAATTTAGCTGGGCACAGTGGCACATTCTTTAATTCTAGCGCTCTGGAGGCAGAGGCAGAAGGATCTCTGGGAGATTAAGCCCAGCCTGGTCTACATAGCCAGTTCTAGGCCATTTGGGGCTATAGGGAGACCCTGTCTCAACCCTTCCCTCCACCCTCAAAAAAACCCTTAATGTTATTTATGAGTGGTGGGGAGTACAACTAACAGGTTTTCATCCCTGGTTGGATATTAAAATGACCTACAAACCTATCAAAATCAGCAGTTCCGGGCTGGAGAGATAGCTCAGCGGTTAAGAGCACTGACTGCTCTTGTAGAGGACCCAAGTTCGATTCTCAGCACCCAGATGGCAGCTAACAACCGTCTGTAACTCCAGTTACAGGGGATCCAACACCCTCTTCGGACCTCTGCTGGCATTGCATAACATGGGTGCACCTACCTACATGCAGGCAACACACTCATACACATAAAATAAAAATAATAATAAAAAAACATCAGCAGTTCCTAGGCCTCATCCAAAACTATTAAGTGAGACTATTTACAAATGGGACTTGTTGAAAAGCAGGTTTTACAATCTTTCTAAGTGATGGTGATACACAGGTAGGATGAAAACCCTGGCTCAGCAGTGACTATAAAACTTTAAGAGTTTTAAAATAGTCAAAAATTTTCTATTCAGTGGATTAAATTGCCCCATTCAGACTAGTGTT
Source organism: Nannospalax galili (assembly GCF_000622305.1). NCBI lineage: Eukaryota > Metazoa > Chordata > Mammalia > Rodentia > Spalacidae > Nannospalax > Nannospalax galili. Next base: position 3,742,853 of record NW_008341872.1, on the reverse strand, counting down.
GCAACTCAAACTTGCTAGGCAAATATGAAAAAATAAGCTCTTACATTGGTAAAATGGATGGTACATTTTCAATGATTAAATCAGCTTTGTGTTTGGATTGCCTTCCTCACATACACTGATAAGTCACTGACTTCTATTTTTAAGTCACATTATTTTGTTTCTAAAGATAACTTTCGGGGTTGCTTTGATAATATGTGTTTGACCTTTTATTGTACTGCCAAAATGAACACACCATCAGTGGGAGAAGGAATGTGTGCTGCTCACAGTCATTTATTTTGTAAAAAAGAGATGCATGTATGTCAGTCAAGAAACAAGTCACAGTCTACACAAAAATGTCCTGCTGAACAGAAAATTGGGCAACGTGCAGGACGCTAAGGGCACTATACTGGAAATCTTTCAAGCTTGAATTAGGTTACTGACTAATGAGGATCCTGCAGGGAACAGTGATAAGGGGGCTGGATGTTTATTAAAGAACTATTTATGCAAATTACCTGACCGATGGTGTTGCTGGCAAGGCCGCTAAGACTCCCCCTGATAAGGCAGGACCTAAGGGGCAGCAGCCATTAGACTATTTAGACACAGAAGCATCTGAAAAGAAAGTAATTAAGAATTTTCTTTACCTGTATTCCAGGAGGAGAAGTAGTAGTATTTATCAAAAGGATGGAGATTTCAGCTAATACGCCTTAAGAAATTAGGCTTGGCTGGCAGTTTAAAAAGTAAGACCTTTCATTTGTTGGTAACCAACAACTGTGTGACATACTGATGACAGGGGTCCATGGGCTAGCCCTTCAGACGCCTGGAGGACAGAGGACGAAAGAGTTTCTAGGTTCCTTTTCTAACACAGACGCGTGCGTGCACGCGCACGCACAGACGCACGCACGCACGCACGCACACATACAACCTCATTTTTAAAATTTCTTCCTTTTTAAGGGAAGAGAGAAAATCCTCCAGTTTCTCCCAGAGGTGCATGTGTTCATTCCTTCCTATGCAGTTGTTAAGACAGTTCCAAGTATTAAGTAGACAGCCCTTCAGAGTTCTGGATATTCTGTGACTTGAACTAGGCCAGCTCCTGGCAGCATCTTGGTTGTGTAGGGGCAATAAGCATGAAGCAATTACTGTGATGGGGAGGGCCTGTGCTTAACTGGAAACTCCTGCATTATCTACACATTCTTCTGGGTTACCTGTGCCAGGCTCTTCACTGTCTTTGAAGTATTTTACAACTCCACAGATTATAGAAAACTAACAAATGCAGAAGAAACCTTGTCTAGAGACACAGACTCTGCCCTGTTCAGTGCAGGTTCAATAATTGACTTTTGTCCTACTGTAGAAGTTAACTTTACCTCCACGTGCATAGTCTTTTCAATATTCCTGGCCCCCCACCCCCTTCTGCTCTTAACCTGATTGTAATACCTTTGCTGGTTTTCTCGTTGGTAAATAAAAGCTTTATGTTTGTTCATTTTTAGATCTGAGAGCTGTGTTTTTTGCCTTTGATAGGTTCAGGGCACATTACCCCAACCATGACAATGGGGCATCCTGAGGATTCTATGCCAAGGAGTTTAAGAAGCAGTGCGGACAAAATGTTTTCTGACCTTTTCTTGGAGGGAATCAGAACACCTGGCTCTACCTAGGAGGGGCCTTTTCTGAAGATAGGGAGCATCTTTCCATGGGTTCATGGACACAGAGAGGAATTCAAGCAAGTCTTCCCCACCCCGGTTTATCACACTTAACTTATATTCCCTTGCTCAGATCACATTTTTTCATGACTTTCCACTTTTCATCAAATCTGTGCAAAACACCTTTGAAGTTTAACCACATCTTCAGGTCTTCATTTCATTTGAAAGAATAAAATGTGTCATGGAAAATTTATGCTACGTAAACTGACATGTTTTTCTTTTGTTTACCTTTTTCACATGTGGCCCAGCCAAGGCTACATGACACAGTGAATATTTCGTGCTGAAAAATTTTTAGAAAAGAGGAAACAATAGAGGCAAAAGATAGTTTTCTCTCCAAAGTCTTCTTTTGAAATGATCTTTGAGCAGTCAAGTTCCCTCCAAGGTGGCAGATGCAAAAGAACGTGCAAGACGCCCTGTGGCTCCAAACACATAGACTTGCTGGATGAACTTTAAGAAAAATAATTACAGCTATACAGCCAAACTGAAACATAAGAAAGGATAACCTCCAGATGCCAGAAAAAGAAAAAAAGGAGCCAAGAGTCCCAGTATGAGCCTGTGTTAGAGTCCTGAAGCAGAGTTTACCCATCTGTCACTGTGCAGGACTGGGACCTGGCAATAAAGGGGGAATGAGCCACCTTCACACGTTGGGGGCCAGAAGGCATCCTAGTTCACATGAAAGGATGGAGAATGATAGCCACCAGCAACCTGCCTTGGAGCATGGAGAAACTGAGTCATCTCTGAAAGACGGAGCATTCAGCCTGTGCTGTGTATTTTGGAATCCTGAATTTGAAACATTCCTTAGATAGAAACCTCAAGCCCCAAACTACACTGAAGCAATATGTAGAGCCAGTGGCTTCCATGTGACACTAACAGGAAAAGTTTCTGAATGGTTCAAGTGAGACAGACTGAAGGAGGAACTAAGGCCATGACATTGAAGATCTAGAGCCAGCAAGATGGAGTTCAGATAGAGCCAGTCTAGACTAAACCAGAGAGAAAGTCATCTATGATTCCTAAATTTTCACTCCAGTAACGGGGAATAGTGAATGTCATTAATATGAACGGAGGAAGAAGAATGAAAGGCCAGGCCAGGCTTGGCAGTAGAGATGGTAGCAGGTTCAGGTTTATATTTGGGTCAACAGGAAGGTCTGAAACTCAGAGGTATAGAGATGTTGAGAATATAGAAAGGGAGTCAGGAGGCTGTAATGGAAGAATTAGATTTCCCAGGACAAGGGTGTCACATAGAAATTTAAAGGAGCAAAGGTAGAACGCTGAGAAGCTTAATGTTAGCCATTCTGACTGGGGCAAAATGGAATCTCAAAGTAGAGATAATTTGCCTTTTCCCGCTAAGGATGTTGAAAACTTTTTCAAATGCTTTTTGGCTATTTCTGTTTCTTCTTTTGAGAGCTTCCCAAACTATGAGTTGTAACTCCATGGGGGGTCATGTAACTGAAAGTGAAGGTTGTGGAAAATTTGGAAACAATGAAAGATTTGAGAGCACACAATGACCAAAAATTAAGTCAAAATCAAACAAGCACTAAATCTCAAGTGTTTCTTGCAGTCTCGCCCATGTGGAGTCTCACCATCTCTTGACTTCACTGTGGCCTTTGTTCTAAACCAGCACCTCTACCTAAAGGTTACAGGTACCTATGAGACAGAAACCAAGATGAGGCACCTGGATGGGCCAACTAGATTGACCAGCTCATCCTCTCCCTGTGCCTCACCCCAGTGAGGTCCTTTAAGAAGGCCTCAGACTATTCTGGGCTGTCTGATCTTGATGATGTCCTATTTCCTGGGACCCATTCTGCTATATAACTCTCAGCATCTCTCTCTTTCTTAAACTCCTAGTTATGAATGTATAAACTTCTCTCTAAAATTCACTCTCTCTGGTCCATGAATTTTATTCTTCAAATTCACAAGAACCCAAAAGCCACTGGTTTGGGAGGCTTTGATGGCTGTTGAGTTTTCCAGGACCCAGTTCCCAAGAAAGACATCATTCTCAAAGACACCCCAATATCCCCATGTCATTTCTGGTGCATGAACTCAAGTGCATTGGCTGGAAAATGAACCTGAGTCCCCTGCATAGAGGTGAGAATTCTACCACTGAACTCAATTTGATTTAGGACAGAATTTTCAACAAATTTTACTATTTATTTATGTGAAGCAATGTTCTCAGCATTGATGATTATAAGACTCAAACAATGCTAAACTCTGGAAACATTCAAAATTATATCTTACAGTTTCAAATGTTCAGCAAGATTTAATTATCTATGCAAAATTAATCATGCACATTTGCCCATTAATAATCAAATTTGCTTTTATCTTTAGTAGATGGAAAAGTTACATTTGTAACAAAGTTTTTTAAAATAAATTCATGGTTTGTTATCAGCATGCTTGATTTGTTTACCTCTTCTGCATTCTTATATAGCTGTAGTTGTAAAAAAAAACTTCTTTGGCGAAAGGGGTCACAAATGGAAAATATGGTAATGATTTTGAAAATATGGACATACTCTAAACAAATGACTTTTACCTAACCTTGAAACCCAAGAGTTAAATTTTGTCTTAGCTTGTTTAGAATATAGACAAGCTCACTGAGCCTTGAGCTCCTTTGGTAACCTAAACATATTAATTCCTCAAGACCCTTCATTGACTTAAGTCTAGGATAATGTATGTCTGGGTATGTATATGGTGAATATCAAGCATTTGTACTCAGATGTCCCGCAGTGCAAGTTCATCCACTGGAGTCTGGTCAGTTTGTCCAGAGTCCCTCCCTTAAAGATCTACTCTCCCTCATCCTGAAGTAATCAGTTGTAAATTATTCTTTGTCTAGGGTTGGGGCCTACTGCTCATTTCCACAATTCTATGCTGGGTTTTTGTCTGATTGGGTTGGCACGGGTCTGGTGCATGCTGTCACCATTGCTGTAAGTTCATATGAGCAAGTTCCCAGTGATATGAAAGCCTCTGCTTCCTTATGTTCAGGTACCAACTCTGGTTCTTACAATCTTTCTGACCCCTCTTCTGTAATGGTCCCTGAGCTGTAGGTGGGTAAGGTTTAATACAGGGGTCTTATCCAGGGACAAGCACTCCGCAGTGAGACCAAAATTTTAGTGGCAAGCGTTTAAGTTGTGTGGAAAAATAAACAGTACATCTCAGGACACACTTCATGAGAGTCTTAGTCAAAGATGACCTATGAGATGCTAAAAGTGGAATCAGAAAGTGTGCCAAGAAACTGACTTTTTGACTTAAATAGCTGTTAACTAATGTTAATAGTACTTCTCAGGTGTCAAGTTTTGTTCCAAGCAGTATGTACTAAATATTTAACTCATTTCATCTTTGCAACAACCCCCAGGGTAATACTGACCCACAATTTTTACAAGATTTTTAGCAGTTAAGGTACTGAGATTGACTTGCCTAGGTCAACCCAGGCCAAAAAAAAAAAAAAAAAGTTAATTTCGAGAGCTGACCACAGGCACTCCGCTTTTGAAGTTCATCTTAAAACCTCCATCATCCAATGTCTTTTAAAAGGCAGCTCAGAATTTGTTCAAAAAATGGAGTGGGATGGCTGTTTCTTACCCAAGAGTGAACTTGCACCTAAACAAAGAACAGTGAAAGACATGGTCCATTTAGGAGTTTACAATGCCTGGAGTATGCAGATTTTCTCAGGGCTATGTCATTCCTGTCATATTGGCTACTTGATTCATATGGACTTTTACATTTTAAATTCAGGTTATGATTTATTCTCTGGACAATCTTTTGTCCACTTAACTTCAATAGCCACTACCCACACCCTCAGCCACATGAACTTTTCTGCTTCCCTCAGCACCTTACATGGACTCCCTTTTGGGTCTTCCTGACCCCGCTTTAGCTTTGGTCATTTTAAATTTCACTACCCAACCTCTCTTCTGTCTAGATTGGAGCTCATACCTGACATTGACATCAAGCCTAAAAACCTGAGGTCAGACAGCCCATAGGCCATGAGGGAAAGCCTATTATGTAATATATATATATTTAATAGTATATATAATATTAAACTGATTTCTAATTACTAATTGCTATACCCATAGACTAATGCATCCCTCAACTCACAGCAGAGAAGCTTTCTTACTCAGCAGATGGTGAGCAGCACAACAGAGAACCACAACAACTTCATTGTATTATAATTCAATCAGAAATAAAAATTCCAAAGGTTATCCAGAGTGAGCCAACTGGACACTCATGTTGTTTGTCTTAAGAATGCATGTGCTATCATGATTTCTGCAGTTTATTATATATGCACACTAATATAACTAGAGTAAAAGAGACATGAACAGCACCCAGTGTGACGTGACCATTGCACGCCCTCAACACAAGCACATATAATCGAGTCTGTACATGTGGGGTCCCACTGTACAACTCAAATTAAGTTCTATGCACACTTAAAAAATGAAATCTAACTAATAAAAATGTACTAATTTGTGACTTGCATATATGGCATCAGTATTGTAGAAAGTGCATAAAACTTTTTATCAACAAAAGATTTGTGGAGAGGACTCGTTTATCACTGACATAATTTAGAACTGTTGCCTCTTAATGATGACTTTGATGCTATAATTTTCATGAACTCCCTAGAGATGAGGTGCCCTCCTGTCCGTTTCAGTGGCCACTCCCAATGGTTCACTCTTGGTTGGACTCTGCCTTCATGAGGTCATTGTAGCCTGCTAGCCTGCCAGCCTGTTCCTTCCTCTAGGTTCTCAGCTCCACTGTTCTTTATCTTTGTCAATCTAGTCTACTTTGGTGTGCTTTGTGCCTATCCTTGCAGTTAATTTATGTAGTATAATTTGAAACACAGTAGCTAGAATCTAGGCTCCTCAACCGTGTGGGCAAATTGCCACCTCTTGGACTCAGAGTGGTGTCAGAAGAGTCCCATTCTTCCAAATGCTGTACTGGAGATTCCTCTCCTGCCCTTTCTGTTGTCTGCAGGTGTTCCCCAGCTTGTCTGCATAGCTCAAATTTCTTCCTCTGTCTTCCTTTTGCCTTGTTTCTGCTTCTGTCCCTTACGTCTAACCTCATTTTTGATAAGGAAACCTGCCATTGGGTGTAAGACATTATCTGATCCAAGACTGTCCCATATCCAGAGATCTGGAGACTTAATGCTATCTGCAAATATTGTTTTTCCAAATAAGATCAAATTCACATGCTGCTGGGTTTAGGACATAGACATAACTTTTGAAGAACCGTTATTCAACACACTACAGAGAATAAGACTGTTGAATTGATCCAAGAACCTCACATAAATAGAAATTTAGGGGGTGGAGAATGGAATTGTTTTTTGCAAACTGAAAGTTGTGTAAGAACAACACTCCGTGTGAGGGACAAGTGACCTAGAAAAGGATTGAAAAATACAAAGAGCACGAGATATAGGAAAGGAAGGTGTAGGTTTGTACTTAGCCACCCCTTAGGGGAGAGCAGTGGGAACCAAGAGTACCACAAAAAGCATTTTCAGCACGCAGAGGGTGTGTAAGGCAATTCATGAACCCTATAGGGACATGAGCTGGAGTAGGTGATTGCTGAGCTGATGCCTCTCCTGACACAGGAGCTGCTTAGAAGCCACAGGCATCAGTAGAACTGTTGAGGCTGGAAGTGAAGGCTGAGCAAAGCAGTTACTCTGGTGATGATTTTCCTTGAGAAATAATCTGGGCCCTTTTCTATCATCTGTCAGGAACTCCCCAGAAGCTCTAACAAAGGGCGCTTTCACACTGAAAGGTCTCTGGACTTGATGGTCCATGAAGACTCAATGAGCTCATTCTTCCTCCCTTCTAAGTTGCTCCACTCCCACACTAGCCAACACACATTCATTATCTTGTCAAAACTGTGCTAAAGGATAATTTTAAAAATAATGGTGCTGCGCACTGTAGCCTAATTGCCTCCAAACTACTGTATATTTGCTTTCTTAGCATGTGTACAAATGAAATCAGAAGATCTGGCAGCATTTGTTTTCAGCTTGTTCAGCTGGGGATGCATACTGGAAAAAAATCAGTATAGTTTCCAAGTGCCCCAGAGGTTCAAGCTGAAGTTAGTTATTACCCCTCTCAACACCTACCAGATGGAGCTAGACTTCTAATAACTACCACAGATTTTCCCCCAAAGATAGTTCTTTTCAAAAACAATACCCTAGTCTTGTTTTGCTGTATTCCCCAAACCCTGAACTTCCCTTCTTATCAGAGTTTGATGAATGATCAGAAATCTTATTTACAACTTGCATGAGTGAGAATATGATGCCTAACTCCCTTGACACCAGAGCTGCAATACTGTTGAAACCCATCAATTGTAACAGTCGAGCAATTTTCAAAGTCATCTCTTATTTATTTATTTTTTCAGAATAGTATACTGGACATATAAATGTCTTTGATCATTTTATGGTATCTTGTATTTCCCCATAGCTCTTCATTTTGAAATGCCTTAGCTTTTAACTTTCATATTTTATTGATAAGAAAAATGTTGATGGAAAAATAAAACAATAAAGCTGTTGTCTGCCATTTATCTTGACTAAATCACTAGGGTTTTGGAGTAAAGTTCTGAAGCAAGAAAAATTATAGAATATTGACTAAAGTTAACTATTTCACTTTATAGCACAAAATTAAAAGGTTGTATAAATGATGCTCTGTATGTAAATGCCTTCTTTCAGGGCAGCATGCTTTGGAACCCAGGCTGCTGGCTCAGGCTTTGTTCAGTGTTTCTAGAGTTTTGTTGAAGTCTACTGTAACACTGATTTTTCATTTACCATATTCTAGAGTCTTAAGGAGAGCCAGATATGGAAACAAAATTATTAAGTTTCAAAAAATCAAGCGGGGAATAAACAATAGTCATAAAACTGGGATATCTCAAGAAATTTGGAAGCAATAAAACCATGTGAAACTTTAGAAAAGGTACATTGTCTTTCCAAAATTAATTTTTCATAAATTAGCAAATGAAAATACTTATTCAATGAATGCTAATTTTCCTCTTCTGCCTACTTTTATATCAGTGGAGAATGAATGAAAAGGTGCTGTCATGGTTCTTGGATTGGCAATGACAGAAGCTGACTGGCTAGCTCACAACAGGAAGAATGTAGCCATGGGTTAGACTAACACAGATTTTTTAAATTTATTATTTTCATTTTATGTGTATGTGTGTATTGCCTGCATGTAGGTAAGTGCACCTGTGTCATGCAATGCCCGTGGAGGTCAGAAGAAGCTGTCAGATCCCCTGGAACTGGAGTTACTGACAGTTGTTAGCTGCCATGTGGGTGCTGGGATTTGAACCTGGGTCTTCTGCAAGAACAACCAGTGTTCTTAACTGCTGAGCCATCTCTCCGGCCCCAACACAGAATTTTTAAAAAGCTGAAGAACTTGGTCTTGGGAAAGGATATAAACCAAGGCAAGGTAAGAAGCCAACCTACTGGGTCACGGGTTTTAGTCAAATCACAGCAGGATGCACACTGATAAATTTCAGTCATTTACTCCTCAGCTAAGATTTTTGCTACAGGGAGACAGCTCCTGACTGACTGGACAGGGTCACATGATAGTCCCTTGCTGCCAACATAGTGGGCATCTTGATTGACAGTCCCAGCAAGACTGCTAGCCCCAAATGCTGTTTTGCAAGAATTAAGAATTGGAGTATTCTTATATGGAAAAAGAAAAGGGATACCAGGTACGCGAATTTCCCACCACAGCATAGCATAGCAACTAGTAAGCTAAACGGCACCACATAAATACCATTTGCAATCATTGTCTCATTGGTAGAGAGACAGAAAAAAGTTTTAGTTTAAAAACTAATAGTAGTGAAAACCAGAAAATGGTAGATAGAAGAAGAGGTGGTGGGCTGGAGCACGTTCAGCTGAGGAGGGAAACTTGAAACTGGAAATAATCACTGAAGATGAAGAATCCAGAGTGAAAAGGAAAGGAATTTGAAGGCCAGCACTCCCACTGGAGTCAGGAAGCATTCAAAGAAGGAGATAAAGAAGAGAAAGAAAATCTGTGGTAGAAGGAAATCAAAGCACTATTTACCTAATCCATTCTTGCAAGATTAATATGTTACAATAACAAATTAGGGACTTGGAGAGATGGCTCAGCAGTTAAGAATGCTTGCTGTTCTTCCAGAGAACCTGGCTTTGATTCTCAGCACCCACATGATGGCTAACAACTGTCCATAAGTCCAGGGGATCTGACACCCTCTTCTGGCCTCTGCAGGCATTGCATGACATGGGTGTACTTACATACATATAGGCAACACACACACACACATAAAATGAAATCTTAAAAATTGGTTTTGGGGGGTCAAAGTGATGACTTTGCATATTCCTCTGCAAAGGACCAGAGTTTAATTCCCAGCACCCACATATGACAGTTCACAACCACCTGTAACTCCAGCTCCAGGGGAATTTGACTCCTCTCATCCCTGGGAAACACATAAAATGCATTTACATGAGTTAAAAAAATTATTTTTATGTGTATGAATTTTTTTATTTAAGAAATTTTACTATTATTATTTTTACTTTATGTGTATGTGTGTATTGCCTGCATGTAGGTAAGTGCACCCGTGTCATGCAATGTCCACGGAGGACAGAAGAGGCTGTCCAATCTCCTGGAACTGGAGTTACAGACAGTTGTTACAGAATTTGACATCATTAGAAAAGATGTCTAGGCTTTGTGCTCAGCTCCTACAAAATCATTTTTGTTGTCTGGGGTTCTTGAACTAGTCAATTAGTAACAACATTACTAAGGTGGAAGCTGAGAACCCAGAAGAGTTGTGACTTAGGGTTGGGACTTTGGATCACTTATTAGTTGACCTGGAGACAGACCAACCACATGCACAATCAATCAAGTTTTCCAGCACAGTGGAATCCCAGTGGAACCTCTGAACACAGATGCTTGGGTGAGCTTACCTAACAGGTAACACTCTGCTTTATCGCACACTGGAAAGTAAAGGGTCCTGCTCCACAGATCTACGGAAGGACACAGAAACCCTACGATGGTACTTTCCTAACTCTGCCCTGTATTTCCTTGGCCAATTTTAACCAGTTCCATTCAGTGAGTTCTGTGACACCCACAAGAAAATTATTCTAACTGAGGATAGTTCATGATAATTCACAAACTTACAGCTGATTTTTAAGAGGCTAAGGCAGCCTCTAGAACTGTTCCTTGCACCTTTGAGGTTGGCTAAACTCATTGTAGAGAAACACTGCATGATACAACATGTCTTGCTGCTTGCCAACCTAGACACAAATATGTAAGACCAACAGGAGCAATCTCAGAGTGGAAGCTAAGGAAGACCAGCCCCTTGATGACATCCAGTCTGAAATCCACAACAGGATATCTGGTTTGCCACCCCTTAGGGCATCTATTAGTCACTCAGACACAGAAGAGACAGGAGCAGAACGTAACTGGCCGACCAGAGAATCACATCATCTATTCAGCGCTATTCAGAAAGCTCCATGTTCTGTCTCTTACCTCTAGTCACACACCCACACAGGTTCTCTATCTCAGAAGTCCACCCAACAAGGACAAGAGAGAGGAAGGGTTCTCTTCCATACTTGCAAGTCTTGGCTGCCAGGGGTTCGAACCAGCGACCCCCCGGGAAGGTGATGATTGGGGATGAGTAAGCAGGCCGTTCGCCAGCCCATGCCGCCCCCAGTACCGGGGACACCCAGAGGCAACGGGGAGTCTAGTAAAGCAGGGACTCATTTATTGCAGATGTTACAAAGCTTATAAAGGCACCTGTAAATGCTCCCTCCTCCCCGAGGGTGTATCTTAAGGATGGTCACGTGCTGATCATGCACTCCTCAGCAGTGCAGAAGTATTCTTCAGACTTTCAAAGCAAGCCAGGACGTGCCCCCAGTAACTTCCTTTCAGACCTATGCAAGGTGGGGCCTTTAGGTCCCCACACTTGGCTTTTCCAAAACCTGAGGACCCAGCTGTTGCTTACAGACTTAGGCATCATTATGACGGACAGAAGCAGGTCATGGATTCTTTGACACTCCTCTTTTTGGAAGATATAATTTATGTTCCCTCCCTTTGGAATCTTGGGAGATTCCATTGACTCTTTGAATCAATGGAATATAGTAGAAGTGATTCTGTTCTGTTTTGGGGGCTCAAGGCTCCAGATACTAATAGCTTCTACTCATATCTTGGCACACTAACTCCAAGAATAGCCAGCCACTAAAAAGACTGGAGGTGGAAAAGATGGCTGGCCAACCTCAACCCAGGTACCAGAATGAGAGAAGGAGGCCTCTTGAATACTCCAGTCACTGAAGATGCAATATAGTGGTGAATCAAATAACAACAGGAACTAGAGGGTCCTGTCAGTGCCATCCAACCCTCCCACAGTCATTTGAGCAACCTCAGCTGAGGCTATAACTAAGGAAGAGCAGAGGAAAGCCATTCCCTATGTGCCCTGTGCTAATATCTAATCCACATAACTGTGAGGATGAATAAATGGTCTTTGTGTTGTGTGGTTAGGTTTTAAGAAGCTAGTTATAAAGCATAATGGCAGTACTCAGTGCTCCTTCATAAATGGAGGTTCTGTCTTCTACACCAGGGGATCCAGATGTTTTACACCCATCGACCTCTGCCTTCTCATGTATATAAGAGCTTGTTCTCACACACAGAGCCATGAATCTAAGAGTAAAATGTCCATCCTTCATTATCACTCAGAGTTTGCTGTCTTATATACACAATAATTCAATCATCTTACCTTGAGATCCAGCTCTCACACAGGGAGAGTCCACCTTCTTAACTTACAGAGGAAACTGCCCTTAATACACACACAAGGGCTATACCCCACCCACCCAGGGGCCTCTAAAATTCCTCAAAACCGTCTTACATCATCTTGGAGAGTGTTGTTTTAATGACTTTCAGTCAGATTCAGTCAGAGGCACATCTTTCTCACAAACAAGGCAGAGAGAGTTAGACACCCTTCCCTCACACACACACACACACACACACACACACACACACACACACACAGTAAAGACTCTAGATACAGGCTGCAGTTAACAGTGGCCTTATGGAGACATTCAAGTCTTATGCATAAATCACTTCTTATGATAGACATTTCAAACCTCTTAGGAGAGGGCTTATGAAAGGAAGAATTCATTTAGCTTATAATTCCAAAGGGGCAAGAGTCCATCACGGTAGGAAGACACGGCGGCAGAGGTAGCTGGAAAAGGAGCAGAAGCTAAGCTCTCACATCTTTAAGCAGACACAGGAAGCACGAGAGCAACTCAAGATCCAGCAAGGCTTAAGTACTCTCTAAGCCCACCCCCAGTGACATGCTTCCCCTAGCATGGCCACATCTTCTAAAACCTCCCTAAAAAGCCCCACCAACTGGTCAAAAAAAATGTACAGACACTTGGAGCCTATCGGGGACATTCTCATTCAAACTACCAGAGACAAAAACTAAACCAGAGAACCTAAGAGTTAGATGTCCATCCCTCATCACCACTGTGAACTTGATTTTTCATAACCACCTAACACTGAGTTCCAACTTCGTCATATAAGGTGGGCACAATCACCTCACAGACCACGCTCTTCTTTTTTTTCTTAATTTTATATATTTATTATTTTTATTTTATGTGTATGTGTGTATTGCCTGCATGTAAGTAAGTGCACCCATGTTGTGCAATGCCCACAGAGGTCAGAAGAGGCTGTCGGATCACCGGGGCCTGGAGTTACAGACAGTTGGTAGCTGCCATGTGGGTGCTGGGATTAGAACCCAGGTCTTCTGCAAGAACAAGAAGTGTTCTTAACTGCTGAGCCATCTCTCCAGCCCCACTCCCCAACCACGTTCTTCTTAACTGTTGCTAGCATGTTCAAACTCTTGACCCAAGTCCCTTCAAGGAATTCCCCTATATTTATTGACCTGTGCAAAGAAAGAGTATCCTTGTCAACTCAGTGATTCTAGGAGTTTAACTTCTTAATAAAAGAAGAAAACATCCACATAAGCCAACAGAAGGTATTTAATTTCTTTGTAAGAACAAACAACCACCAGAAAGGGATCTAGTTAATGAGATATTTCTTCAAATGCTAGAACCACTAACAGTTAGCAGGTATGGGTCAAAAAGCAGTTCAAAATGTAAGAGCCAATTAAAAACCCATTGTACCTTGTGAAAATGAAAGAATCTGTGTTTCTTGCCTGGGCTCAGCTGTGATCACTGAGCTGGAAAGAAAACTGACTGAGGTGCTCCCTCCCCTCCTCAGAGCCACACACAGCAATCTACACAATTATGCCTGGCTGCCACTTAGCCAGAGAACAAACACAGTGATTGGGCTTTTAAAGTTTGCTCAGCTTGCCACCACAGATCCTCCCCACACTGTGACAGTCAAGGTGAGGACTGGGGAGAGCAGGCAGGACTAAGGAACCAGGAAGGAATGGCTGCCATTTAACCTCATTGTTTAAGACAGAACCAACTTGGGTCCTGTCAATAAAAAGAATGGAGAATCCCACAGGAGGCACCTGGGAAACAGAGACTGGTAGATGGAAACCCCCAGGGAACAGAAATTGTTGCTATTAAATCACATGTTCACATTTCTGTTTGTTTTTGTTTTGATAAACCATCTGGCCCTTAGTTTTCCTGTTTAGAAAATGATGCTGATCCACCAAATAATTTCCACCTTCCTTCAGTTCTCAGAGGATTCTACTCTTGAAATATTCCAAAAAGAAGTCTGGGATTTAGTGATGCAAATAGACTTAGCCACTAGAGTCACGCACGCGCACACACACACACACACACACACACACACACACACACACACACGTGCACGCGCGCATGCGCGTTTTGCATATAATTTCAGGTAATATAGAACTAGCCTAGGTGTCCATCAACAGATGAATAGAAACGAGTATATATGTATATATACATATACTCATTTATATGTAATGAAGCTTGATTATATCCATAGATACACATTTACATCCATAATGGAGTTCAACTATAAAGAAGATTGAAATCATATTGTTTACAGGAAAATGGATGAACCTAATGATGATGATACTAAGCAAAATAAGCCAGAATCAGAAAGACAAATGTCATGTTTTTTCTCATATACAGATCTAAATTGAATATAGACATGCATATTCATATATTCGATATAAAAACAAGGACGATTGTATGGGTGAAGGAGTCCAAGAGGAGGCTGGAGAAAGGATCGCTAGAACCCATTCTCAATCCTCCCCACCCTGCCTTACTCTAACTTGGTTTTCTTTGTAACAAGGTTACTTTGTGCTTCTGACTCTTGGCAGACTTGAAATTCTATTTGTTCCAAAGTAAGTGATTTTAAAATGTCACAAGGCTATATTTCAATGGCATTGTTTTTAAATTCTATTTCCCCACATTAACATGACAAATTGTTAATGGTGTCTCCTCTATCAGCTATTTCTTGAGGACACTTTTTCCACAGAGAAAACAGTCCCTGAATTGAGATGAGACATTTAGATATTGGGCCAGAATGTACCAATGGTGTGCTGAGACTCTGGTTATCTTACAGTACTGAACATTTATTGTGTAATGGGAATTGTTCTCAGTACTCTGTATAATGTACATTTATATTTCACAATGGTCTAATATGGAAATTACAACTACACCCCATTTTCTAGATGGAAAACTGAGGCCTTGTAAGGCTAGCTATCTCATTTAAACTCACACAGTTTAGGAAGCTGCCTTAATCTAGGAAGTCTAGTTTCAAGGATGTACTCTTAACCTCACTTTGGGTCTTGATGTCCCTTTCCTTACATTTTACTGAAGAACTTGATGATACTAAGTCTCTGGTTGGAAGGCATGTATATGCTAATTGCTTAACAGTACCCTGTGACTCAATTCTGGGTCCAGCTGCACCCAGTGTCTCCCTTTCAATTCCATAGGAATGTTTCTTCTAAGTAATGCCTGCAAGATCCACCAATCAAGATAGAGTGCTTTCTGCTTGCCACATGGTTATCTTAGCTGCCTCTACACCTACATTACTGCTGCAACATGCTGTCATATATTTAGTGTCTTAGAAGAAAGCAAATTTGTTATCTTACAGTTCTGGAGCTGATTCCAAAGTGGATCTCACTAGGCTAAAATCAATGTGTTACAGGGTTGTGTTCCTTCTGACATTTCTACAGGAGAATCCTTCCCACACCTTTTATAGTTTACAGAGCGTGTCTGCATTCCTTGACTCCTGGCCCCTTTCTCCAACTTCTAAGCTAAAAACTCAGCGTCTTTACATCCTTCCCTGATTCTGACACTCTGCATTGACCAGATCTTCAGTGACTCTCAGGAAACGTCTTTATTCCATTTACGATCCACCTGTGTAATCTAGGGATCTCAAAGCCCTTAAATTAACTACCTGTACAAAGTCTCTTTCACCATATAAATTCTAGAAACTAAGATATAGAAACTTTTTGGGTTGGGTCAGTCTTATTCTGCCTACCATACTATCAGAATACACAATAATTAAACCTCCTACAATAACGGAAAGTGCTTCACATTATCTATCTCTATAATGTATGAAGAAAATTCCCTATTTCTTAGAATATTCCAAGTTAATGTTTCCTATTTCTGTTTTCTGTTTGTGTATTCTGGGTGGTGTGTATTCATGTGTATATGCATGTTTGCATGAGTGGGCACACATGTGGAGGTCAGAGGTTGATGTCAGATGACTTCTTCGATCACTGTCTACCTTATATATTGAGGCACGATCGCTCACTTGAACCCAGAGATGACCAATTCACCCAGTCTAATTAGCTGGTTTTCTCCAGGGATTCCCTGTCTCCACCTCCTTGATTACAGCCAGCCTGTCACACCACCTAGAATTTATGTGGGTAGTAGGAGTCTGAACTCTGTTCCTCATACTTGCATAGCAAGGATTTTACCCACTGAGCCATCTCTGTATCCACCTCCCACAAGTTAATGTTTCTTTAAAGGTCTAACCCTCCCCCTGACTGGGCTGGATCAGTAGAGACAGACATTCAGAAGAAAGGCAAAAACATTACACATAGGAAGTCTGATTAAACTGCCGAGATTCTATGTCTTCATTGTAAGATAGATTCTTCGTTGTATCTTTTATAGTCCCAGAAACAGTTGGCTTTTAAAGCCCACTAAAGACCCAAATGTATGGATTCTCTGTCTTTCCAGTTTAAATCTCGAATTAATTTTTGCTTAAATATCTTATGTAAGGTAGAATAAAAAGACCAAGACACAGTAGTGCTCAGGCTCTTTCCAGTCATTACAACCAGCCTCATCAGGCCCACGGCCCACCTCCCATGGTAACAGTGACCAAATGCTCTGCCCCCAGGCCTCCCGCTTCCCAGCTCGGAATCTGGGTCCCTTTCCTGCCTGGTAGCAAATTCAGAACCACATATGTCAGATTTTTTATTATGGCTCTACTTGACCATGTTATCAATTTTTATACCAGTTAGAGTAACAAGTCGATCCCAATAGGCGTAATGTCCTCCATATAACTAAAGTTTACTTCTTGAGGACACAAGCCAATGTATTTCAGGTTGGACAGTGGCTTTCTTTCATGAGTTAATTCAGTGGTCTCTTCTCTCCCCGTCTTGTGGGTGTGTTATCATTTTCCATTTATAATCAGAAAGCCACATCCTTGCAGCAAGGGCTTTACCCATGGAGCTATGCAGGGCTCTTTTACCTTCTAGGAAGAACTCACTCTCTTCAGTTCATCCCTCAGCTAACTCAGTCATGCCATGGCACAGATCTGTGGGAGAAGCTAGGAAATGTAGTCTAGTTCTATGTCTGAAGAGGAGAGTGAACTTTGATGGTCTTCTGTTTGCCACAGTAAGAAGTGCCATTTTCTCCACAGTGTGAGAAAGGGATTTGAATGAGAAATGTCCCCCATAGGCTCATGTATTTGAAGACTCAGTGCTCAGTTGGTGGTGCTGTCTGAGGAGGCTATGGAACTTTGAGGATATGGAGCCTTGCTGGAGGAAGTACAGCACTTTAGGCAGACTTCGAGAGTTTATAGCCTCACCCCACTTCCAGTTCACTCTGCTTTTTGGGTGTCGTTGAAGACCTTCCTGCTCCAGACCCCTGCTATGATGCCTCTTGCACCATTGTGGGTTTTCTCTTTGGAGCAGTAAGCTAAATAAACTTTTTCTTCCCTAAGTTGCTTTTGGTCATGATGTTTTATCACAGCAACCAAATGGACCTAGCACAGTATCAGACAATACCTGGAGTTAGGACTTATTTGTAGGCTTTGTGATCCCATGACTTTATTTGTATTTTTCTCTGGATCTCTGAGTTCATCATAGTACTGCCCACCTTTCAATCTCCTTCATTATAGAGAGGAATACAACGGAGAGGTCACAGATTTTAGCATTACACAGAGGTGTACTTGAATCCTAGGCTCATCTTAATACTAGATGTACCCAGCTATATAATCTTTGGTGCGTTATTTTATCTATTTTATGGATAGGACACTAAGCAAGCCCTCTGTGACACAGCCACACCTCTAATGCCTGAACTCATATTATTTTCAAGAAAAAGATTTTTTTGTTTGCCTTTTCTAATTATCTCAGAATCTAATGCCTGATTATCTCAGCAGCAATGCTAACATATTCTTCTTTGTGTCAACCTACTGTTTATGTGGAAAACACATCTTGAGGGAGAAGTGTCCCCTCAGTAAATTCTGACAAGATGAGGAAAACTGAGGGTTTTTCTGAATGTCCTGTATCTTCTGTTGTGGCATGCTTTGCAGACACTTAGCAATGTCAGATGCCTGTTGTCTCCTTTCCCTATATGGGCTGTTTAGGCCTTTGAGAAGAAATGGTGGTACAGAAAAGAGCATGGTACAAATGCTTTTCTCATCGATTACAATCTTACGGTCCATTGAATTACCCCATAGCCACTCAGGAATCTTCTCTATTTCTATCACACAGTCTTTGTTTAATAGGATAAAGCTCATTTCAGAAATTGCCAGAGAGTACTTTTCATTAGGATTTACAGGACTTACTTTAAAATACACAGTCTTAGAGTATTTACAACTCAACCAGAGAGTCAGAGTGCGTGCAGAAGAAAACAACTTTCCCTAGACCACTGGTTGCAAACTATCACCCAAAGAACATTGGTCCATAACATGGTTTGTTTGCCTATGTTATGATATTGAAAAATATGACTGGGTTTCCAATGTTTACAAACCAAACCACTGAACTGAAGTTTCTGAATTGGGTTGAGGAGGAGGAAAAGTTGACACAAGGTTTATAGTACTACAAAGCAATGATTTATTTGTTCACCACAGAGCCACTGCTCTCTTTGTACAAAGAAGAAACTCCCCATTTTATCTGTTTCCCCTCCCTGCACAACCACACTGCACCTATATTATATTCCCTACATAACTGAGTTTCTTATTTTTGTTCTGGACCCTGCAGCCTTTAAGTTTTTACTTACATAGTTCAGGCTCTTATTGGATCTACTCACATTGTTTCCTATGTTTTCTAATACTCTCTGCAAATCACACTCAGTTTTGAGCATGCATCTCTCTCCAACTGGTCTAAGATAAACTTTGATGCCATCACCCGACCTGCATTTTAGGCAGCTTTATCTGGATCAAAGATAGTTTCAACGAGGGAGAAAGGAATAAAAGATATGAGTAATAGGGCTGGAGAGATGGCTCAGCGATTAAGAGCACCGGCTGCTCCTGCAGAGGACCTGGGTTCAATTCCCAGTACCCACATGGCAGCTAACAACTGTCCATAACTCCAGATTCAGGGGATTCAATGCCCTCTTCTGACATCTGCAGGCATTGCACGACATGGGTGCACTTACAGGCAATGCAGGCAATACGCTCATACACACAAAATAAAATTTTAGAAAAAGATATAATAGTTTGGAAGACAGGAAAAGATGGGTGGGGCTAGGGCAGTGGAAGAAGCAGAGAAAAATGGCAGAGGTAGGACATTTCAAGGGGGCCAAGTCAGAGGAGGTAGCAACTGCACTGCATATTTCCCTACTCTTCCACGCCTCCAGGAAGGGCTTACTAGACTTCCTACACCCACACCCCCATTTCAATCAACTCTATTGCTCATATTTTTCTCTCTTAATATTTTGCTTATATACAAGTGGCAAAGGAAGATAAACCTTAAGTTTCAAGTGGGAAGGTGAGCTAGGTTTCTTTAATGAAAAAGAAAGAAGAATGTGAAACAGAAAAATTTGTTTTCTTTTTGACTGAGACGAGGGAATTAGGCTAAAAGTGGAAACATCAAGGTCAGTTTAGCACATAAGATTCAAGCCATAGTCTAGTCAGTAGTGATGGAGTTTAATAGTCACATGGCGTTTAGAATCAGAACACATAGGTGTGAATCCCAGCTCTCCTGCTTCTGAGCTGTGTGACATTAGTTAAGTTGGTTTCCTCTGAGAGATGACGGTTTCCTCTGAGAGATGAAAATTTGTAATGGTGCCTGTCTCATAGGACAGTCAAGGGATGAGACTGGAACTTGAGAAAGAGACATGAGCCATCGCGGGCACGGAATATGAATGCATCTCCTTGGGAAGACCCCCAAGATGAGGAAGACAGCCAAGTGCTTAGCCCTGCTGTGAGGCAGAATTGGCAGACAAGGCCTCAGAACAGCAGTTTTCAACGTGACTGCGTACTGTAATCACCTGGAAAACTTCCAAGACTACTGATGTCTGGGTCTCTCACCCCCAGGGATTCTGATTGAATTGTTCTGGCATGTCGCCTGGGTGTTGGGAGTTTTAAAAGTTACTCAGGTGATTCTAACATACAGGCGATGCAATGTTGAGAACCAAGCTCCTACAAAAGACACAGAAGACCTGGGACCTCTCATTTTAAACTGATTTCATCCATCAGAATGCAGATGAGTGTCCTCTCATGAAACTGCCATATGTCAGAGACTTATTGGAAGATAAAATAAAAATAATAGCTGCCATTTACTAGCAATTAGAGTACAGTAAGGTAGCTATTATGAACATGGACTCCGGAATTGGTAAAAATCATGGCTTTAGCACTTTCTGAGTGCTAAAGTTGCTTCTCTCTTCCTTCTATACTTTTCTGATCCCTAATTTGAGAATTATATCATCATCTATGACAAAGAGTGATTTGTGATGTAAACACATTAAAATGCAAAAAGAACTTAGAGCTGTGCAATGGTACTGAGCGAATACCTCATAAAATCCGCCATTTGTATATTCAGTATCATTATGAGTGTCTAGCCTCTCCAGGACACTACTGTACTGTCCCTATAAGCAACACAGAGAAACACTGAGATGTCAATTGGTTCTCGTCCATCTTCTATCAAGGACCCATCATCAAAAATATACTAATTTTCCAGTTTCTTCTCTATAGACACACTCATAGACCTTTGTACAATGATCCTTGCACCCATTTGCATTATGTGGGTGCTTGCATTTGTGTCTCAGACCCAGGTAGTTATAGTGGATGCTGCAGCGCATTGCCAGGATGCCCTTTCAGGACCAAGGCACTCAGTTTCCTGATGCCAGGAATGTTGCTGTTGCTGAGGGATCATATCTGTCATTTTCCCTGTGAACTATGCTTGGCTGAAAAGAACTGTTTCCACACAAGATCACACCACTCTTCTGGGAGCGCCCAATGACTACAGGGATATACCAGTCTGGTCCCTTTGCCTGAGATCCCTAATGGACATCTCTAGTGGAAAGCAACAGCACTCGAGTGCTCACTACAATCAGTTGAAGCATCTTTTCTGGCTTTTTGTAATACTGTTCTACCTCTCCCTTCTGAAAATCATTCCCGAAAGCACACTTGAATACAGTTTTTCTCACTAAAATCTCTAGCTCAGCTTCAATTTCCAGGAATCTGACCTAAGTCTATTGATTTAGGAGTGACTCAACCAAGGAGACTCTTAAACAGGATTTTACCAATGAGCCATTAGTCACCTGCAATTATAATCCTAGCTCTAGTAAAAAGGTAAGAATGAACAATATTTGGCAATTTTGCCAGTGAAATTGTTGAAATGTTTACTACTGATGAGCTAAGAAAGGGTACCAGGAAAAGGAAATGAACTGGCAGAGGCTGGGAAAAGAATTATTAATAAGAATGATTGAGTTGGATAGGTGTGATCAATGCATTAGAGAAAGATCAAGGGTGACCAGTGACTAATTTAAAAGGTGTTTTCACTGATGCTAGGAGTTTGGGGCAGTGGGTGTGGGGGCGTGGTATTGGGAATTGAATTCAGGGCCTCAGTAGGCCTGGAAAAGTATAAAATTCCAGAGTTTTTCCTAAACAAAGAAGAAGTAAAGTATAGGAAAGTCAGAAGTGTGAAGATTATGTCAGGGCTTAATCATAAGGAGAGTGCAATTCCAAAGAAGACTGACTTTACTACCCAACAGGTCTACTGTTACAGTCTTGTTTAGAAAAAATGAGACCTTGACACTCAGAATAAACACTTGGCTTAACATACTTAAACATTTTGTAACTCCAGATACCAGTGAATCACTGAGTTAGTCAAAGATGTCCTGTTACAGGATTTTGATCATAAGTTACTGAGAGCTCAGACTTGAAAGACAGCATGCTTCCTGGGGTATACTAAGCCTGTCTCCATGTCCTCTCTTGGCCACCAGACCAACCTATGGTCAAACTCTAACATAAGCAGGTGAAGAAGTGATGGGCTCCCAAAAGGGAAGCTACAGGACCTAGCAATGATTACCAATGATTACCAACAGGGTTGGGAATGCATAGAACTGAATAGTGAGGGTGTTGGGTGAAGGGACAGAAAATCAAGTTGGATAAGAAATAACTTAGATGTGGGATTATTCTCCAATGCCATAAAATTTAAAATCCTGCCAGTGACTTGGAAGAGAGAGCTCACATGCTGATAGAACAACTTAGAAACTTGCATGACTCACACTGTCATGCTATGATTCCCCGAACATAGGGCAGAGGGGAAAAAAAAATCAGAGATCTAATAGAAGTAGTGTGCTAAAATGTGTAGCCTGTGTAAGACAGGAACTCTTATCTGTCAACTATTATACTCAATGAACTCAGCTCAGAGGACACTCAGAATGACCAGAATGTTAGTGTGCTGCTGATAGTACAGGCATGATTCAGAGGCTCCATAGTATCCATCTTCTGTAGTTGTGGGCTAATAGTAGGAGATGTTATAGAACTGGACTTCCTATGGCACTGGAACTGACAAGATCCCCACATGATAGAGACCAAGTAGTGACATTAAAGCATCATCAGAAGCAAGATAGGTGTGATTACCATAGGAAACAGCAAAATCAGAGTGGCTTCCAGGGGCACTTAACATACAGGGAGTTACAGACATGCTTGACAGAACACACGTCTCCAGGGACAAGACAGGCGGGCAGTCAACCAGGGTATTGCATAGTTCATATAACCCAAAGAAATTAAGGATAGATTATCAGAAGATTCAGGATAGCTTTTATAAAAATGAAAATTGCTTTCATAATTTTCATTTCTGAGCAAGCTGTCAGACCTACAGCACATTCATTGAAGGAGAAGCTGAAAGGGTCCCAACAACTTACCAAAAGTATCCAGTGACAGTTTCCTTAGTCCTTCCTCCAAATGGCTTTTCCCAAGACCATTTATGCAGTAACTATATATAGAGGAAAGACAAATATTGGAACATTTTGAGGGCTTTGGGGTGTTAGTATCCTTTGACAATCAAGTAGACAGGCACTTTATGTCAGGCAGCCTCTGTCGCTGGCCATACCTGTTTCAGAACAGTCATGTAACAAAATAGCCATGCTAGGAAGAATGGAGGGTACATGTGAGCCCAACAGCAAGGGGCCTCTGGTACTAAGTAAGTTTTATTGAGCTTTCCCCACTGACAAATGTCCCACATGCCAGCTTTTTTTTTTTAAAGACCAATAATCCTCCATATGGTACTGTCCCTTGAGAAGACTAAACATTCACTTGGTGGCAAGTTTATTGCACTGAATCCCTTCTAATTAAAAGGGACTAGTGATTCATTATGATTAAAATTGGCATGCATTCTTAGTCTAAATTTGCCTTTTCTTCTTCCAGTATATCAAAGCTTACAAAATGTTTGATCCTACCACATGAAATCACACGTTAGTACCACATTAGACTCACTTTAAAGAAAAGAAGATACAACAGAGGGCTTATGAGCATGGGATCTACTGCTTCTAAAATATACTGAGCAGCTTAGAAGCTGCTAGATGGAGCTGATCATCAGAAGGCTCACTGAGGTATCAGCTTGGAGAGGCTACCCTTCAAGGATAGCTTTGTACCAACAGATAGGCAGATCTGGAGCCAATGGACAGAAGTGGTCCACTGCCCTTAGTGATTGGCACTAGTAAGTGACCTGAAGAATTTTGCCTTTCATCTTCACAACTCTGGGCTTTCTAGGTCTGCGGGTCTCCCCTTGAAAAGAAGGAATATTTCTCTTTAAGCTGGCTTATATTTCTCTTCTACCAAATTTGAAGGTCAAATGTGGCTCTTACAATTAGGAAAGATGGTGATCCATGATTCAGCAGCTTCAAGAGTAACAGCCTACGTTGTTTCACTACATAAACCACTTTGACCTGCCAAAGTGCCAGCATGAATGAATACGATTAGATGGACAGTAGGAGGGGAAAGAGGTGAGCGACAGCTTCATCTCTGAGAACAGCAATATCACAGAGGCTGGCATTCATTTTCTAACCTCCTGCTGATACGATTCTCCTGGAACCGAAATTCTTAAGGACCTGTTTCCAAGTTAGGTGATCTTAATATGTGAGGACAGCAGATCCATGCGTGCAAAAGATGAACTATAGTGAGTGCTTCTTAACTCACCCTTCAGGACCAAGACACTCAATCCTCCAATATTAGGTGTTATTCACCAATTATATACAATTACCCCTTCCTGAAATTGCTCGTGGGTAGAGAGGGTTTTCTTGCCCAAGATTATACCCCTTTCTACACATGGTCCAATGGCTGGTCATCGCATAGGAATAAAAAAAAAAAATCCCCTCTTTCTTAAGTCTAAACAACTCTGAAGGACTTTTCCAGCTTTAGAGTTCCCAGTGGGACTAGTCAAAAGAGATTCATGGTTCAACTTGTATCTCTGCATAATTCTGACTTTTCTCTCTTGGGCACCCGTCTTATGAGAACACCCCATCATAAATTCTCTGTATGCAAATATGCATCTCAGAATCTGACGACATGAAATCCATAGCATCAGAGTAAAGGATTTTGTATGTAAAAGATAAAAGAAACTTCTTCCAGCCCATCTTTGCCCTTGATGGTAGTTGTACCAAATGGATCTAAAGGAAGTTTGTCTGCATCCAAAACAAGCTATTTTAAAAGAGGGGATGGGAATATAGCTCAGTTGTAGAACATATACTTAGCATGTAGGAAGTCCTAGTTTCATCCTCAGCACCAAACCAACAACTCTAAAGAGAGAACCAACAGAGTATGTCTAAGGCAGACAAAATTCTGATTTTTTTCCGAATAAAATCATCTACAAACTCATATGTATATTTCACTGAAAGGGAAAATATTCTTCCTGTCTTTCTCAACTTAGAAGAGAGTGTCACTCCTTTGGTAAAGAAGAACCAGCTTCCTAAGGGAAATGATTTTCTTCTAAAATGTACAAAAGGGTTTCAGTGGCCTCAATGGTCTCCGGTATGCTGAAATGTACCAGTTATACTGACAAGAACGTCATCACACTGATAAAGTATAGATCCATAATGGGGAGAAAGGGAAATGGAACTTGCATCCAACTGCCTCTATTTCCTGAATAGAATTTTTAACCTTGGCCACGGTGTTTTCAGAATGGCTTTATATGAACTCGTAATAGAGATAAAATCTCCCTGTTAAAATAGCTATAATAGTAGTCACCTCAGGGGATGCTGTCAGGCTTTGTGAAGTACTTTGTAGTTCCTCAGATTAAAGCAGAGATAAAGCCACAGTGTTATTATTTTTCAACTCGGAGGGTTATTTGGCTAACCCTCTGCATGAACTCACGCTAATAAACCAACTCAAAAGCCTCACATAAGCTATAAATCCCATTGCCCTCTTCATTTCAGTGATGACAGGGAAAACAAGATGACAGCTTGTTCTGTGAGCATTAGGAAATGTTGCAATCCACCCTGGAACAAGAGAAACTGGACAATGAGTTTTACAGGGTGTCTAATAAGATACATCATTACTATCCTCCAACTCCCAATGTTCTGGGACAAAGCCATTTTAGATACTCAAGTCTAAGAACTAAGAATTCTATAATCCAGTCCCAGCCTCCTCATCTTCATCTTCTCAACAGAGGCATGGATGGATAAATGCAGCAAATATTCCTCCTCCCTGAGCAGAGCTGGTGGTGGGGAGCAGTTGTCCAGTCAGGAATTACATTCCTTATTCCCCATTGGACAAGGGTGTGGATGTGGGTTCTGTTCTTACCAAATATATCTCAGGCCTGGGTAAAAGTTAAAAAAAGAAGTTGCATTCTTCCCCTTCCCGTCTTCTTACTAAATATCAAGCTCTCTGGGATTCTAGGGGTCAATGAATTGAAAAATGTCTTAGAATAAGAACATTTGTATAGGGCATCACATGAGAAAAAAATTAGACTTCTAATTGTTTCAAGCACTGAAATTTGGAGGTTCATTTGCCACAGTGTCTAGTGTTACTCAAATTGTGTAAGACTACTTTTTATTATTTTTATTTTATGTGTATGAGTGTATTGTAAGTGTACCTGTGTTGTACAAAGCCTGCAGTGGTCAGAAGGTGTTAGATTCCCTGGAGCTGCAGTTTCAGACAGTTATTGGCCACCATGTGGGTGCTGGGAATTGAATCTAGGTCCTCTGCAAGAGCAACCAGTTCTCTTAAATGCTGTGCCATCTCTCCAGCCCAAGAGACTCCTTTTTGAATTGTTGATATGTTAGAAACTTTTCCAACCACTAAGCCCGTGTGTACCTTTTAATTCCAACATTAGTCTGCAAAGCAGCAACTACCATTATTCTGGTTTTATAGACGAAGAAATGAGGTACAGAAAAGTTCAGCAAAATGCCCCAAGGCTACAGTGCTGTTAGGCAATGAGATCAGGACTGAAACCAAGTCTCTCTGAGCCCAGGACACTGCCTCCATTTATTTCCTTTCTTTCCTCTTTTTATTTCTTGCTTCTAAGGCTACAGCCTCACCAGATCACACACTTCATGGCTAATTTACTATCTGTGTTAGTTACTTTTGTGTTACTGTGACCACCCACTATCTCTCTCAGAAGCAACTTAAGGAGAAAAGCTTTCTCTTAACTCACAGTTTCAGAGTCTTTCAGTCCGTTATGGTAAGGAAAGTGTAAGCAAGAAGCTCAAAACACTGCAACAGGAACGTGCTACAGAGGCAGACCAGAAAATAGAAAACACAACAGGAATCAGGGCCAAGAACCCTCCCCTAGTTGCCTACTCTGGTCAACCAGGCCCCACCATATAATTATTCAACAGCTTCCAAAATAGCACTGCCAACTGGGATCCAAGCACTGAAAACATGAGCCTGTGGGAGAAATTTCATGTTCAAGCTAATAGACTGTCTGAGACCTGTCAACTCCACAAGGCACCTATGTTTCCAGCTGCAGTTGAAGCGGTCCTTCCCAGTCCAGATCCAGCCTTCTTCTCCCTGGTCTCCCTCAATCCTACACTTGCCCTTCCATTACAGGAGAAAAGTGCAGTTCCTAATGGGCCTCCCAGTAGAATGACTTGTTCACGTAATGGCTTCCCAGATGAGACTGTACACATGGGCAGCCTACTACCTCACCTCCATAGACCTTCATGTATTACTCAGCAGAAGTAGTGCCCAGGAAACATTTATTAAATTGAATACTTGCACATGAAATGCACAGCACTGAGCAGGTCATCGCTTTCTTTGCTATTGTACCAACAGAACTTTAAGACCACGTGACAAAATGATGGCACAAGCCCAAGAATCTAGTTTGGGAAAAGAGGAACGTTTTCTATTCATTGCCGATGAGTAGAGTTCTAATCCACAGTCCACTTCCCCCCTCTGGTCACTTGCAGGGTAGAAACTGGATCCTTAGGGCCATTCTTCAGGAGCACTGGGATAAACAAGATCCTACCTGAAACTGACTCTACCCCTCCACAGCCTGGCCAAGGTTCTCCGATGTCTGAAATTCCACAATTATGGCTTGCACATCAACAAACATTGAGCAGTTTCAAGTATTCTTATTTGGATGCAAATAGTTTTGTTTGAAAAGAAGACAAGAGAGTTTGAGAATTCTAACACAATGGTCCTGCTTTTGGGGGGGGGTATCAGAATTCAGGGATAAAGGGAGCTATGGGATAGCACTTGAACACAGACTACCAAGCTTGCCTGCTTCATTGATATGCTGCTCAAAGTTGGTCTGAGCAGAATCTAGTTTGGGAAAAGAGGAACGTTTTCTATTCATTGCCGATGAGTAGAGTTCTAATCCACAGTCCACTTCCCCCCTCTGGTCACTTGCAGGGTAGAAACTGGATCCTTAGGGCCATTCTTCAGGAGCACTGGGATAAACAAGATCCTACCTGAAACTGACTCTACCCCTCCACAGCCTGGCCAAGGTTCTCCGATGTCTGAAATTCCACAATTATGGCTTGCACATCAACAAACATTGAGCAGTTTCAAGTATTCTTATTTGGATGCAAATAGTTTTGTTTGAAAAGAAGACAAGAGAGTTTGAGAATTCTAACACAATGGTCCTGCTTTTGGGGGGGGGTATCAGAATTCAGGGATAAAGGGAGCTATGGGATAGCACTTGAACACAGACTACCAAGCTTGCCTGCTTCATTGATATGCTGCTCAAAGTTGGTCTGAGCCTGAGACTGGGTTCCTAGAGGATTAGATGCCTATATACAGAAGAAACACGCAGTGGCACCTTCCTGCCTTACTAAAACCTGGTCTTCTTGAAAAAGGACTCAAGAAACTCAACTCCTGGCCCAAACTAAACACTTACTGGGTTTTGGCATAGATGCTGTTACAGATGGGAGAGTATCAGTTGCTGAAATTGCCCTAAGGCAGAAAAATCCACACAGTTTCTAAAGCTTCACTTACTGTTTTATCAATTTCAGGAACACCTGTCACTATCTCCCTTTATTTAGTATTGGAGCTTGAAGTTTGTTCAGTACAAAAGGATGAAAGAGTGGAAAATTGCTAGAACAAACTGACCTTGCATATTCTAAGGCCAACTTTAACTGGCTGTTAGCAAACTGAAGACTAAACATTGATTTTTAATTGCAGACAGCTAAACTTGGTAAGCATGATGAATCCTTATCTCCAGCCTACATGTTGCTTGTAATGTGTCTGAGCCCAGCCTCCCTTCCAAACTCACCTTCTCTTTGGCTGGATGAAGCAAATTACCAACAAGAGCAGTTATTCTTTGGTACCTTTTCCTCCCCCACATATCACCACAGCTGCTATCCTCTGAATCTATTATGTTAAAGTTCTTCTCCACGGCATGGGAACTTACATACGCTGCCACAGGATTCAGATATGCCATTAACCCTCCGGTGACTGAACAAGATACCCCTCCTTCGAACTCTATTACTACAACCTCAGAACCTCATCTTTATGTTACCTCCCCTCAGATTTCAGTTTAAAGGTAAAAATCACCCTGGAGAAAATTCCCTACCATTAAATAGACTATTTGTTACCTTTTAATAATTCAGTTATCCAACAAATAATTACCTGCATACCTACTATGAGCTGGATACACTGACTTGCAAAGATTTAAGTCACAAGAAGGAAGGGCATACCAAGGGAGAAAAAAACAGCAATAGCCAAGAAGACCTCAGAAGACATGATGACTACATGTAGGTGAGGCAGGATCCTGAATGGACTCTAGGAATAGAAAAGGACATTTGCTAAAGAGTAAGATGATTCAAATAAAGTATGGACCTTACTTATGTCTTAATATTGGTTCATTAATTATAACAAAGGTACCATATATAACCTAAGAGATTAATAGTAGGAGAAATTAGGACAGTGGTATTATAGGAATTCCTTTTGCACCATCCTAATTTGCACCATCTTTTTGTTCGTTTCTTTTTAAATTTTTTTATTCTTTTTTTAAATAAATACTTTATTGAGACTTTCATACATGCATATGAGGTGTTTTGATCAAATCCATGCCCACTCCCTCCCCTCCAACTCCTCCCATATCTCTCCATCACTTTTTTTCTGATAATTTCATGTACTCTTTCTTCTTCTTTTATTTATTTTTATGGGGCTTCTGGCTACTCTAACATCCCCCTGCCCCTCTGAAGAGGTAACTCTAAAATATTTTAAGGATTAGATACAAGCTCCCAAATACGTTTGACAATTTTGACCTTAGGAACAGAGTATGTTGCTAAGAGGCCCAAGGACATTGTGAGTTTTAGCCAAGAAACTGGCTACTTTTCTCTGGTGTCTTTTTACCCTAACTGCCTAGCAAGTTCCTACCTCCTCTTCTTATCACACCATCTTCTGAAGAGGTTACCCAAATTGCCAATAGGGAATCGGGACACAGACTGCTCTGGCTTCTTCCATGCTGAACAGGGACACGGGGTGGGGCAATTGGAGTACCCCTTCAGTAGGTCTAGCTAAAAGACTCCCAAATTGCATAACTCTTATCTCTAGGGGAAAAGAAAGTCCTTGAATCGTGAATGGGAGATGTGAAGGAGAACCAAAGGCAAGATTAATTAGCATTACAAGTTCTAGACAGGGAACTAGAAAAAAAGTCAGAACAGAGCAATTTTCAAATGTTCATATGAGAGACCATTGGAGTTTCTTGACAAGGGCTTCCAAAAGCATCCCTCTATTGGGTTCTTCCTCATTTTTCTTTTGTCTT
>NW_008341872.1:3673898-3712062 GCF_000622305.1 Nannospalax galili | reverse complement strand
TTCCTCAGGGGTCACATGGGCTTGGGAGGAGCTCCTGGCTCCTTTCTTTTGCCAGTTCCATCTATGTGAAGATAAGTCAAAGGTCCTGCTCAACCATGTCTGGCTTCACTTGGAAGCATGAATGAGATGTTTCCTCTGAGTTGACCTTCCTCTTTGTAGACTGGACACTGGTTCAAGTCCATCTTGTGGGGTCTCCATGGCCATCCTGAACAAGAGGACAGGTGACTCATCACATTCACAGGACATTTTGAGAGATGTTCCCTAGTCCCTTGAAACTTAGTTGACCTTGGAGGGCAAGGGGCAAAAACTGTCTATTAAGTCCCTCTGACTACATTAGTGTAGGCCACAAACTATGACTGCTAAACATCTAATAATGTTAGTTCCACCAGTCTGGTACTTTTAATTATCAAGTGCTATGTAGATAAGACTTGGGTATAAAACCAAATATTCTCAGATAAACCTTGACTAGATATATATTTACTTAAACTAGTTGACTCAACTATGACCATAGAATATTTAAGATTATATGTATATCATTTTGTCTCATCCTTTATATAACATAACAAACCTGTACAGACCTTCATCACTTGCTTAGGCTTTCTCATTTTTTTTTTGATTTGGAAAATATCTCCATTCCCAAATCATTTTAACATCTTTTACATTCTCATTTTCTTTTAACTATCTCCATTCTCATATCCTTTTAACATCTTTTGCATTCCCATTTTCTTTTAAAAAAATAATTATGAGACATAATAGCAATAACAAATAAATTTTCCATCTGTTGTGAGAGTTGTTTTCCTGGGGATGCTAAGCAGTGCTTATTCTCTTTCAAGGTTCTAGTATCAAACCAATGTTTGGTTAAAGTTTTACTGAGGAACCAATGAATTTATTGAGCTTACTTACTGAGAAAACTGAGGGGTTGCTGAGGTGTATGTGTGACCTGGGGGGTATGCACACTGGAAAGCCTTTACCCAACATGGGTCATGCCTTCTCTTCCTAGCCTTCCCCAGATTGAATACTTTAGCTCTCCCCACGTTCAGAAGGCCATGTGTCATTAGGGTCAAATTACAGACAATTGCCTGGGAAAAGGGCTAGATAATCCGGTAAGGGTCCAATGACCCTGCTTGGCCCTCCTTTAATGAATGAGCACAACCGTCAACAAGCCCAGTTATGACGATGCCATCCTTTGAGCTTTCCTGATAGTGCCAGCTCCTGAGCACAGTGTCACCTCATTGTTTCTGCCAATGTCAGGAGTGAAAAGTTCTAGCTAAACTTTTGGACCTACTTCAAAACTGGCTTGTAGCCACCTGAGTAGACCAGGATATGCTGGGAGAGAAATACTGCCATAAGGGGGTACCTCCTTGTGACAAAGTCAAGTTCAAGAAAAGGAACACAGTAGTGACAACTTTCATGGTGCTTGCTTCTAAGTTTGAAAACATAGCAACAAGAATGAAATAGTGGAATAACAGAGTCCTCAGTTTTCATTCCAAGGAGTCTACCGAAGTCAAAGTCTACCTGAAGTCTTCTATTTCCAGGCCTGTGCGAGTAGAGGCCAGATGGGTAAGAGCTTATTTGGTTTCATATCTGTGGTGTTTTTATGACACATTATAGCAATGCCTGAGTTGAAAAAACAGCCTGACTCTTAGCATTCATTTTAAGGCCAAGAGTGAGCCTGAACTCTGAATACCAGATTAGGTCTGACTCAGTACATGTGATGAGGGTGTAGTCAAGAGATTACTTGATCTGCAGTGACCTAAATG
Source organism: Nannospalax galili (assembly GCF_000622305.1). NCBI lineage: Eukaryota > Metazoa > Chordata > Mammalia > Rodentia > Spalacidae > Nannospalax > Nannospalax galili. The sequence continues at coordinate 3,710,302 of NW_008341872.1, read as the reverse complement.
CCTGACTGAGGCTGGAGAAGTCACATGCAAAGACATTCACATGATCATTCCTTACCATGGAGGACACTCCATGAAGCTGCCTGATTGTCCTCTTAATATAGTATCTGGCTTCCTTGAGAGAAGTTTCTAGGGAATTAATCAGGAGACCACAGATAGCTTAAGACTTTTCTGGAAGTCACTCATTGCCACATCTGCCATATTTTACTTGTTAGAAGCAAGCTATATAATCAATTCTCAGAAGAAATTATAGATTTGACCTCTTGAAGGGGGTCAGAATATCAGACAACTTTTACACACATTTAAAACCATTGTAGTTATACTCTCTCATCAAGGATTGAAAGGGACAGGAAAGAGACCAGGATTGGGACAATGTGCAGTGAGGGATGATGCCATGGACCACTGAATTTCTGGAGTTTGGGTTTGCTCTTATGGAGCAATCTGGGTTGGCCTGAGGAGTTATATGTCATCAGTTCCCAGCCCAACATTAACACTGTGATACGTGGTATAGACTACAGATATCAAATGAGGCATGAAAGAGAAGGAGTAATTGAATAGATGAGGATATCTGAATAAAAACAAATCCAAATATTTAGGATCCTAAACTGTAATGAAATAATTTTTCAAATATGGTGTTTCATATGGAGAGTATAGCTGTATTTGGGTCTGTGAGTTGCTTATTTAACAAAAAGGTAACATTTAAAAACAGTTCACGAAATAAATACTGTGGAAGGCAGTTTGAGCTTTCCTATGTACCTACCTCTCAATATTTGTAATTAGCAAATAGATGCTCTAGTCAAGGGCAGGTCACTAGCCCCATGTGCTCCGATTTTATTAAGGAAGACAGACACTGCTTTGGAACAGCAGGAAATGTGCTCACCCTCCTGGCTCAGCAAATGGTTGCTGTTCTATTCTACCTGCTTTGTTCAACAGGCTTACTCTGTGGCTATTTTTGAAAAGCTGCTTCCTGTCTAGTGAGATGCAGTTAATGAGAGAGCAGCCATTTCTCACCTGTCAATCTGAGCTAGCAGGTCTGAGCCAGCACAGCACAGCTGAATGCGCTGTGGGTGAGAGAGAACAGAACATCAGACCGGTCCTGTTGGCAAGGCTATCTTCAGGCACATGGCTCATTTTCTGAGAAAAGCCTTAGGGTAAGATCATTTTGGTGGACAGACAAATTCTAAGAAATCCTTCAAGCTCCCATTTCACATGTTAGGAACCCAACCTTTGATTTGCTTGGAGTTTTTCTTCTGAAGACACTGAATTAGACACGCCATCGTAACCAATCTTTTAAAGTTCAGATAATTTATTCTACAGTTAAAGGCATAGTGCATGGGCTGAAGAGATGGCTCAGCAGTTAAGAACACTGATTGTTCTTGTAGAAGACCCAGGTTCGAATCCCAGCACCCACATGGCAGCTAACAACTGTCCGTAACTCCAGTCCCAGGGGGGATCTGACAGCTTCTTCTGACCTCCATGGGCATTGCACGACACGGGTGCACTTGCCTACACGCAGGCAAAACATGCATACACACAAAATAAAAATAACAAATAAAATTTAAAAAAATAAAAATAAAGGCATAGTGCAGCATTTATTTTATTCCACGTGTATTTGTTGAGCTCTCATTAAATACTTGCAGATGTGGTGGGTAGGTGCACCCGTGTGTGCAACACCTATGGAGGATCAGGAGAGCATCGGATTTTCATGGAACTGGAGTTATAGGCAGTTGTCAGCTCCCATGGAGGTGCTGGGAATCTAACCCAGGTCCTCTGCAAAAGCAGCCAGTGCTCTTAAGCACTGAGCCATCTCTCCAGTCCCAACAACTTTTATAGAGCATCGTAGAGTTTCCATTTTACTAATAGCTTATTGGAAAGCTTCGGAAGTATTTTAAGCAAATATGGGTCATGCCCTGACTTGGGCTTTATCTTCTTGCTGTGGAATGGATAACTGGATTAAAAGAGATAAAAGAGGAGACAGGAAATTCTAGGCAAACGGCCAAGAAATGACAGCAATTTGAACAGAAGCAGGGATGATGACAGGTAAATAGATTCATGAACTATTTTGGAGGGAGCCTGATGGTGTATGGTAGCAGATTCAAGATGAGGGAAGTCAAAGATTACTGCTGGACTTTTCAGTTGAACAACTCCATGGGCAGTAGCATTATCTCTCATGTGATCATCCGTGTACAGTGCCTCTTAGGTAACTACCACACAATAACAGGGTGGATGAAGTTTCTATCTCTGAGTTACCTCACAGAAGAGAGCTACTCAACAGACACAATCAAGAAACAACATTTGTTTGGTATATCTCTGAAATTTGGGAACTTATATTTTACTAGTGCGGGGTCTCGCTAAATCTGACAGTTGGCAATAAGAGTCTGGAGAGCAAGAGGGTTAATTATGAGTCCATGGAACTCAAAACTTATACTTGAAATCACCTAGTGGCTAAGACCCATCGCAGCAAAGATGAGAGATATCACTTCTGAGCACAGCAGTAGGATTCAAGGAAACCTGTTGGAAAACACTTCATGGTAATATAATATGGAAACCTGTGTAAAGTACAAAGATCTGTGAAAATACCTATGATAATGATTATTTATAGGAATCTCTAAATGAACCAAATCTAGGAATATAGTTTGACCTATAAAATAACATAAATGACATTTCTTTATAATGTTTTCATTCTTTCCTAACCCGAAATCACCTTCTCTTGATTTTCACAGCTACCCTGTGCCAAACCAAAAGACCCCTTTGGACAACTGTTCTCCTAGGCATCATCTGGAACGTGCTCATCCCATGACCTTCATAACTTACTTGCTCTTCATAACAAACGCTACTACCCCATTACTGCTACCCAGCCACAGATTTCATTCAGTAAATATTTACCAAGTTTCTTCCATCTACAAATACTGTGCTGAGAATTCCACATACAAAAATGAATGAGATCAATTTTCTAGTTTTAGAGAATTCTCATTTGGAGATAAAGCAAGACTTGAAAACAAATGACACCCATCCACCTTGGTGGGCGAAGAGTGCTGTGGACACAGGAGTAATCGGGAATATACAGAGAATTTCCCATCTTTTTTTTTTTTTTTGGCTTTTTGAGACAGGGTCTCCCTGTAGCCCCAGCTATCCTGGAACTCACTATGTAGACCAGACTGGCCTAGAACTCACAAAGATCTGCCTGCCTCTGCCTCCCAAGTGTTGGGATTAAAGGCATGCATTTTTAAACAGAGTTATTGATAAGATAAGGAGAATTAGCCAAATAAAAAAGCAAGAAAATATTATTTTTAATTTTTTAATTTATTTTATTATTTATTTTTGTGTGTCTGCGTGTGGGTATGTGCAAATGCATTAGCAGGTACCCGGAGAGGCCAGAGGATGGTATCAGATCCCCTGGAGCTAGAGTTACAGGCAGTTGCAAGTTGCCCAACATGGGTGCTGGGAACTGAACTTAAGTCCTTTGCAAGTACTTTTAACTGTTGAGTCCACTATTTTTTATTTTAAAAACTGCATTTATTTATTTATACATTGTGTGTGTGTGTGTGCACACACATATGCATGCTACTGTGTGTGTGTAGAGGTCATAGGACAGCTTGATTGATGAAGTTGGTTCTCTTCTTCCACCATGTAAGTCCTGGGGATTAAACTCAGGTCATCATGCTTGGTGACAAGCACCTTTACTTGGCTGTGTGGTCTCACAAGCCCAGAAAAGACAATTTTTAAAAAGAGACTGAGAAAGACCTCTAGACGGGCTGACTAGATTCACTGGATGGACAAGTACTGGAGAACGGCTGAGGGTGCTGACAACACAGCAGACAGTAGCAGGGATGACAGAGTATGAGGGCTCTAGTGAGGGGGGAGGCTATGGGAGGATGCCATCTGTAAGTAGGTGTGTAGATGATATAAGATGGTTTGGAATGTTCTGTGTGATATACACACACACACAAATCAACAAATTAAAAAAATGAGTTATATTTGAGGAGGAAGCATAAAAATTTATGTCATGTTAATTAGTAAAGGTGATAAACATTACCATTGAAATCTACCCAATGACTTTATAGACAAACACAGGTGCCAAGGATCCAAGTGCAACCGACTATGACTAGTAATAATCAGATACATACAGATTAGAAACACCAACATACAGATTAGAAATGCCAACATCTCAGTGTTATTGGTAAAAACAATGAGTCTTATACTGAGTTCAATATTGTATAACTGTATTAATTCAACAGTGAACCTAAAAATTTTATAGCCACTTTTGAAAAAGATGTATCTTTGCTCTGGAAACTGTTATTGAGTATGTTAAAGCTGTAATGAAATGCTTCTTCTAAAAAATAAAAATATATATAATGATAAAAAAGAGACTAAGAATCTATATTGAGTCTCTATTAAATATGAGTCTATATTAAAATAGACTATATAAGCCCAGATATGTTGGAGGGAACAGTTAAAGCATAGTTTAAAGGAGTGGAGTCCAGTGAGCAGGGAGAAGTCACACAGAGCACTGTAATACATGTGAAGATACACGGACTTTGTCCTACAGGAAAGATAAGAGAGACATTTTAAAGGATTTAAAGAGAAGAATGAGATGATTAAATGATCAAATTCACATTAAGCGAATTTGACCACTCCAATGGTCACATGAAAATGGCAGTGCAAAAACAGGATTAGACAGAGATGGAGGAGAGCGGTAAGAGGATTCAGTTGGTATTGGACATGAAGGATTCTAAAGGACTCTGTGTTACTAGCTCCGCAATGTATGTGAAAGATGGTACCATTCACTGTGTTGGATAACTCAGGGAGAAAGCATGTGTGGGCAGAATGGGGAAGCTGAGAAGGACATTATCAAGGAGGAATCTAAATAGGCATGCTGCATTTAAGACGACAGTGGAAACTCCAGAAAACCATCCCCATCAGTCATGGGATAACATGGTCAAAGTACATAGGAGCCCAGGGTGGATTCAGAGAGAAAGATTCAGAAGTCATCAGAATATAGATAGACGTTGATGCGTAACACTTCCTGCCCAGAGGGAGAACCACAGACTGAAAACTGAGTAAGAAATGGGAAGGAAGAGACACCTGTAAGGTTGCTCAAAAAGATCCCACAATGCACAGCAGGCAGCAAGAAGAGTACTGTCCTGGCAGTCAAGACAAAGGAAGTCTCAAGAGGGAAGGAGAGGAAAAGGGAGAGAAGAGGATCACATGCCTTCCTCTGAACTTCATGCTGGTTTTCATTGTCCAAGCAGATTCCATAGAGAGGCAGAGATGATGCCAGATTTTGGTGGGTAGAATCGCTGAGGATACGCGGACCACTTTTGAAGAAGTGGTCAGGTCATGGTGTGGGTTGACTATTATCTTACGATCAGATGGAGAGTCTTGTCATAGGAGAAAACACCGCTATAAAGGGAAACATTGTTTTCATTGAGGGTTTATATTGATGTACTGAGTGAAAAACAGCAGTTTTCAGAGCTGTATACACAACTGGGTGACAAAACTATGTAAATTAAAAATATAACCAGTCCTACTATAATTCCAGAACACAGAGGCTAAGATAGGAGGATCGCAAGTTCAAGGTCAGCCTGTGCAACTTAGTAAGATGCTGTCTTAAAATAGAAAATTTTAAAAGGCTGAAGATATAGTTCAGTAGTAGAGTACTTATCTAGTATGTGTGGGGCCTTGGGTTCAATATCCATTACTGAAAATAAAACAAAAGAAAAAAATATATAACTAGCAAAAAGATGGCAAAAGTACATCTAAAAATTATAGTGTATTATTAGCACTAGATTGTGTGTGGCTTTGTGCATTTCTGTAATGTATGCACACACATAGCCCCACATTCTCTCCCAACTATTTCCCAGTACTGATCATCGAATGTAGGTCCTCATGCACGCTAGACCAGCGCTCTGCCACTGAAATACATCCTCAGTCCTCTCCCAACTTTTCAATGGAAAAAAAAAAATACAGAACTTGGTATAGATTTGTCCCAAATATACTGTTGGTGGGTTGTTCAGATAAAACCAAGAGCACCTGGAAAGAGTAATCTGCCTGCTCAAGCCTCTCCCTCGGAAAGGGCAGACCCAGGAGATTGGTCCTCAATTATCATGCACTACCAAATTTTACCTGGCTCTGGTCAAGCCGCTGTGGATGGGCTAGTTCCAGGATCCTATATGACATTTTATGGCTACCAATTCTACCAAACTGTCATACCTTGAACCTACAGCTTGCCAAGACCAGTACAACATTAGGGTAGGACTGTTATCAGAGCCCTAGGACAGAGGCCTGACTCTGGCAGGCCCCAACAAACCAGGTCCAGCCACCTGCCCATAAAGACTGAACAGAAAATAAATAGTAGTCAGGAGAAAAACTGTCAGTGTCCCCACACAGGGGAGAAAGTCAGCAATCTAGTGACTTTCTGTCTCCATGAGGAGCTAGCACTACTCTTGAGGTTATGTAGGGGAGGAAAAGCAAGGTCAGGGGCATGCATAATCTTGGTAAAGTCATGGTGTGGTTGGCCATTATTGCACGATCAGATGGACAGTCTTGTCAGTGAGAAGAAAGCTATGGCTGCCTGGACAAGGACAGGGACAGCTTAACATCTCAAGATGATTTTTGCACAGACTTGTAGTTCACAGAATCCCAGATGACCACTGGAAGTCATGACTCCAAAAATGTACTAGTCTAAAAGGTAAGGAGGAGTTAGGGCAATGATTTGAGTCCTCCTTCAGGTTTTGGACAATGACTTGAAAATTCTAGGTGCCATAATGATGACCTAGAGCAAGACACTTACTGTAAAGATGGAAGTTGATTATGATGTCAACCTTAAAGGGGGATTATTGGTTTTAAATAAATGTCCCTTAAGTGGTTACCATGTTCTTCAGCAGGAATCTGACCCAAAGTTCATGGTAGCCAAGGAGATAGGTGAAATATAAAAGCAGAGATGCAAGTTTTTGTCTTGCTTTGTGTCACTTAGCAGGTCTCTGCAGGCCGTATTGGAGAGTCCCTGTGAGTGCCTGTCCTACTGCTGAAGTAGACATACGGTCTAAGCCCATGGGAGACACTGGTTGAAATTGTAGTCTGGTAGACTGTGGTGGCACATATCCTGGTATTAGTACTGGTCCAGAGGCTCCATCCACAACAGTTTAGGGGTGAGAGTATTAGGATCTGCCCAGAGTTAGATTCAGTTGCCTGACACTAAGTTCCAGGGCATGTCATGTGCTTACTACCCTGCCCTTCTCCAACAAACAGAGTCTTGTACCACACTATGTTGGGCACATTAGAGTGGTGTTAGTGATGGAATTCCTTCTCCAGATAGGAAAAAACATCAAGCTGGTCAGGTCTGAGTCTTAAAGGCTCAAAGAGTTGCAATTTTATAGGTGTACTGATGCCTATGATATCCCACACGGTAGATGGGACAATGTACATCAAGAACCAATTCTGTCCCACTGGGACACAGGTCTTTTTACCTAGTGCTAGGGAAGCTCTAGAGCCTCATCTGTGAGCACTGACCTATTGATTGCTTGTGCCATCCAAGGTCCCTTGACCACCAATGGTGACACGTTGGGGTTCACTAAGTCTTACATCCTTAGCAATCTGTGTAGTCTTGGGACAAGATCAGGTGTGCCTCAGGCCCGCTCCAAGGCTGGAAAAGATACAGGCAGAAACTTAAGTCTGTCTCACCTACACCAGGTCATGCGGTAAATATATGTTTAATATGCTAACTTTATTAACTTTGTTAACATTTCTTTTTAAGAAACTATGCAGCATTCCAGAGCACCTGGATATTGTCTTGTCCCATCAGCCATGTGACAGAGTTCCAGTTGCTCCACATATGTGACAGCACTTGGTATTATCAGCTTGTTTTTCATCACCCTTTGCAACAGGCATGTGACAACCCAGAACATTTTACCCTGTGGAATGTTGAGCAGAGAGCAGGAAGGAGAGAACATATCCAGATTCTTACATAGGAACTGTGTGATAATTAAACCCATGAAGACAATTCTGAAGGAACCATACTGATACTGATCATTAAGTTAAAACATTGCTAAACTATTAATGCTCTTGCTTGGAGCAAGAAGCTTGATGGGGATTTTCTAGCCTAAAATCTTCCCCACTGCGTTCCATTTAATGGTTTAAAACAGAGTGCTTCTGTCACTAACGGGGTTTTTCAGACCAAGATTCACTTTCCAGCATGTGACAAACACACACAACTATAATGAGCTACCCAACAGGGATTCTGGAAAACTAACTTTCAAAGTGGAAATTGCTTTTTGATATTTTCCTTGTATCTTGTGTATTTTATCACCACTTTGCATGACGGTGCATGCTGTAGGAGATTGTTCAATTTAAATAAATTTTGCCTTCCATTTGGAATAGCCCTGGGCAGCATGGCGCGTCTCACAGCACTTGAAATGTGGATGGTACCACATTTAAAACTTTTAAAAAAATATTTATCTTTATTTTTATTTTTTTATGTATATGTGTATTTTTTTCTGTGTGAGTGAATGTAACATGTATGTAGGTACCTGTGGACGCCAGAAGGGGTATCAGATCCTTTGGAGCTGGAGTTACAGGTAGTTGTGAGCTGCCTGACTCGGGTGCTGGTGACTGAACTCAGGTACTCTGGAAGAACAGCAAGCACTCTGAACTACTGAACCATCTCTTCAGCTCTTGTATTTGAAACTTTTAAACTGATGCAGCATATGACTGAAATAATGTGACTGACTATCTCATTAACTTTTTTTTTTTTTTTTTTGGTCTTTTTGAGACAGGGTCTCCCTGTAGCCCCTGCTGGCCTGGATTTGCTATGGAGACCAGGCTGGCCTCGAACTCACAGAGATCCGCCTCCTGAGTGCTAGGATTAAAGGTGTGTGCCACCACACCAGGCTCTCATTAACTTTTATATTGAATATATGCAGAAATGATAGCATTTTATATAGTTCAATTAAAACACAAAATATATTACCCAAAACAACTTCAACTGTCTCTTTTACTTTTCAAGTATTAATAAAATAAATGCAAAATATATCTGGAATTTAAGTATATATGTAGTTACATATGTGCCCTGCATTAGATAATAAGACTATCATTAAAAATTGCAATTTTAGTAACATTTCTGAGATCCATGGGGTATTTGAAAACCTGTTTCTTTTAAATAATAGAAACTATTACCAAAAGTAGTAAGATGAATTCTATATTTAATAATTATTGAGATCTTTAAAAGCTATTCATTTTATGTCTGCTTTTAAAATACATAAATTTTATTGATTGCTTTGATTTACTTTTTTAAAAAATATTTTATTTATTATTTTTATTTTATGTGTATGAGTGTATTGCCTGCATGTATGTGAGTGTACCCATGTCTTGCAATGTCGTGGAGGTCAGAAGAGGGCTTCGGATTCCCCTGGAACTGGAGTTAAGGGACAGTTCGTAGCTGCCATGTGGGTGCTGGGAATCAAACCCTGGTCCTCTGCAAGAGCAGTCAGTGCTCTTAACCACTGAGCAATCTCTCCAGCCCCCACTTTGATTTACTTTTAAGTATTGTTTAGGTTTTGTTGTTGTTTGAGATAGAGTCTCACTATGGAGACTTGACTGGCTGGCAAATCACTATATAGACCAGGCTGAATTCAAACTTGCAGTGATCCTCTTGCCTCTGTCTCCCAACTGCAGATATTATAGGCATGCACTACCATGCCCGATGTCAATTTTTAAAATAAAAGATGTTTATAAAAGACAGTAAAGAGGTTTGGGAGATAGCTCAGTCCATAAAGTGTTTGCTGCACAAGAATTGTGACCCGAGTTCAAACTCTAGAACCCATGTTAAAATTTAAAAGCCAGGGGCTTGAGAGATGGCTCAGCAGTTAAGAGCACAGACTGCTCTTGTATACTGAGGGCCCAGGTTTGATTCCCAGCACCCACATGGCAGTTAACAACTATCCATAACTCCAGTTTCAGGAGATCCAACACCCTTTTCTGACCTCTGTGGACCCTGCATGACACAGGTACACTTACACACACGCAGGCAATACACTCATACACATAAAATAAAAATAATAAAATTTTAAAAAGTTTAAAAGTCAGGAAGGTAGTACTCCCTTATAATCCCAACACTAGGGAGACAAAGACAGGAGACTCCCTGGGGCACCCTGGCCAACCAGCCTAGCTGAATCATTGAGCCCCGTGTCGGTGAGAAACCTTGTCTTAAAAATCAAGATGCAAGATCAACTCTTCTTTACCTAGCAGCAATCAGTTGCCAATATTTCTTCCTATAAGATTGGGGTCTACGGTTTATTTTCCCAGTTCTATACTGAGTTTTCATCTGCCTGAGTTTGCATGGGACTTCTATATGCTGACACAATTGCTATAGAATCATATGAGCAGGGTCCCAGGAGCTTGTAGGACTCTGTTTCCTTGTGGTCCTTCACCTCCTCTCTGGCTCTTACAATCTTTCCACCCTCTCTTCCTCAATGGTCCCTAAGCCTTGGGTGGGGGGGACTCTAGATAGGCTGACTAGACCTCAATGGATGGACTCCCAATGTGGAAACTCTGAGGACACTGACTTGACACAGAGGGCCACAACAGAGATAACAAAGTATATGGACTCCAGTGGGGGGCTATGGGAGGGCGCTAGTAGTGATGGGGGTATAAAGATGATTAAGATCAATTGAGATGTTCTGTATGAAATACACAAAAATTCAATAAAAAAGTTCTATAAAAAAGAAATTCTTTAATATAATCAAGTTGAGAATTAAAAAATTTTTTAAATCAAGATGGAATGATGCCTGAGATTATTCTCTGAGCTTCATGTACACAGGCACGTATGTATATGTGAACCTCCACACAAAACCATGCATGCACACGGATGGTGAAAATAAATACAGAAAATTAAAACTATAAAAATTAAAAAGAGCCTCTGGTTTTTTAAAGATGCTGAGAGGAAATGAAAAATTAAAACAGAAACAGAAAATTCTAGCAAAATATGTAACTTATGGAAGACTTTTACTCATAATGTATTAAGAACTCTTATAACTGAACATTAAAAAGATAAGCAACTTGGTAAAAAGTGGGCAAAATATTTAGACAGAAGAGTCATCAATGAGTTTATATAAATAGAAAAATAAACACATGGAAAGACGGTCAACATCATTCGTCATTGGGAAAGTATACACACTTAACTACTATTTCCAAAATGAAAAAGACTGATCATTTCAAGCATGGGCAAATATATGGAAGAACTGCAACCCTCTGGCACTGATGATAGTATTGTAATGTAGTAGAAACCCTTTAGAGAAGAACACGCCAGGTTGTGAGGCATCAATACCACATAAATCAGCAATTCTAGCCATGCATGCTCACTAGCCACATAAACACTTGTAAGTGAATGATAGCGCCACTCATAACAGTTCAAAGTGAAACCAAATCAACCTCACTCAGTTGATAGACAAGCATATTGTCTATGTCTCAATAATCTCAATCAAAGGAAGAATGCTATCAACACATAAAATAACCCGAATGAATGTCAAAAGCATTATTCTAAACAACATTCTAGGAGAAGGAAACCCCTAGTCATACCAGCGGCTGCCAGGGTCCAGTTACGAGACAGGAGATGAACCAAAGCGGAATCTGAGGGAAATCTTTAGGTTAACAGGAATGTTTTCTGGATTAGTATGATGGGGGTTACAATACTACATGCATTTGTTAAAGATCATAGGATCACACATTCATATTAGCCAATTTGGGGACCAGATGGCTCAGAGGGTAAAAGTGCTTGTCACCAAACTGAATGATTTGGGCTTGACTCTCAGAATCCACAAGGTAGAAGGAGAGAATGAACTCCCGTAAGTTGGCAAGTTGTTCTCTGACTTCCACATGTGTGCCGTGGCCAATGTATCCATACACATACAACACACACGGAAGGAAGGAAGGAAGGAAGGAAGGAAGGAAGGAAGGAAGGAAGGAAGGAAGGAAGGGACGGAGGGAGGGAGGGAGGGAGGGAGGGAGGGGAGAGTGGGAGGGTGAGAGGGAGGAAGGAATGTTTCATTAACATTTTTTGCATGTAAATTAAGCATCAATAAAGCTGATTTTAAAAATAAAAATTAGCAATATGAGTATCAATAACAAAGTGAAAAACTGGAATATCCCATTGTTGGGGGAAGGGGATATAAATTAGAACAACCTCTTGGAGAACAACTTGGCAATATCTAGTAAAACTGACACTGTTCCAAGTTTACAACTCAGTAATTCTACTCTAAATACATTCTCTTGAGACATGTACACAGGGAGATATGAACAAGAATGTGTGACCTATATGTATTCACACTGATCTTGAAGACACCCTAAGATAAAGAGAAGATTGCAAAATAGTGCACACAGCATGCTGTGCTTGCAAATCTTGAGAATTAACAAACGGTAATAAATATGATACATGGATACATATCTGTAGCATATGTGCACAACTGTGGATAAAGAACATAAGTTATAGGCCACTCCTTATAAGGAAGAAGAAGAAAGTCAAGGATAAATATCTAAAATGGGCAAATCTATAACTTATTACTGTAAAAATGATTTGAAATATTTATGACAAAACATAAATTTATTATTTCCAACATGCTATTTTAAGCACAAAATAGAAACAAATTTATCATCAAGAGATTTTACATCAAGGGTAGAGAAACAGTTGGGCACTGAAAAAGTTTTGTGTTTACAATCTTTTAAAGAAAAAATCAAGAAACTAACTCCATAAAGCAAAGATGTGAATTTATAAAATAAAAACAAGAAAATATGAAGCTAGAATGCGTAGATTTGTTAAAATTTTTTATTATTTTTATTTTACGTGTTTGCATGTATTGCCTGCATGTAGGTAAGTGCACTTGTGCCATGCAATGCTTGCGGAGGTCAGAAGAGGCTGTCTGATCCCCTGGGACTGGAGTTATGGACAGTTGTTAGCTGCCATGTGGGTACTGAGATTCAAACCCGGGTCTTCGGCAAGAACAACCAGTGTTCTTAACTGCTGAGCCATCTCTCCAGTCCCTAGAATGAGTAGGTATTTAAAAACACTATGAGCTTCAAAAATGAAAAATATTTTGTTGAAATGAAAGAAAATTCTCAGTAGGTGGTTGGTTACAAATAAATGTAATGAGCTTAAGTGGGGAAACCCTCAAACAATTCAACAGAGAAAAATTAGTGATGAAAATTGGGAGAGAGAACTAAGAAATACACAGGATTTATGGAGCGATTTCAAGGGGAATAATGGCTAAGAATTTTCCAGAATTAGGAAACCTCAAGTCCTTGGACAAAAAGGCACAAACATATCAAATTTAATATGCTTCCACACAGATGGTTGTCAGATTGTAGAGTATCAAGGAAAAATAAGTACGGAAGGAAAAGGATTGCTCACAAGGAATGACAAGTGGGTGACAGCAAACCTATCAGCAAAATGAGATGCAGAGAACAGTGGGGAATAGCTTCGGAGTACGGGGAGAAACATCTAGAATTTTCTATCCTAGTTCATTGAAAGGGCAAAAATACTGAGCGTTATTGCTCATGATCTCTGAAGGAGATCTCTGAAAAGAGAAACAAAAAGCAAAAATGGAACAAAAGAGACAGCAATCAACAGAGAAATTGGTAAGACTTGCTTATAAATTAAATGTCTTTATTACAAGTAATAATGGTAACAGAAAACATGTCCTCTAAAAACACAGAGAATACTTTGGTTAAAGATATTTCAAAAAAAATCATTCAAGTTCTGAAAATAACTTACTTCCGAACATTATTAATGTAAATAGCTTTAATAATACACTATAAAATGGTTGGCATTTAGTCTTTAAAGGAACCTGGTACTATGTAGCCTATAGGGGTACTTAATGAGCACTACTTAGTGTTCAAGGGCACTTAGTATACACATTCTTCCTATCTAAGTTCTGTGTGTTGCTCATGGGCTGCCATCTGTCTAGACCTGAGGATTGAGGAGTCAATGCTGGAGGGTGCAGTATGGCTGATACTCTAATCTTAAAGTCTGCAAAGCAAGTCCAGAACATTTGATTCTTAATTTGATTCTTAGATCCTTCATAAATATAATGAACATTCTCCTGAAACAATATTCCTATTTGTGGAATTTGATCTGCCGTATTGCCTCACATAGTGACATTAAAAAACAAAAGTCCTAACTCTTTTGGTGACCCAGCACAGACCAAGGGAATAATTAGAGTTTATTTTTTGTCAATCCTTTCGATGTTGCAGGCCTAGTGAATTGCGATGAATTTCATTTGTATGCCGGGCATTCATCACAAAGGAGAAACACCAACAGGCTCCCTGCCTTAAAAGGAACCTTAAAGTTTTTCTGTGTCACCTGTGAGATAATTAGTATCGCTCAGAAGACTATCTGTAGGCATGTCTGTAAGGCATTTTCTTGATTGTTGAGTGGTGTGGGAGGACCCAGCCCACTGTGGGAGGTGCTAACTCTGGGCAGGTGGTGCTGGGTCCTGGGTTGTATTAGAAAGCAGGCTGAGAGCAGGCCAGAGGAGCAAGCCAGTAAGCAGCATTCCTTTGTGGTCTCTGCTTCAGTTGTCTCCAGGTTCCTACTGGAGTTCCTACCCTGGCTATAAAGAACCCAAGACATGTGCTAACATTCAGGAAAAGCTACAATTACAATCCGTAACAAATGTAGAATTTTACAAATTTTACTTCAAACTAAGGTAAGTCCAAATTGTCACAAAGAAAATGACAGTAAGTTGTTGCTGAATACACACACACACACACACGTATAGTGCAGTTATATAGTTATAGAAGTTTCAAATGAAAACAAAACAAAATATAATCCTACTATTGTAACACAGTTATCGGCTTCATTTATTTCCTCGTGGTATTTCTTAGTATGTATACTTTCTCATGGCTGTCAGATGGTATTTATGTAAGGTGGTATTTATATACATGTTAATCAGATTTAAATAATAAACACTTTTCTATGTTATGAACTTCCATAGATATCATTTCTACTGACTGTTCTTTTTGGAGCTATACCATGATTTATTTAACTACCTACTCATGGACATTTTTAGCTATATGATATTTTGACCATTATGAAAAACAGTTTCAGGAATGTCAAGCTTATAGCTATTTTCCATATCTAGTTTTTTTCTTCAGATCAATTTCCCTAAATGGAATTACTAGATCAAGTCAGGAAGGTATTTATGATTAATATATATTGCTACAATATTTTCCCAAAATGTGGCAATTGCAACAACAGCCCAGAGGTGTTAAGATTCGGTCTACCCTCATACTCCATTAGGGTCGGCATTCTAAACATTACATCACGTCCCACTTAGCTTTTTGTTACTGCAATAAAACACTTTAACTAAAAAAAACTTGGGGAAGAAAGGGTTTATCTGGGGTTAGAGGGAGACCCTGTCTTCCCTGCCAAAAAACTAAAACAAACAATTAAATGGCATAGCACTTGCATATCACTTAGACAAATCCTTTGAAATAACTTTTTCTTTTTTGAGAGAGAATCTCATGTATCCCAAGCTGGCTTTAAACT
Organism: Nannospalax galili; assembly: GCF_000622305.1. Taxonomy (NCBI): domain Eukaryota; kingdom Metazoa; phylum Chordata; class Mammalia; order Rodentia; family Spalacidae; genus Nannospalax; species Nannospalax galili. Next base: position 3,694,767 of record NW_008341872.1, on the reverse strand, counting down.
TGCTATGTAGCCAAGGATGACCTTGAATTTCTGATTCTCCTACATTCTGGGATTACAGGTATGTGCTACCACATCTTGTTTATGTGGTTCTGGGGGATTAAACCCATGGATTTGTGCATGCTAGACAAGCACTCTACCAACTAAGCTACATGTATCTCAGCCTCTCCCCCTGGGTACTTCAGATTATCAATAACACATAATAGAAATGCTATGTAAATGGCTGTTATATCACATTGTTTAGGCAATAATTATAAGAAAAATATTCTGCACATACCCAATGCATATGCACCTTTTAAAAAATTTTTCATGTGTCTGTGTCTGTATGGTGTATGCATGCGTGTATACATGAATTTGAAGGTACACATGTTGAGTTCAGAAGTCAAAGTTGGGTGTTTTCCTCTATCATTCTCTACCTTATTTTTTGAGACAAGGGTCTCCCATGGGACTTGATGCTCACCAACTGCCTAGCTTGACTATCCAGTGAACCCCAGTGATCTAGCTACTTTGCTCCCCCAGCACTAGGGTTATAGGTGTGTGCCACCTTGTTTGGCTTTTTTACCTGGGTGCCTGGGGATCTGAAATCAAGTCTTCATACTTGCATAGTGAGTACTTTCCCCACTGAGCTATCTCCCAGGCCCCCTTAAATACTTTCAATCTGCAGTTGATTGAATTGAAGGATGTAGAATTCACAGACACCAGAGACCAAATCTGTGTGTGTGTGTGAAAGTGTGCATGCATGTGTGTTATGCACATACTTACATCATATATGTAACAGGGAACTATATGGATATATGAATAGATATGGATATATAGAAAGATGCTGACTTATTTTATGAGAGAATGATGTTCAATGATTTATTGGTTTGATATTTTTAATTCTAATTTAGTGAAACATCATCCATATTTATTTGTCTGCTGATTTCTAAGAGTAATGACTTCAAAGATAGTTTGGATGTTTTGATTGATATAATTCTATTATAAAGAAACAGCTGGTTATCAAGTTGCTAGTTCATAAGGGTGAGAGAGAGAGAGAGAGAGAGAGAGAGAGAGAGAGAGAGAGAAACTTTCCACAAGCATAAGGAAAGACCAGAAAAGTTATTTAAATATATTCATGCCTGGGAGAATGACTAAAGAAAACATTGCACCTTAATTAGCTGGGAATGGAGAGCTAATATTAGATGAGACTAAAATGATGGATGACTTCATGCTCTCTTTTTAAATTGGGCTTTGGGAGAGGAAGCCACAGCCGAGGCTTTGGAGCCGCCTACATCTGTGTCCAGGAAGTGTGGGTGCCCAGGCTCACAGCCTCCTTGGTCCAAGGCACCATACCTGCTCAGAGTTGGGAGTGAGTGGTTTTCCATCTTTTAAAGTCCTTCATATTTACTGAATTTTAGTTTAATTTACTAGTAAAAGGGACTAACAAGATGGCTCAGTGAGCAAAGGTGCTTGCTGTACAAGCCTGGAAACCTGTGTTCCATCCCAGGAACCTACGTAAACCTGGAAGGATAGAAATGATTCCTGCATGTTGTCCTTGGCCTTCACATGGATGTTGTGGCACACACATGATTTCTCACAGACATCATAGATGCATACATACCGATACACACTAATTAACAAAAGAAAAAGTAAAAAAAAAGAAACCTTCATTAGGGGCTCATTGGCTACAATCTTCATTTCAAAATAGCAAAGTAACCAAAATCAAACAATGCCCTTCCTAAACTTTATAAAATCCCAATTAGAAAACTCGTTTATGGGACTGATCATTCTATATGGAAACTCATCTACTGGCTGCTTTTATATATGTCATTGAATTCCACGGATGAGATCCAAATGTCATCTAGCAATGACATTTTAAGCCAAGATGACCCAATGAGAATTTAACTCAGCTTATTTTAACGTCTCTGACTCATCTTGATAGGAACTACCACTTTTAACTTCATGATTATACAAAAAGAATATCCACTCGGATGGAACTATACTCTGAATCTTTCATTTTGATCTATTTCCTGGCTAGGGAGCTGCAGTGGGCCACTTGCTCTTAGTGCTGGTCACCACGAGGAAGCCACAGTTCCCGGCCAACCACTTGGTTATGAGCATAGACAACACACATAAGATCATGCATCTAAGATGCTTGATAGGTTAGGTGAGTTAAATGCAGTAATATTTTCAGTTTACAATGCTAATTAGCCAATCTCTATGGAGTCCACTTTACAAAGACACACAAACACAGAAATCACAAACTGCAATTTTGTTAGACAAGCTCAACACTGAAGGTAAGTTCTGTGATCTGAGCTAAGCTGCACCTGTAGATGACCTGTTTTCCTTATCAGAGAATGGGAATAAATCTTTCTGCCTTGCCTTTTTGATAGGGCTTCTGTGGGAAGCAAACGAGGTGAGGAATGACATAAAGGGCTATGGAGACAAAAGCCTTTCCCAGGAGCTGAATTCAGTGATTCCATGTGTTCAAATCTGTGCTAGGGTTTCTGGGCAATCAGAATGTCAACAGAGGATGCTTCAGGAAAAGAGACATCAAGGAAGGAATTAACATGGGTCAGAGGCAAACTTTGTCAATTTCCACTTTGACTATGGACAATATTGTTGTCCGAGACCACCAATCAGACTATGAAATAACATCATTTTCCCTTTCAGAATTCACTGACACTGTGAGGAGGGGGGTTATGTCTCCAGCATCTCTAGCATCTGCACATGCACTAAACATGTGCAGCAGATCTGCCTCAGCTTGCCAGGTGTCATGGCCAATGGGAAGTCATGATGGTGGGGGCCCATCAGGAATACGAAAATACTGCTCAGTGGTCCTTCTGGGCCTCTGTGGATGACAAGGTCAACTACAGGCTGATTTTGGCCTGGGGTGTGTGTGTCAGGGGGTCATTCCATTTTCCCTTTGCATAAAATAGTTCTGTAACCATAGGCAACCAACCTCCAGCCTTCAGGCAGCAGCAGAGCTGATGAATATATGCAAATGTCCCCAACCCCACATTGTTGCACCTGGTGCTATGACAAGCAATATTTCTAAATTGTTGGACTAATTCATCTCAAATAAATTGACTTATTATTTGGAGGGGTATATTAAAGTTTAATTACAATCCGGTGCTTACAATGAATTGACCTTTCTGAGGCACCCAAGACTTACTCTGGCATAATTTTAACTCCAAGGACATAGAAAACAGAGTATAAGAATCCCCATGTCAGTAGATCTCTGACTTAAAAAGCTTAATTGAAAGCAGTTAGGGAATTTTAACTGCACTTATTGTATTCTATAGCCAGCTTGACCCAGGTCTAAAACTGTGTCTTTGTGGAATGCAGCATCATTGAAGAAAGCCAGTACAGAGTAGGAAACAGAAAAGGGATGATGTAATTTTTGAAAGGTGTACAAGTTCATTTAAAGTTGGATGAGAGTTACCTAATCTGTCTTCTATTTAAAAGGGAGGTTTGTTTGGATTTTTTTAAAGATTGAAAATAGTTGCCTAGCAACTCTTTCTTGCATTGCATGATTCTGTTATGATTTCCACCTGCTAGAGAAAAGCGTCAATAAAAATTATTCCTCTGCAAATCAGGTGAGTAGGAAAATGAGCCAGTGACTCAAATGCATGCTACGCTTGCAAGATTCCAGGCTTCCAAAGATACGTGTGCATTTACCTTTTTAAAAGATGGTAATATTTTACAAAATATACTTTCACAAACTTTGACAATAGCCCAAGATTTCCTAAATATGGCTTGTTTCAGTATCATCTCTGTTGTGAGTGAAAACACAAAACCGGTCTTCTGTTCAAACAGAATATACAGTTGCCTGAGAAGTATAACCCAAGAGATGCACCAAAGGACTGCCATCCCCACATCTCTCAAGGATATGCAGAACCCGATGTTACGTCCTCACAGGTGATGTCTGAGTGGAGAGTTTGCATGAACAAGACACAGCTGCCCATGGACCATCTGGGAGCACTGACACTCTGACACGCTGTGGTACATGCATGTCAGCATCACACTATTTGGGTGTGCAGATAGAACGCTCAAGACATTAGTTTGCTTAGTAAAGCAACTGAGGTTAGTATACGCTGCCCCAGTGGTGCCCTCAACTCTAATTAAAATGTCCAAGGAGCATGTGTTGCCAAGGCCTCTGACTGGATGCTCACATCCAGTTTATCCTTATTCCATGGCAGTGCAGGCCCTAACTCTTAATTTGGTGCATTTCCAGCATCCCTTACCCAAATGTGACCTTGGGCCAATTAAAATGGAAATATAGGTGCTGGAGAGATGGCTCAGAAGTTAAGAGCACTGGCTGCTCTTGAAGAGGACCTGGGCTTGGTTCCCAGCATCCACATGGTAGTTAGCAACTATCCGTAACTCCAGTTCCAGGGGATTTCATGCATATGGTGCACTTGCAAACATGTAGACAGAACAGTAATACACATAAAATAATATATAGATAAAATGTAAATAAAAGTGTCCTTACCAGTACTCCTCGACTACACCCTTTGCACTTGCCTTTCTCTTCTATCTAACACTATGAGATAGGGATGTGATTTCTGGAGTTCTAGAACCCACATTAGACTATGTGGTCGGGGCCCAATGTGAGGATAGTGGAGCTATGGTCTGGAAGATGCCTTATTATGCTGACCTTCCAAAACAGCTCTGGGATGCCCAGAAAACAAACACCTGTTTGATATGGAATGGCATGGAATGTTATCTGGGGGGGGGCTTTCTGTCACATACAGCTGAACCTAATCCTAACTAAAACAGGCTTACACAATAAGCTTAAGTGAGACATTAGTATGCATATCTTCCTTATACTCTAAAAATAATTGTGGAGCAGGGCTGAAAAGATGGCTCATCTGTTAAGAGCGCTGACTGCTTTTGCAGAGGACCCAGGTTTGATCCCTGGCACCTACATGGTGGCTACAAACTCTTCTTAACTCCAGTTCTAGGGGACTCCAAAGCCCTCTTCTGATCTCTGTGGCATTGCATGACACGGGTGCACTCATACACATAAAATATAAAATTTTTTAATTAAAAAAATTGTGGAGCAAGATCTAGAGGTACAAGTCTCTAATTCTAGCTACTTTGGAGATAGAGGCAGAAAGACTGCAAGTTCAAGGCTAATTTGGGCATCTTAGTGAAACCCCAGTGATGCTCCTCTGTAATTCCATCACTCAGGAAGCCGAAGCAGGAAGGTTACTGTGAGCTTGAGGCCAACCTAGGATGCATAGTGAGTACCAGGTCATTCAGGGCTGCACTGGAAGACTCTGATTCACACACAAACTGACAACAGCAAACAACATAGTGCACAAAGTATTATATCTGAACTTCAGTAGCAAAGATGTAGTAACACCCTATGTTATGGACATCTGATTCATGCATATCCAACACTATATGTGAAAGGAGAGTGGAGAAGCAAGAAGTCGGTCCTCAGATCGAGACTGCCTTGTTTCTACAGCAAAAAATAGCCAGTGCTCCTGGCTGTCAGAGCACCAAGGAACAGCTTTTGATGATCCCAGTAGATCTGTACTTAGTTCTGATTTTCAAGCTCCTAGGTGCACAATTAACCACCATGTTATAGTGGTGAAAGAACTCCCTGCCCAGTAACATATAGGGATAGCAGACTGATCTGCTCACACCCAAGGCACATCACATGCAGTGCTCATGCTGGGCTCTGAAACCAGATTGCCCAATCCCAGCATACTTCTGCCGCCAGTGTGTAACCTTGGGCAGGCGGGAAATAGAGAAACGAGAGTGATAACTACACATGCTTTGTAAAATTGCCACAAGGAACAAATGAGATCATTCGTGAAGTGTTTTGAGGTGTGCTGGGCATGTAGTAAGTATTCAGTAAGTCACAGACAGGGTTAGCATCTTCTGCATCCAGAGCAGGGGATGTGAGGACACTCATGGAGGGACTGGGCGATAGCATCTTACACAGCATCTCCCTGCTGTCCTAAGATTTCTGAACTTTAGTACACAAGCCAAAAAAAATTAAAGACCAGATTTAGTGAAGACACTGTGACTGTCTTCAGAGCTTACCACTGATAGAGCTTGGTGGAGACCACAGTCTCCTTCTCATGATAATGTATTCATTACAAAATCAGGCAGAAAAGAAGCTAATTAAATTGAAGTACAGTGATTCAAATATTGTGAAATTCCAGCTGTGACTATGTCTTTCCTGGGCTGCTTTATTAGCACATAAATAAGACTACCTAGTCTTTTTTTTTTTTGAGGCAGACTGGGGTCACAGTCGGGTCTGGACCTCTCCCTATGTAAACGAAGCTGGCTACAAACTTACCGTCCTTCTGCCTCAGCCTCTTGAGTGTTGGGATCCTAGGTGTGCACAGCCATGCCTTACTCATTTTCTGTGTTCTAGGCCATTTGGGGCCTAGATTCTGGAAGGCCTGTCCATCCCAGGGCTAGAGTATTCCTACAGACAGCAAGTGAATTTTTTAATTAATTTAATTTTATTTTTAATGTGCATGAGTGTTTTGCCTGAACATACGATAAGTGCACCGGTGTCATGCAATGCCCACGGAGGCCAGAAGACGGCATCAGAGCCCCTGGAACTGGAGTTGATGGTTGTTAGATGCCAATGTGGGTGCTGTGCACCAAATCTGGGTCCTCTTCAAGAGCAGCTAGTGCTCTTAAACATTGAGCCATTTCTCCAGCCCCAAGCAAGCATATCTCGGGTACTCAGATACTAAACAGTTTCACAGCACCAAACATTCCCTTCATCAAACTTGCTCATGAAGCCACTCTTGTTCCCTCAGATTACTCAAGATCTGGGCATAGCTCAACTGGATGGAGCACATCTTCTGTAACCCAGAATCCATCAAAGGATGCAGGCCTAGACTCACTCAGCATACAAACCTTGCTCCTCCTACTTCTTCCCATGAAAACCCAGGAATGTCTGAGGACCATGTTCTGCCCTCTCTGTCCTTCCTCACCATGGTAACCCCAGTGTTTCCCCATGTAGCTCTGCACAGGGTGCCAGGATTCCTGCTGCCAGAGATCTGTGAGGATAAACTTGCTTTGGATGGTCAGTCAGGTCCATGTCTACATCCGTTTGTCTCACAGCACCTGACTACACAAGATCCAAGTTCATCTTAGAGCACTGGCAGTGGGTCTGTCCTTATTTGGGGGCTTATGATGAGTGCCAGTGATGGAGGATATACAATTATGATAGTGTGGAATGTCCGTATCCGTGGTTTCATTAAGTGATAAAGTCACAGCTATTCCTATTTGACAATGGTTTTACCTACATTCATAATTAAACACAATGTTTCAGTTCACACAGAAGTTAGCAAAAATAAAAATGTGGTTTTGCTCATGAACATTCACTGATCTTTAAATTGTACACACCATAGAGCCCAGGCTAAGAACTCCCATGAACAGATGGATTGGAAAGTCATCAACTTTCCAAAGCTCATTTCTGGTTTGAAATCAGAGACTTTCCTTTCAGTCAAGGATAGCTAGTGACATTACCAAGAATCTTCACCACCAACACGGAGCTTCTGACCAGTGCTCTATCAGAAAGGTAACACTCCTTGCACCTCCCCTAGGACTTCTAGAATCCTTACTATAGCAGTCACTGACTCTAATGCAGCCATAATCCTGCAAGACACAGGGGTACTATGGCTTCTAGAGATGCTTGCTTAAAAGGTAGAGTCTCAAGATTTATCTCAAAGAAATGGTTGGTTTTTTCCATGTAACAGTGCATTTTAAATGTTTTGAAATGGAAAAGTCAGCTTTGCATTACATATTGTGTACATGTATCAAATTGTCACCAAAGAAAAACAATAATTAGAAGAAGTAAATTTGATATAAAAGACAATTATATGTGTAATTGTAACTCAGTGAATTAAAATACAAATATATTCTTTGACCCAACAATTCTTCTTCTGGGAACTGATATACATAGCACTGGTGACAGAAATATCCCTTATGACACTGTTTGTAATAGAAAAGGATTGATTGGAAACAGTTCAAATGTCCCTCTGAAGAAAATGGTTAAATAAACTGGTCCATTTGTGCATACTATTTGGAGTTTTCAAAAGCATAAGGAGATTCTATACACTGAAGTAGAAACGCCTTCAGGATGTGTGATGCATTATGGTGCATGCATGTGCTAAATCATGTATAAATAAGAAGAAATGAGAATACATATTTGTGCATAAAAAAGAATGCACTGAGATACTGACAGTTTTGTCCGTATGTGGAACAATGGAATCCTTCGGATGTTAGATAAGGAAAGAAATGGTTCACTTTTATGCTGATGCATTCCTCTATCTGTGTCTCTACCTATAGATACACACTTCAACTAAGACCATATGAATGTGTCACCTTATCCAAGATGTTTTTGTTAGGATGCCTCACTGGTTTTTCTTACACCTACTAATAGGCTAAGATGAGTCCATTACTCACATTATATAAAGATAAATAGCTATTTCTTTGACCAGAAATATTAACTATTCATTTTTATCCTCCGGCAATAAAAGCAATCACTAAAAACAGGTAAATTCATGAGAGGCAAGAAATGCAAACTTACACTCCTGAATCTTTAAGGCATCCACTCATAAATGACATTTATTTTAAGCAGACTTACCAAAACTTATCAGATGACTAGTTCATTTCTTAACCTCCAGTCAATTATAATTACCTGTGAGGGAATTGTCCACAGAGTAAATGATGCATGACTGACTCTAAGTCCTGTGCCAGTTTCCCCAGACAACAGCCTTTCTTCATTTCTTCTGTTTAATCTCTTCTCCTTCCCTACTACTGTACAGCCTTACACTTAGGGAATGCAAATTATCTTCAACATTAGCTTAAGCAAAACGCAATTACAAAGGTAAATTTGCCAGTGGAAAGATCAGGCACCCAAAGTTAAATATAAATGTCTTGGAGATTCTTTGTTGTTTTGAAACACTCAGTCCTGTTGCTAAAGCATTCAGGTGTAGGGTATAAAGAATTAAAAGAATGGAAAACAGTCTAGTAAGACCCTGCTTGGCTTCCTTCCAAGTTGGGAGGTGTGTCATTATATGTTGCTAAAACCCTCAATGAGCTAAAACATTTTTATGCCTCTCTATTTATTGTGACACGGTTTTGTGCACTTACTTTAGCACCAGACGTGGTTTTGTGCACTTACTTTAGCACCAGAAACCTTCTTTTTAATGAAATTTAATACATATATTTAAGAGCGTGCAAAGTCAAAGTAGGATACCCAGAGCTCAGTCTACCCATTCCCTCCACCTCCACCACCTACCTCCCAAAGGACTAGAGCCACCTTCAGAGAAGCCCTGGTGTCCTCAGAAGGCTTTTGGAAAACACTGGCCAATTTCAGTCTGCTTATCCTGCTAGTCAAGACTAGCAGAAGCTAGTTCTCACCTGCTCATTCCACCAGCCTTCCAAGCATTCTCTTCTCCCACAGCCCAGCGCTCCAGCAAGCAGATCTATTTGCTGCTCCTGAAACACACACCCTTCTCACTGGAAGACCTTCACTCTGCTCCCCATGAGTCCCATACAGCCCTTATGCACAGCCCTGTACTCTTGAGACCCCCCTCCTTCAGGAAGGCTTCCTCTCTCATTCGTTCTTCCTTCACACCTCATTTCTTTAAAAATGCATTCAACTTTCCTAAAGAAATTAGAAATGCCTCCAAATCAGGATCTCATTTGCTGAATCCTCTCATCTCCAAGATGTAGTACATATCAGGGTTCAAGAAATATTTACAGAGGGAACTAGATGAAGCCAGAAGGTTGTTAAAACCTGGAGAGTGGTAAATGTATGCACATTTAGAAACAAAAAGGTATGTTTTCCGTGTCTACAGGATTCCTTTCAGGTGGATATGTTATAATGACAACTCAATTTTCAAAACAGCACAGTTAATTTTAACACTAGCCAAAAGAGCCAAATTCAGTACTCTAGAAATTATCCACAAATCACTGAATAAATGTTCATTGATGCCCATCTGGCATCTATGCTGTTTGGGTACATGAATAATACATATTTTTGAAGATTTCTGAATTATTTCATTTTTGTAAAACCTTATCTGTCTTCTAGAATTTCAAATGATTTGTATATTTTTAAGGCTTATAGCATTCAGTTCACTCAATAATCTTTGGGAAAGCAAATTAAAATTGACATATTAAGACTATTGTTATGACTAGAAATTCACCATCAGTATCTGTTGTCTCATGCCTAAAGTTGAGGTAAGAATCATCTTGTTCAAAGGGAAGGGGGAGGAAAAAGGAGGAGGAAGGGAGTACAATGTAAGAGAGAACATTCTGGGGGTGGAGAGATGGCTCAGAGGTTAAAAGCACTGGTTGTTTTTGAAGAGGACCCGGGTTCAATTCCCAGCACCCACATGGCAGCTAACAACCATCCATAAACTCCAGTTCTAGGGAATCTGACACCCTCTTCTGAGCTCCACGGGCTTTGCATGACATGAGTACATGCAGCAAACTACTCACACACATAAAAAATAAAATATTTAAGAAAGAAAGCATATGCTCAAAGTACCTTATATGAAAATGGCCTTATGAAAGCCAGTATAGTCAATGTATATGTAATTTAACAAAATAATTATCTTATTCAAATTTCCTGTGATCAACTCTTTTATTTGATCTCACGAAAAGACCACATGAAGACGGTGTTAACATTTAGAAGCACTGTGTGTCGTACTCTGTAATTTCTTAAGGTTGTACAGGTGATAGGTGGGATCTGTATCATATACAGATTTGACAAGAATAGGTGGCTAATGGGTCTCTGCCCTTCACTGCAGACTGGGTAGAAACAGCATTTGCCAGAATCACTGAAGAAACAGGCCCGTGAAGACAATTTCTTCTTCATTTCTTACACAGTCTCAGCCACACTGGGTCTGGGAGAGGGAAGCATGAAAATGGGGAGGGGGAGGGATGGAGAGGCTGAGATGGAGGTGGGATCCAAGTATAAAGGAGAGAGAATAATGCAGAAAGGAAGAAGAGAAGAGAGAGAAAGGAGAGGGAAAAACAGAGGGGAGATGTGAGAAATAAGAAATCTAGGTGTGTGTTAAAAGACAGTAAGTGCTGAAATGACCACTGGCTACAGGCAAGGCACCAGTCAAGTGTGACCACAATACTACATCCTGACTAGAAGGAGGACTTCAGTTCACTTCAGAGACAGAGTTCTGATCCAAAGAGGCTTAACTTGGAGTTCCTGGAGAGACAAACCTGAGGGTATCCTTATATTGAAAAGGTCTGTGCTTTGAGAGACAGCCAATAGAATTATCTGGGATAGAGGAGGCTGAGGAAGGCCAGTGGCGTGGCAGTGAAACAGCTCACTTCAGGAGAGGTGCTCCATGCTTGGATACCTCAAATGGGATAGGGAAGGTCTCCTCACCTGGGAAAAGGCAGGGCTGGTTCAGGTTTGCTAGTCAAAGTAATTAACGCTAGAATTGTAAGAAGTAATTCATAAATAGTTTAAATATTTAATTCCGAATCAAAATATACCAACGTTCATTCAGTCTCTGGCTCACCACAATGAGTTAAAACTCCTTTTAGCATATGGGCTACTGATTAGTTTCCAGCATTCTGTGTACCCTCCTACAATACCATCCCACTGATTGACATTTCCTGCTAAAGTGGAGCTAAAACTAGTAAGAAAAAATTATGAGGTCATTATGAAGTGTGTGATCTAGTGATTTTGATTGTCCCTTCAGTCTGCACAATTGTCTGGCCACAAACACTTAGACACTTTATTTTCCTTTTTTAGTCACTTGCCTTTCAAAGTGTTTCCTAAGAATCTATAATAGTTACAATTCTGTATCACTAGTAACAGAATTGGCTATGGTTGATAAAAGAAGAAAAACAATTTACTAAGAAATAGAGACATAACAAAATTTGGAGAGGTGATTCAGAAGCTGAGATGAAACTTTACACCATGGAACCAACCTCCTAAGGAGATGGTCACCACAGCCTACCCTGGAATCACAGCACTGAGACTCGCTCTGCCACCACTTAGCCAGCACACACACTCATGGATGCTAGTCACAGGCACATAGATCATATGATTCCATTGAAACGGGCACCAGAAACACAAAGGACTTGAAATGATCTTGAACAGAAAGGCACCCACAATAACTTTTCACTTAGTTTTCTTAAAAATATGCAATTCTCCCTGTACATTCATTTTCAAGAGTTAGTTGTTAAACAATTTATTTAAATTATGTAATTATAAAAGTAAACATATACATTGGTCACTGTCCTATCTTCAGTGTTCAAAGCGATGGCTAATGTGGAGTAGGGGATCAAACAGCATTTGCTGAACAAAAGAATGAAGAATAAACAGAAACAGTAACCAGTATTCCCAAACCAGCACACAACTCAAATAGTTGTAATCTGATCCTCATAGGTTTAATCATTCTGAGCCTTAATGTCCTATGACAATCCATGGAATCCTTTCAGAGTGGAGAATTGTGTGTGTGTGTGTGTGTGTGTGTGTGTGTGTGTGTGTGTGTGGTGTGTTACTGGGGATTGAACCCAGAGCTTCACACACGCTCAGTGATCACTCTACCACAGAACTACATCCTCAGCCCAGATTTGTAGGGACTTTTGCTTTACTTTTCTTCTCGAGTTTAGATACTATTCTACAACATCTTCAAAACACCATCAATATGCCTATGATTATCTTTAAATTCTTTTTAAAATGATGTTTTGAGTTAGAAAAACTTCCAACATATATTCTATATTTCCTAGAAAACATTGTTTCACCTTTTCTTAATGGCTGAAGGTTATTAATATGACTTATTACTATGAGACTCAAAATAATTCCTTTAGATATGAAATGTGAGTGCCATTGGTTTCTGTGCAGAATGGTCCAGAGGTGGTAGCCTATGATGTGTTGTCTGAGCTCATCTTTTAGCAATAGTTTTTTTTTTCCTGCTGAGGAAGGAGAGGGAAGATAAATTTTATTAAAACTTGCCCATGCTGTTTCCATAAAAATTAGTCATTCACTTAATTTATAATTACATTTTTAGACTATACTGTAATTATTTATTTCATTCTCCCTTGCTGAAATGACTTGGGGGTGCAGAAATGATTATACTTGATTTTCCTTTGTGTCCCTTCTCCACAAACTTGACACAATAATCTGAACCATATAAGTACTGAATAATTATTTGTGGAATTAATTTCATGTAATTCTTTAAAAAAAATAAGTATTATCTTCTTGGTATAAGTGAAGAAAGTGAGGCTTGGAGAGCCATTTAGTGAATGGCTGGCCTTGTATTTAACAAGGTCTTCAGTCTGGGTTCATGTTGTCAGAATGAACAGCCCCATCCCTTTTCAGGCCAGTACTTATCTCAGAGCACAACAGAACCCCCACCGGGGCCAAAGTGACCTGATTCACAGGCATCTTTGCAGAACCGCTTGCAGAACAGCTGTTCCAGACAGGAACTCAGCCTCCAGGAGCTGTTACCCATGATCATTTAGCACTGGGACCTGCCTGGTCCCCATTACATGGCAGGTCCTCAAGGTAGGTGACATTGCTGTGCTCACCATGTATGCCCCATGCCTAAGGGAGGATTTTGTGCCATTTGGAGCTCAATATCTTAAGGGTAGGTGGCACATCAAGGGGTAAGTTATCTGTCACTAGTGGGAACAACCTCAAGTCACAGACTTTGAAGGTGAAATTTGGAAGGAGTTTTAGCAACCATCTAGTCTGACTTCCTTCTGTTTTATTTTGTTTTCATAAAGAAATTGAGATCAGAGCAGCTAAGCGATTTGACAAAGCTCTCCCAGAACCCTGACCACAGGAGATCCAACTCCACAGAAGAGGATGGGCCACAAGATAGGCTGGATGCTGTGGTGGAAGAGCTCAGGGGGAGAACATGGTGGGTGGCTGCAGTAATTCTGCAGGCACAGCCCAGTCAGTCAGCCCAAACTAGGAGACCTAGGCCAAGCGGGCTGGATCCAGGGAACCCTGGCAGGAGATCTTGGATCTCAAAGAACAGGTTGGCTAGCATTCAGACTGGACACATGTAGAAATGAGGCATGGTTAAGAGGCCACAGTGGCTCCCTTACCACCATGCTTGGCAACAGCTGTCTGCCTTGCCATGTATTTGTACAAATCCCCTGTGCAAGAAATGAGGGAGAGCAGGTCCCTGAGGACTTCAGTCATCCCATCCTAGTGCATTAGAGGAAGCAGAAGGTGGCACCAATCACCCCCCTCACCTCCCTGCTTGTATATCTCATAATGTAACCCCCTCATGAACCTCCTTCATCTGAAAAGGCCTGATGGAGGGGCACCTGGAGAGAAGCAGTGGATGGAACCACTGCTCAGAGTAGGAATTATAAAAGCACCAGGATAGTCATTCAGAAACAGGTACATGAGTCTGGACCATGAAAGCTGGATAGGAAAGAAGGAAGGGAAAACACCTTAAAGATGCATGGGGTGTGATTAGGAGAAGGATCAGAAATCAAAGTTCAGGCTGAGTCTGCCCAAGATAGCCATTGACTCTTTTGTTGCTTCATCAAATGCTTGCTGACTAGTACCTTGACTTGGTACTGCATTAAGACACAGAGGGTACGGGGATAGACAAGAAGCAGTTCCTGCCCTTGGGACACAGAAACTCAGCACCTGATGTTTTTGTATGTGCATGTACATGCACATGCAGGAAGATGCCATGCAACAGATGCTCTTGGTGCCCCATAAGTGTCCTCCTTGACTGTCACTGCTCCAGCACATGCCTGTGGGTCCTGTTGAGCTCACCTACAATTCTCTGCTGTCACCTATTCAAAATACAGCTCAGGCTAGAATCTGAAGGTCCATCCAGTGCCTCCAGAGCAGCCAGTAGTCACAACTCAACCAAGAGAAGAGCCATACACAGCATGGACTTCAGCTGGCCCCTGCCAGGCTGGCCTGACTCTGAAGGCTCTCCAAACAGGGAGAGCCTTGCCTGCCTGGGAAACTGCATATAACATAACACTCCATGCTTTGCTCACCCCTCTCAGATTTCCACACTCCCTTACCAGTATTTCCTGGAGTTGCTCCCAAGAAATTGCTTACTTCCAAATTCTTGGCTCAGGGCTGGTTCCTGGGGGAGCCCGCCAACCCAACCAGCAATGATTGACAAGTTATCTTCGCTTCTGTTTAAAGGACTGAAATTGTAGGAAAGGCAGAAGGAAGGGGTATCTTTAGGTTGGCCATGTTGGCCATGTTAGGCAAATGAGTCTATGTCCAGAAAAGCAACAGAGACCCTCCATGATGTAGAGGAGAATATAAAAGACTAAGCATGCTGGGGTGGGGAGCAGTGGAGCATGCTGGGGAGCAGTGGAGCATGCCCAGAGGGGCCCTACCTCCAGGGCCACCCTACAGAACTTTGTTTTTCTTTGGAAGCTGAAAATGCTTGGTGTCAAATGGAGCATAAGAACAATAGGATCAACAGAGTAAATCCCTTAAATCCAATTTACTTGTGTTAAGATTGCAGTGAATAAAAATAAATGCTAACTCCCCTGTCCTAACTAAAGCTTACTCTAGGAAACTGATGAGATTTTTCAAAGGCTGAGTCGAAGTGAGCACTTTCCCAGGAATATTGCTTTCCTATTCCACTTCTCCATTGTCGTCTTTTACCTGAAGAAGTCTTAGCATTAGCCTCCAAACAGCCTCTTAGTGTTTAATGTTTTGCTAATATAACCCACCTGAAACTACCCAAGAGCTATCTGAAACAGAAAAAAAAAAAAAAAAAAAAAAAAAAAAGCAGTTCTATTTTTAAAACGCCAGCAAAAAAGACTCTGGTTGTGAAACCGTAGGATAGAAGCTGTGCCCATCCAATATCTGAGAGAGCTACGGTTGATATGAATAATTCAGAAATAGCTTCAGACAAATGATCCTGGGATTATGTGGAAATAGAAAAAAGAAAAGAAAAGAAAAAAAAAACCTCCAGAGTCTGCCACTTCTTTTATTAAAGCCCGGCTCACATTGAACACTGTTTCCTTTGGGGTTGTTTCTAGTACAAATGAGCAGTCAATAAAGGCAGAATCTGCCAAGAACCAAGCCAGTGTGAGAGCTGTGCAAGCAGGCGTTTGGAGCGTCTAGCCATTTTTACCTTGTGAATTATTAACTACTGTGGATTGGGCAAAAATTAAAAGCAAGCAAATTAGTCTTCATTTGTTTATTTTAATTATTTAGTGGACTCACAAACTTCATTATAAAACATATGTGTGGGGGGGTTGTGAATCTTACTAAATATATGTGTTTGGTGCACAGATGTCACACAATTAAGTACCACTAAAGGTGCCTTCCAAAAGTTAACTAAAAGTGCCTTGTCGGTGGCCCTACTGAAGTGACTGGCAGGATGCTGCATTCTAACTTTATTCATTCTGGTACCGTTGCCAAGGTGAGTCAGACTGGAGCCCTCTGAGGGGGTGGATGCTGGGAGCTAGAATTGCCCTGAAAGCTGAAAATGCACATAACCTTTGACATCATCCACCTTCAATGAAAGCACTTGTAAAGAAAAATCCATCTCCTGCAATCACATTTGGCACCCAGTGTGTTAATAAAACCATTAGGTGATGATTTTGCAATGTCAGAAGGAATGACTTTGATGGTAAGGGAATCCTCGAGGAAAAATTTCACTGCCATTAGAAAAAGAGGCAAAAAGGACTTCTTGGTTTCAGTGTAGTTAAACTAATGGATCACTTTGCAGCAGGAGGTCAGAATGTGGGTGCTATCAGATCAAATGAGCACAGATCTTTACACATATGTCTTATAGATTCTTTTGAGAACATCGCAAATGAAATTTTCACTTTGCACATAGAATAAACAAGTTAAGAACAGATGCCAGGAAATAGTATCAGGGACATGTGCATTATTCATGCAAATGAACAAGTTTGTTTATTTGCTACACCATCTTTGGAATATTTTCACGTGATAAAATAATCATGTGGAAGAAATGGAAGCAAATGGAAAATAAGGGTGAAAAGAAGTAGAGACCCAGGAAAGATGGGGAAAGGTCTGAATAAGGCTTCAGACTTGTTTGTGAGATGCCCAACAGCATAAACTAAAGAGGAAAACATGAATTGTTTGAAGGACTCATAAACACTGAAAGAAAATCTAACAATATAGCCAAGAGATCTACTTTCCTAAAGCTAGGTGCTAGTTTTAATTCAACAAATTAGCATAGAATGTTCGCAAAGAGTTATGAATGAATGGCTCTCAAACTATAGCCTGTGTTTGAATAAAAGGACATGCTTGGAAGGACATGGATACTTCAGTTCTCTCTTCATTCCAGTTCAATAGATTTGGAACAGAGCCTAGTCATTTGTATTTTTCTTAAGATTTTTATTTATGTGTATGTGTGTATGTGTTTGTGTGACTGTATGCCACATGTGTGCAGTGGTTGCCTGAGGAGGTCAGAAGAGGATATTGTATTCCGTGGAGCTGGGATTACAGGCAGTTGTAGGTGCTGGGTACTAAACTCTGGTCCTCTGACAGAGCAGGAGGTACTCTTAACCATTGAGCCATCTCTTCAGTCCCCACTCTTTTATTTATTAATTTATAATTATTGTTTGTGTATCTGTGTGTGCATGATTTGTACATGTGGGCACACGTCATGGAAGTCAGAGGACAACTCTGTGGTGTCACTCCTCTCCTTACACATTTACATAGGTTCTGGAGATTTAATTTAAGTTGTCAGGTTTGCACAGCAAGTATCTTTACTTACTGAGCCATCTTGCTGGTCCTGATTTGAATTTTCAGCATCCCAGAATCTATTGATGTTCCTGGTCCAGGGACTGGGCTTCGAGAACCACCGGTATGAATGGATTTCTTACCATAAAAACGAATAAACGAGCTCAAAATTACATAAGTCTCTCCCTATACTGAGAATTCTTAGACTGAGAATTCTTAGAAACTATGCCATATCTTCAGTAGTAAGTTTCACAGAGCAGTTCAGACACACACACAAAAAAAATTAAATAGACAAGCCAACCACAAAGACTTCATGTATCAGTTATCTGAATATAAACTGAGGCAGCTAAACAAGTTATTATTTTGTAAGAGTAACTCTTATACTACTTCCTCCACCAATCCAACCTTCACCATAAAGAAAGAAAACCTAAAGGTTTCACTCACTAATATTTGTTTGATCCCACAGTCAGTTTGCTGGATAGTTGAGGCTCTAGGCCAAGGTCAGTCTCCAATTAGAGCATGAAGTTCTGAGAAAGAGGATAGATGTCGCAGAGAGAATGATGCTTTTTCTCTGGGAGCCTTGAATTTGTAATGTGAGTATAGAACCCATTATTCTGTCTCAAGATATAAATACCTTGAGGAAGAAGAGGAGCAAAAACTGTAATTGAAAAGGAAAGTCCCGAACAATTTCTTATAACCTGATGAAAATGCGTCTTTATACCAGACTAGATATTTTAAACTCGGTCCAGATTCTAGGAGGAAATAGGAAATCTCTTTCCTTTGCAATAAACACATGCTCCTTACTGTCTTCCATCATGAGGAGCCCAAAGAGAAGCTCATTTTGATGTGAATGCTTGACTTCATCAAAATTAGCATAAATTCCACATTGACATATTAAAGAGAAATTACGCAAATGTGAAAAATGAATCTACTGTTCTCGAGGCTAAATTCTGGCACTGAATGAAGTGTGAATTTATAGATGGAGAAAAAAAACTCCACATGAAAAAACAGGAATACAGCCTTTATCATTTAATTTAATAACTGACATTGATTTTAATTATTTAAGATAATCATTCAAAGTATATTTTTAACAATAATGAAGGTTGAGGAAGCTAAGACCACCTGACCGCCCTTGATGACTTGGCTGGGAAATGTGAGCGCAGATAATACAAGTTATGTTAGTGAAGTGAGGTATATTTCTTTTATATCTGAGGCTCTTATTTACATATTTGGAAACGTATTTTAAATCATTACAATACTTCTGAACAGTGCTATCATAATTTTCTGGAATGTTTCAGTTTGATAGATGAGAAATTTAAGGTTCGTAGACGTTAAATGATTTGTCTGAGGTTAAACGGGGTAATGTCAAAGTCAGGCTTGAGACATGAGTGTACTCTTAATTCTTGCCCCTCACCATCCATGGCACAAATCCCATAGGAGGGCAGGGAGAAGGGGACGCTGTTGTAGTTAAGTGACTGAACAATCCTTTCCTCATTCTTTTTATATAAAGGAAATTTTCAGAGGCCACAGGCAGAGAAGTCCTAGAATAATGCCTGTGACAGTCCCCTGCTTGGCATTCTCTTCTGTCCCATTTGCACTGCTGCTCCTGTTTTCATGTGCTGACTTAAAACAGCAGCAAATGCTTATGGCAAAGCCTTCCCAATCTTGTCTCCCCCTGAACCAATGGCAGCCATTTGTCATACATTTACCTGCAGCGAACTAGCTGACATTTCTTCACATGCCATCAATACCCAAGTCATAAAGGAGCCCAGTGGATGATGAGTCCATTACCAACCACAAACTTACGGTTTGGGCACAGATTCACTTCCTCTGGTCCCACTTCAGTGTATGGATCAAAATCCCACTCACCCTGTTTTGTCTTCCAACATCTCCTTCACGTAGCCTTCTATGACACACAAATGGCTCCCTGGTGACTCTGATAACGAAAGTATGGTAATACTAACTCTGCACTAAAGTAACTATGGCTCTGACCGTTCTCTTCTATGCAGAGTCCTCAGAGCTGGTATGCATTATGTCTTGCATATAGTTATACCTCAGTAAGTATTTGCTAACTGTTCTAGTCAGCTTTCTATTGTGGCAAAATACTAACCAAAAGCAACTTGGGGAGAAAAGAGTTTATTTGCCTTATAGGTCCTGATCATTGTTCATCCTTGAGGGAAGCCAAGGTAGCAACTCACGCAGAAACCTGGAGGCAGAAATTGAAGCACACAAAAGGAACGCTACTTACTGGCTTATGTTCCTGGCCTGTGCTCGGCCTCCTTTATTATGCAACCCAGGACAACCTGCCCAGCATGGTCCTTCCCAAGGTGCACTGCTGGGTCCTCCCATATCACTCAACAATCAAGAAAATGCCTCATAGACATGCCCACAGGCCAATCTTTTCGAGGAGGAAATCTTCCATTTGGGGCTCCTTCTTCCCAGGAGTGTCAAATTGACAAAGGAAGCTATCCAGCACATTAACCTTATTAATATTTATTGACTTTGTCATTATATATCTAGAGCCTAGTACAAAGAATCAGTAACTTTTGTTGAATGAAAAGATGAATGGAAAATTGTAGAAACAAACTAATAAATGATAAAATACATAAAGAATGTCATAAAATGAATTGATCACCCATGTTTTCTTGAGACAAGCCCCTTTCCTAGCGTTTCAAAAATATATTTAATACAGCATCATCAATAAAGCTTGCTTCAAGAATCAAAAATTTATTTTTTAATTCATTTTCAATCTCTCTCTGGAAAAAAATACTGGGAATTCTAAGGCAACTTTTGATAGATTTTGCTACTTATATGAGGAAAGACACTGTTTCTGAAAATTCAAATGAATTTTTTGTGTTTGTCACAGGTCAATCACTAGTCGACTGGGAAGATGGAGAGTCCATCTATAGGCATATGGACCAGAGACGCTGTTCACACAGGCCTCTTCCTGCTCTGACTCCTTCCTCATCATTCTCAACAGGCTCCTTTTTCTTCTCCATTTTCTGTCTATATTGGTAGAGAATCACCATGGCAACCATCTGAAAGAAATCAATTCAACTCCTACTTTCTGGATGTTCAGGGGTCAGATTTCAAAGAAAGCAGAAGAATGAAACTCCTGGAAGGTGAAGGAGGAGGCTAACCTAAATAGCAGAGGAGAGTGCATGACTACAAGCTCAGAGCCAGACAGCAAAAGGAAAGGAGGGAGGC
>NW_008341872.1:3649770-3673771 GCF_000622305.1 Nannospalax galili | reverse complement strand
CACATACTTTTCTTCAAAGAAGACTTTTAAGCATCCCTGAGCACCACCACAAGAAACGTGGAAACAATTTAAGCAAAGTAAGAGAGAATTTCTGTATTTGAAATGAGGCCATTTCCTTATAACCAATTCTTTAAAGAAATTTCTTTTAATGATAAGTCATTCATCTATTTTTTTCTCAAATTACCAAGATTGTCTTTTCTACCCCAAGTATCAAGATCTTACAACATCTGACCATTTCACACTATGATTTTAAATGCAATAGGAAGTGTGTGTGTGTGTGTGTGTGTGTACAGGATACAAGAATGAAAAAAATCAGAAGTCAGAGGATCTAAGAATTAATTGTAGCTCAATCATTTACACAGAAATGTGACCAGAAACAGATTACTTTTTCTTTGATCTTTGATTTTCCACCAGTGGAATAAGTTAATCATGCATGTGCTCTTGTCTTACACGATTATTGTGAGGATTTGTGTGAAGAAAAACTGTCAATCATAATTCTGTTCTGTTATGGTCAATAGAAGAGATCTTTATGATTCTTAAATCATGCTGAGGGTTTGTGAGCCATTCCATATTTAGCACACAAAGCCAAGTCTAATGTGTTTGCATGGTTATCTTTAGATAACTAAGGTAGATAAGGTTGGTAAGACAAGGGAAGGACCAAGAGACTAAGATTCAGTTCTAGATCTGCAAGTGATAAACTTGTATAGTCAGCTCAAGTGCTACAGCATCATTCTCCTCCCTTATTCCTATTGCTTCGAATTCAATGTTTGTATCCCCTCCAAAATCCATATTGAAAATTCCCAATAGCTTTGTACTAAGAATTAAGGCCTTTGGGGAAGTGACTAAGTCATGAGGACAGAGCCATCATGAGCAGATTACTAGTATCCTAATAAAAGGGCTCAAGTACATCCTTTTGCTTTGCTGTTCCTTTCACCTGGTAGGGACATTGCATTTAGTCCTCTGGAAGACTCAGAACTCAAGGTACTAACTTAGAGAACAGCTCTCACCAGACACCAAACTTGCCTATGCCTCAATTTGATTTTTAGCTTCTAGCTTCCAGAACTTCAGAAAATAATTCTTTCTTTATCAATCACCCAGTTTCAGGCATTTTTGTTATATTGGACGGTGGTTTGAATGAGAATGGCCCATAGGCTCCAAGTATTCGTACATTTTGTCCCCAGTTGGTGGCACTGTTTTGGGAGGTCTTAAAGGTGTGGTAATGCTGGAGGCAGCACGTCACTGGGGGTAGACTTAGAGAGTTCTTAAGCCTTGCCAGATCTCCAGTCACCCTCTGGTTCCTGTGCCTGCTTGAAGATGTGAGAGCTTAGATTCTGCTCCTACTCCAGCCACCTCTGCCACCATGATGGACTCTTGCCCCTTTGGAACTGTAAGATAAATAAATTCTTCCTTTTATAAGTTCCCTTAATCATGGTGTTTCTATCACACCAACAGAAATGTGACTAATATGTTGGCACAAATAGAGTAAGTTCTTAGAAAGTCCAGTAAAAATGAACTGGTTGGCCGTTTTCGTTTTGCTTTGTTTTGTTTTTGTTTGTTTGTTTTGACAGGGTCTTCCTAGTCCCAGTGTGCCTGGAAGTCACTATGTGGACCAGGCTGACCTCAATCTCTTAGAGATCTACTTGCCTTTGCCTCCCAAGGACTGGGATTAAAGGCACATGCCACCATGCCCAGCAGGTGTTTTTTTTTTGTTGGGGGGGGGGTCAGGGTACCCCTGTAGCCTCAGCTGGCCTGTAAATCACTATGTAGACCAGGTGACCTGGACCTCACAGAGATCCACCTCCTGAGTGCTTGGATTAAAGGCATGAGCCACCATGCCTGGCTACTATAGTTGACATTTTGAAGTAAGTACTTTTTCCTTCTGATTATTGACATGGTTTCACCACCTTGTCTCCTTTCTCTAACCTGTAAAAACCATCCATACAATTATCATTTAGTTTCTCATTCACAAATTTTGCCTGCTTCTCTGAAAATAATAATGGCTGATAGTCTGGGTTTAAGAGAATAAGTATAGTGTCTGTGGGGCATTTGTGATAAAGGGGGAAGATGAAACAAAAACTATAGATTTTGACCATTGCTTGATAATACATTCCAAAATAGCATGAAAGACTTGCCCCTCTCAGTCCATGGCCTTTGGGTGACAGCAGACTGCTTGAGCACCTGCCATCATCAGTAGGTCAACGTTACAGCTTTTTTTCACTGATGGCTTTTAAGGCCTTGATGCCTGCTGTGAAGAACACAAGATCCTTTGTTCTCTAGGGACAGGAGCAACAAGTGGGCCAGAGGTTTGTAACAATGACTGCAAACTAAAACACAAGGAATTTAGACATTCATCCTCCATTTCAAGGAACGGCAAGGGAGGGCCCGCTGTTCAACTGAGGCAACAGAACAACAATGCAGTTAGCCCAGAGGCAGAACCAAGTGAGGACACTGCAAAATGCAAGGTAAGTGACCACTCTACGCCATAAGCCAGCAAGCCAACCAGCGAACAGATACACGACAGGAGAACACTAGTCTTTTCATTTTTATTTACATTAGCAACAAAGAGATATTCATGGCACTGACTCAGTTTCGTGTGGAGGAATGAAGGGGACAATAGAGAATGTTCTAATGTGTCAGCATAGATGGCTTGTTCCCTAAAAGTGTCAAAATTTATGACTCACTAAAACTAAAGGCCAAGTGGGGGGATCTCTGGAAGTGATTCTGGATGGATCCATCAGAGTGCCTTGTATGTATGAGTGCTCAGATGATTTAGAAGAAAATGCAGGTTTGGCCAGGGCTCTCATTTCTAGAGCCTGAGTCAGAATCCCTAAACACTCCTGTTCCTGTCTCAATCTATTTTTTTCACAGTGTTAAATCTCAGGGGCCTCAATGAAAATGGCCCAAACATTTCATACAATTGGACTAGAGTATAATTTTTAAGTGACTTTATCTGCATTTTTACTTATATGTTTATGTGTGTGTATGCCTATATGTGTGCAGGTATCTAAGGAGCCCAGAAGAGGTTGTTGGATCATCTCGAGCTGGAGTTAAAGATAGTTGTCAACTGTCTGACATGGCCGCTGGGAATCAAATCTTGGGAAGAAGAGCAAGCACTCTTACCGGCCAAGCTACCTCTCCAACCCCCAAATAGAATTTTCACACTGAGAGGTTTTAAAATTGGCACTATTCAAGATACAGGATGTGCCAAGAGGCTTGTAGGAAGCAGCATGAGACCCACAGAGACATGTACACAAACCTCTGCTCCATCCACACTAGCTTGTCTCTAGTCTTCTTATCTTTCCCTGGGCTTGATGTGTACATGTACAGCACTACATCTGAAGTCAGGAAACCCTTCTTACTATAAATTTAAAAATAATGACACTATGGAGCTTGAGAGATGGCTCAGTGTTTAAGAGCACTGACTGCTCTTGCAGAGGACCTGGGTTCAATTCCCAGCACCCGCATGGCAGCTAACAACTATCCATAGCTCCAGTTAGCACATGGTGGCTAATAACCATCCATAACTCCAGTTCCAGGGGATCTGCTGCCTTCTTCTGATCTCCCCAGGCATTGCAGGACAGGGGTACACTTACACACATGCAGGCAATAAACTAAATAAAAATAATAAATAAAATATTAAAAAATAATGTCACTATATATTTTTCTAAACACATAAACTATGCAACACCTGTGAATCCTAATGTAAACTAAGGCTTCAGGTGCAGATGATGCATTGCTATGAATTAATCATCCACAACAAATGTTCCACTCTGGTGCCAGAGGCAGACAGAGGAAGCAACTCTGTAAAGAGTGAGCAGGGAGTACACCCGAAGTCTGCAGTTTCTTCTAAATTTTGCTACGTCCCTAAGATGGTTCTAAAATGTAGCCTATTTGATCTAAGTTTCTGACCCACCATTTTCAGCAACTTTAAGCAACCAATTGAAAGGTCTACGCTTACCTCCTGGCCCTGCTCATTACTGGATGTCGAACCTCAGGCAACAGGTCTGTCTTTGCTATTTATGGTATCTTCATCAGTGAATGGGCACAAGTGCTAAGTCCTAGGCCCACTCCTCCCTTGACATGTGGTGTAGTTCTAGATGAATTTTGAAGGAGACTGTAAGACCCTAAGTCTCAATAAGCACTTGCTCAAGGCTCAACTCAGTGTCAGGTACTTCTGGCCATAGGGAGTATGGAGGAGAGGGTCTCCTCTGAGCAGCTCCCCAGCAGGGAGCCCAGTCCACTGCTTCCAGGTTCCTAAGCTCCTTGGTGAACATGAGGAATGTTTTCCTGGGAGTCTTCACAGCAATGGTCCCAACAGTTGGCAACCGTTGTTTCCCAGGTGCTGGAGGATGTCAACCCAGCCAGGCTAGCAAGCAGACTTCAGCCCCAAGGATAACACAGAGAGACAGATCTCATGAAAGAGGACCATTTGGCTACTTTACAGTAAAGACACATGTAAATCAGACCAGGAAAAAAGAAGGCGATCATGATACCAAGTCAAAATTGGGATGCGTCCAGCTCAGTCAGACTTGTAGTGAAAGGAGTAACAACGTGTCATCACACAAAATGTGGGTGTTATTTTTTTAAAGTAAATTTGTTTTCAAATATAGTTCTTCATGAAACGAAACAAACACAAACATAACAAATTCATTTTCTATTCCATTTTTTTTTTAAATTTCAGGACCAGTGTTGACAGAAGTAACTTAGTGTTCACTTTCCTTTCAATATGTCAGAGCACAGAAGTAAACAAAACTCCAACACTCTTAATATGCAGAACCTGAGGAAGAAAAATGTCTCTGGATCTCATATCTTTGCCTTATACAGAAAAATCCACTTTGTAAAGATATGGATGAGAATGTTTAATCTTACTTAAATGAGTTTGACTTCTTTCTTAAAATTTTTATTATTCTTATTTTATGTGTATGTGTGTATTGCCTGCATGTAGGTAAGTGCAACCATGCCATGCAATGCCTAGGGAGGACAGAAGACTGTTGGATCCCCTGGAACTGGAATTATGGAAGATTGTTAGCTGCTATGTGGGTGCTGGAATGTGAACATGGGTCTTCTGCAAGAACAGCCAGTGTTCTTAACGGCTGAGCCATCTCTCCAACTCTGAGTTTGCCTTCTTGAGGACATAAAGGTATCTGTTTCAAAGCATCGGAGAAAAGACAATTGTTCAGTTCTAGGGCAAATGGCAAATACATCATAAATCTTGTCTTTAGGATTCCATTATTGGAAGCAAGTAACTGCTTTCCATATGAAAATCAATATTAAACATGATCCTAACATTGCTTCTTATCAAGTACTCAAGTATTCATATAAGCAAATATGTATACAGAATTGCATATGAATTATCAGGTTGAGACTATCAGTCCCAGACACAGAAGGGAATGAAGCCTTAAGAAGGCACTGGAAGGGCTGGAGCAGTGGCTCAGTGGTTAAGTGCACTGGTTGTTCTTGAAAAGGACCCAGGTTTGGTTCCCAGCACTCACATGGTGGCTAACAGCTGTCCTTAACTCCAGACTGGATGATCCAATGGCCTCTACAGGCATTGGCATTGTATGACACAGGTGTACTTAGATACATGAAGGCAATATAATTTAAAATAAATAAGTAATTTTTTTAAGAAAAAGAAGGGACTGGAACATACCTATCAGATGAGCTCAGATGCCAGGAGTGAAGGAATAAAGCTTAAACCAAATTTACCATTCCCAGTAGGCACATAACTAGTGCACACACAACCACACACGAGGTCAAATGCTTCTCTCTCAAGTACAGGTTGGCCTTAACCCGTACCAGAGACCGTGTGATGGCTAATTCTCATTGTTAATGACTGGATTTAGAATTACCATGTAATCACTCCTCTGGATGTGTCTATGGGAGTGTTCTCAGAAAGGTTTAACTGAGAGTGAAGAGCCACTTTGAATGTGGGCGGTGCCATCCCGTAGACAGGAGTCCTAAACTGAGTAAAATGAAGGAGTGAGCTGAGCACCAGCACTCACCCTCTCTGCTCCCTGACACCATGCCTTCCCTGACATGACAGACTATATCCCTTCTCAAATCACGGGTCCTCCTCCCTTAGTTGTTTCTTGTCTGGTATTTGGTCATCACAAGGAAAAAAAAAAAAAACACTAGTACAGACTGCTTCCGTAAGATTTACTCTTTTACCCAAACCGAGTAGGTTAGCCACACACAGAAAATTTGGAACAGAAGTTTTATTGGAAGGAACAGAGGAAGCGCAGAACTGGGATCTAGAAAAACAGAGATCTGAATTCCAATTCTGTTGGTACTAACCACAGATCCTTTGGTTAGGCTCATAATCTCTCTAAATTTCATAATTTTTCATTTATAAAAGAAAGGCAGTAACATGGATTATTAGGAGGATGAAATTGTTGTTTATGAAGAGGGCCAAACACCCAGCAGATTTCTGGGAACATGTGGAAGGCGCAGTTATCATTCACTGACTTTGTCTTCATGGAAATATTCACATTAATCTTTGGTCAGCAGGAGGAGGGAAGGATACTCAGAGCTTTGGTTCTTAGGAAAACCACGACCTCAAGCTGCCCTTGTGGGCTATGCCCCATAAACTTGTCATTCAGCACTGGACTTAGAGCGCAGACTGAGCATGTTCATTACATTCACGTCCCAGGGCTATGGTTTGCATGTTAAATAAAAAGATGTTTATGAAACTAATCTCCAAATCCTAAAGCACTGAAGGATGATTTTTTTATTATATGAAAAACCAAAGGGAAATATAAAAATATGAAGGGTTGTATTGGCTTGATTAAAAATCTTAAGCTCTTTTGTTTTGCTTTTAAAATTTTAACAATCTTGCAAGTTTAACAAAATCCTTGATTTTTAGAGATTTATTTGACTTTCCGTATTGAGAACGTCAAGGCAGAGCTGTTTGTTACTGATGCTGGATTCATATGTAATGGGCACTAACCAGCTCATGACTTAATTCAAACAAATCTAGGATATGATCATGGAATTTAAATAGGACAGTGAGTAAAAAACAAAGAACAGCTAAAGTTGTAAAGTTGTTTGATAAATATAATCAAAGTGCTAAAGAAAAATATTGTTCTGTTTCTGCTTTATGTTTTCAAAGATATCTGATAGAACTCTGAAAATTCAAGGTAAAAGTTTAAAAGATAGATCCTTAGATATTTTTTCCCAGACTGATCCACAGAAACATAAAGGTCAGCAAACTAGCTATGAAATATTCTTTAATATTCTTTGTAACCTTCACTCAAAAAGGAGTGTGAAAGTCATATCAATAACCCGAGTATTCACTTTCAACAATAAGCAAACTTGAATGGTGTGAAACATTTTCTAAAGCGCACTATATTTCTTAATACCAGTGGCTTCTTGCTTCACCTGACACAGAAACATCGTTTGTATCTATGCTGCCAATTCACGCCATGCTTAGGACCCAAGGGCAGCTAGGGGACTATGGTAACAATATCTGACATTAATTCATAGTCTTGTCCTGCCTTTCTGGGATTAAATATGCTGCCATGGTCTTAATGTTTAGATTCCTACAAAATTTACATACTAAACTCCCAATCAGTGAAGTGATGGTATGAGGAAGTAGGACCTTGGAGACAGGGTTAGAAGGTGGACCTGTTCTGAGTAGCTGGTGTCCTAGGAAAACTCCAGAGAACTTTTACCTTTGCACCACATGAGGACATAGAAAGAAAAGAGCTACCTAGGCACTGGACGCTAATCAGACACGGACTCTCTTGATCTTGGACTCCCTGCCTCCAGAACAGTGAGAAATATTTTCTATAAGTTGCTTAGTCTAGGCTGGAGAGATGGTTCAGCAGTTAAGAGCCCTGATTGCTCTTACAGAGGACCCAGGTTCAAATCCCAGCACCCACAGGGCAGCTACGAACCATCCTTAACTCCAGTTCCAGGGGAATCCGAAGCCCTCTTCTGACCTCCGCAGCATTGCACAACACGAGTGCACTCACATACACGCAGATAATACACTCATATGCATAAAATAAAAATAATAAATAAAATACTTTTTAAAGTATTTAAAAAAATAAGTTACTTAGTCTGTGGTACTTTGTTATAACATCCCAGGTAGGCTAAGATGCAGAATTTCTGTTTCGGATTTTTGCTTTCAAAGTAACACCAAAATAATCTCTGTTGGGGGTACGTGCAAAGCTCCCTCAACAAAATCCAGATGAAGCCATAAGGGGCTCGAACTTTAAGTGGGATCCTTCCTACGTGGGCATGGATATTTACTACTTCTGATTGTATGGTTTGGAACAGTCTATCAGAATCTGTAGACAGCACTATATAATCAATAAAATAAGAATTATAACATCTTTTCTGGCTGGGGATGTAGTGCAATGGTAGAACCCTTGTCTAACATATACAAGTCTTGAGTTTAACCGAAAGAACCAGAGAGAGAGAGAGAGAGAGAGAGAGAGAAACATCTTTCTTTTGGGGGAGTCTCTACTAAGACATCCAATTCCCTTACCAATAAGACTATCTTATGTGATGAATCACAATATTCATGAAGCTGTGGAGTTAGTCTAACACTGCTACAAATCACTGACTCTGACATCAGGATGCCTGGGTTCGAATCCTTCCTCCCACCACTTAACTGTCCTGTTATCTTGAGCAATCCACTCAGGCAGTCTGTGTCTCAGTTTTCTTATCTGTAATTGAAGATAACAGTGTGTATTTTCATGTTACATATCTTTAACCGAATCATTGTTTAAAATGATTTATAACAGCATCTGGAACATAAAATGTCCTACCTAAATATTTAGTGAATAAATCATTGGATGTTGGCCCTTGCCCCTAAAGTGCTGTCCATTAAGTTTCCTCACTGTGAAAGTGAATACAGCTTCATGGTTGCCAATAGTTCCACGTGATAGAAATGACTGGCTGTTTTCCCTTCTCCATGGCCACAATGACTACACATCCTAGATTCCTTTTTTCTTGGGCATGTCCAGTAAAATTGAGAAGTGATTGGTACCACTCCAAGGTAAGCCCACAGAATCTTTCATGTAGTCTTCCATACCCTTTCTCCTTTCATAGCTTGATGCAGATAACCATAGTAACAGAGGAGTCGTGTCCTAAAGATGGTAGAGTCACCATAGGAAGGAGTTTGAGTCTCAGCTTACTGGATCTATGGGACGGCAACCTGACCAGGAGCCCCTCCCTGTCCTGTTATATCTTTAAGGAATAGACTCACTCTATGTTAAGCTATGATTTTTGTGACAGCAGCTAGCAATGTTGCCTTAACCATACAATCTAGTGTTCCCTGCCTGGGCTCCTCGCTGTAATCATGACTACCTGGAGAATATAGTTAGTTGCAATTGGGTCGGGCTCAGGTTAGATGCCAGGAGAGCATGGTGACATAGAAAAGACACATCCGGAAAGGAAATCAGAGGGATATGTCAGCCAGAGGCAGATGCTAAGTAAGACTCACAGGAAATGTCAAATTCAAAGCATAAGCACAAAACTCTCAGAGGAAGTGTGAGTTGAAGGATGGCTGCCGTCAGCACAGCTGTCCGAAGCATGGGACAAGCACTCGTCCAGCTGCCTCTGGATAATTTCTAGAAGACAGCATCCTTTTGTTCACCAGCATTCCTGCTCCCATCGGCACAAACAAACTGCCCTGATGGGTAATTTTCTAGGTCTTACATTTAGTATGACGTGCCCAACAAACATCTTCCCAAGTAGTGTTGCCTTGCTGACTAAAATCCCTGCAATTTCCTACAACCTCCAGCTGAAGTGTTGTATCTTATGCACATGGAAATGCGTTCTGAGTTGGGAGCAAATTATCCATCATCCATACCTGCCCCCAACCCCTGAGTGAGCTCTGCTCTGCAAAAGCAGTATTGCATTGCTCATAGGGATCCAAGGCAATGGTTAATTTTTATTATGGGAGGTCCTGGGCTTCTGTACAGACAGTTTCTGAGTAAGGCAATTTGGGTATGTTAGTTCTTGGAGAGATGCTGGGTGTTAACAAGCCATCTGTTGAAAGTCTCTGAAGGACAGAAGAGGCTACTAGAAACAAGATGTATAGATGTATCTGCTTTTTTGTCTAAGTATTTTCTGGTCACTACTGGCTTTGGTGCATCACTCTCCAGGCAAAAATGTTTTTATTGGTTTGGGGTGTTTGTTTGGTTGGTTTTGGTTTTTTGAAAGAGGTTCTCATGTCTCACTATGTAACCCTAGCTGGCCTGGAGCTCACTATGTAGAACATCCCAGGCTGGTCACCATCTCACAGAGATCTGCCTGTCTCTGCTTCCCAAGTGCTGGCATTAAAGCACAGGTCACTACACTCAGCCAAAAATGCTTAATCAAACCAAGTTGAATGGACTTAGCAAATTACTAGGCCCTTGGAATTCTCTGAATATGAGACACACAGGTGGCACTACTGTGCCTCCTCCCCTCTTGGTGTTCATGCCTCTTTGTAGCTATTTCCCGTGCTTCTGTCTTAGAGAATACAGCCAAGGTGATGGCCTGGAGGCCCCTGATTCAGCTAGACCTGTGCACCAATAAGCTCTTATAACCTACTTGTCTCCACCCTCTCAGAGTGCTGGTTACAGAGGTTCACAGGCAGTGTTGGATGTAACTCGGGTCTTTGCACTGTACAACCAGCACTTTACCAGATGAACTATCTCCCCAGCACTCCTTGTTACTGGTTTCTGTTTCTTTTTATTTTGGGTGTTGTGGGTTGAATTCAAGGCCTTGCACAAAGGATATATGTGCTCTACCACCGAACTGCATCCCAACCCCTAGTCAGGTTTAAATACCCCCATCCCAAAGAATGCATGGAGTTTGCTTTTGGAGACTTTAGTTTGTATCACATAAATATTATTATTTGTATCCATATCACATACTAAATGTAATTTTCTCTGCAGGACAAATAAAATGAATATTTTAAATTTAAAATTCTGCCTTGAAAGTTAGTTAGCTTTAAAACTCATTTAACTTAGAATGCCAGTGCTTTTTCGGCAATTACTGTGCAGAGTTGGAAATTTGTGAGAGGAAAACATCTCACCTTCAAATGTTTTCCAAGATGATGAAATTTTCATCAATACTAAATTGAACAATTAATGAAGCTGACATAATGTTAGTTTAGGAGATGTTTAATTAAATATTTATTAATTTCATTTCTGAAGGGTTCTCTAAGAATTTTGAACCCAGTGAGTTCACATTCAGGACTCATTCTGCTGTTTACTCCAGAGAACCTCACGAGTCCTGGGCACTGTGCCAACCATACCTGATGAATAAGGGAGGCCTGCTTTCTTTCTGCATACTTCCTTTCCATTCTTATTAAATTTATAATTTTTCACACAGGCAAATGTCAGGCATAGGTCAAAGATAGCATTGCTATTAAAGAAAAAAGGAAAAGAATACACACACACATACACACACACAGACACACACACACACACACACACACACACACACACAGAAAGTGGAAAGCAAAGGCTGTGGTTCTCAGAAGCTGTAAGCTAAGAACAAGAGCTAAGAACGAACACACACACACACACACACACACACACACCATAATATACACACAAAAATACACACACATGTGTACCTGTATAGACATACACACAAATACACACAGACACTTACACTTGCATATATGCACACACACACACACACACACACACACACACCAGGATTATTTGCTACTTTGCCTTGAAAATTAGTGACGTAGGGATTTTCTTCTTAATTCCAAACTACAGGGCCAGCTTTCTCAGACTTGTTTCTCTTTCCAAATAAGTCATTGGAAATGATCTCTCTCAACCTCCTAAGGTCAATAGCCATTCTTAGACTATGCTTTTGATTCATTAGCTCTAAGAAGTGGACATCCTTCCAAATGGCCAAAGACTTCCTGACTTTGGGCCTTTGCTGTGAGCAGGAGTGATTCCTGGTGACCAATGGAGCTCCTTCCGTCTCTGCAATCCCTAGAGTAGAAGTGTCCATGAGCAGAAAGTGAATTTGAATTGCGCCTCGAACACTGGCAAACATTCTGTTTGGCTCTAGCCATTCTATTTCATTTTGCTAATCTTTCTCTTGGAAATTACATAATAAAAATTGCTTAGAAACACCAAATCAGATGTAAAATTTTGCTCACTCAGTCATTTAAAAGAAGAAAAACCTAACCAGAAAGGTTTTCAAATGGCAGCACCCAAATCCATTCCTGAATATCACGGAAAGAGAACAGATTTCTCTTCGTTTATCTTCAGATTTTTTTCTCCATGTGTCCCAGCCTGGCCTAGAACATGGGAGTCAGGGCTGACTTTACACCGATCCTTCCGCCTCCACCTCTGGGACTGCAGGTGTGCTTCACCATGTTCCACGTATGCAGTGCAGGTGATGGAACTCAGCAGGGCTTTTGGCATGCTAGACAAGCCCTCTACCAGCTGAGCTACACTCCCACCCCCAAATCATTTTCCATTATTGCCTAGGCCTTGAAAGGGCGAGATTATGTATGGAAGGGAAGTTGAAGAACATGATTCCAGGGTAACATCCAATTCAAGTCCTAAATCTTAAAAACAGCAACAGACTTTTTCTCAACTGCAAAAGAGGCTATAAACATTCTAGGAGTTAACTTGGCTAATCAGCACAAGAGCTTCACTATTTAGTACAAAAATATATAGTGTACAAACAGGAAAGGAAGGGTCTGTGTGTTGGCTGGAAAGGCTGACAAAGCAGAAGCTACTGCTTGCTTTTCTGTGTTAAAAGAGTGGTTTGGTCAGGGCATGAGGCATAAAAGAAAGTTAACTCCTCACAAGAAGCCACGTAGATGCAAATGAGAGCCCTAGACTCTTGTGGGTTATTTGCCAGATCCAGGGGTAAAGAATGTTCCTTTATATTTCAGTGAATCCCTTCTCAACTGCATCAGTTAGGATCTCAGCAGGAATAATAATCAGCACAGCTGGTTCAAAGAAAAGACCTTAGTAAGGAGAGTATGGAGGTACAGAGAGGGTTAAGGGCAGTAGTGGGGGTACTGGAGGAGCTCAGAGACTTACAGCACTAGGGAGCTATTACCAACCCTCAGGAAAATGTAGTGTTGGACCCCAGTGAGAAATGCATCTCTGTAGGAGAGGCTGCCTAGGAGCCAGGTTCAAGGACAGATGCAACACTTGAAAGAGTCTAGCCACTGAGGCAGGAGAAGAGCAAAGAGCCAGGGAGCTTGGATGATGCTTATAGAATTCAGACACACTCCTGGGCACAGAAGAGAAAGAGAAGGGATGAGGGCAAGGAGGCAGACTCAAAGGAAGACGGCTGGAATGCAACCTTAGGAGACATAGAACACAAACAGGGGCTTAATTAAGTTACTCCTTCCAGGTAGCAGGATCTGCACAATGTGACTGAGTTAGGATTTGAACTCAGGACTGCTACCTCCAAGGAAGTGTTCATTCCTCATTGCACTGTACTCGACATTTGCAAACCTTTTGATGTTTACCAGTTCTTCCATTTGCTTTCTCCTAGAAATATCCTGGAGGGGAAAGAGAGTTGGATTTTAGTTCTATTTTACAGCTGAAGGAGCCAAGGATCAAAGAAGCAATTAACACTTTTCTTCTAAAAGGTAGGTGATAATTAACGGCTTTGATCAGGCAGTAGAGGATGGAGCCTGCCTAGTACATAAGTTAGCAAAAGAGAAAAGATTAAGCAAGGATTTGACAATATTTAAATTTTTAAATGAGAAAAGGACTAACAAGTATTTATTATGATAATCCTTATTAAGTTTGCAAATATCTTTCATCATTAGCCTAAATTTTATTTTCCCTAAGAACTTATAAACAAAGACAAGAATTAGCATCTAGTTAATTAAGTGTTGCTATTTGAATGAGCTGAGCTTCTAAAGATCATCAGGTAAAACTGGATTCGATGGCAAAGATGTGACGTTATTTCTTCTTCCCCCACCCCCCCCCTGCTATGTTAGGAACTTGGGTTTGCAGCCTTTGTTATTTAAAAAAGGAAAATATTATTAATATGTAACAAAAGGAGCATAATTTTAATTTACAAAAAGGCCTTAACAAGAAGTGTGATTTCCCTAAAATATTTCCATACAAAATAAATCAGACTAGATTGTGTTCTATTTCTGCTCCTGTGTGTTCTCTGAAATCTCACTGCTTTACCTTAAGGTGAGTATATCTTAAGGATTGATTTACCATTGCTCACCCTTGTACTTGACCCTGGTTCTTCATAGCATATAGTAGATGATCTATAAATACTGGCAAAATACACCCAAGCAGCTACTGTGGTTCAAACTCTGTGCCAGCAAGATGTGCATGGGTGTGTCATTTCATCCTCTTCCTCAACCCATAAAGTTTATCCGAGCTTCAGATGAGAAAGCTCAGTTTGTACCCTCATCAGGGGTGTGACCAGAAGTCACGTGCATCTCCAATCACTAGGCTTCTTCCTCAAGTGTCATCTAATGCAACATCACCAGATTCCCTTTTATGCCCTCTGGAAATCTAGAAATGAGCTTGATGCAAGGCATGAAGACTAAAAGGAAGCTACTCTCATAGAGCTGGGAAGATGGCTCTGTGGGTAAAGCACCTGCTGTGCAACACGAGGACCTGAGCAGATCTCCAGCACCACATAAAACAAGGCATGGTCACAGCACGCCCATATGTAACCCTAGCACTGAGGGGGCTGGAGGGTAGAGACACGTGGATCCTCAGAGTTCATGGTCCATCTGTGAGCATCAGGTTCAGAGAGAGACTCTGTCTAAAAATAACTAAAGCGAAGAATGATAGGGAAAGATGCCCAACAACAACCTCTGACCTTCAAAAACACTCTCTCATGTGTGCACAGGCATCTCTATGTACATGTATACACATAAACACACACACATACACACACACACACACACACACACACAAGTTACTCTGCACAAAAAAGGAAGTAAATCCATGTAGACAAATGAGAACCCAAGAATCTTGTCTATAACTATTTGCCAGATCTAAGAGGAAATAATGTTCCTTTATACTTAAATTAATTCCCTCCCACCTGTACCAGTTAGGATCTCAACAGGAACAGCAATCAGCACAGATGGTTCAAAGAAAAAGCCCTACTAACATGAGAACAGAGGTGCAGACAGGGTTAAGGGCAGTAGGAAGGGATGGTTGAGGAGTTCAGAGACTAAGAGAACTGGAGAGCTATTACTAAGCTGAAGATAAATATAGTATTACCATAAACAAGTGAGAGCTGTATCTGCATAGGAGGGGCTGTCTGGGAGCCAAGTTCAAGAAGGGGCACAAAACTTGCCAGGATTGGGCTCAAAGTTTCACCAAACCTCTGCTCTTTGAAGGTCAAAGCGCTCACTAAAACATCTGTCCATTTCCAAGAACTTGCATTCATATAGTCTCTGCATGGCCTAAGTTTGCCTTCCATCACATACTGTCTCTGCATGACCTAAATTGTGGAGGTAACTATAAACAGCTGGGATTATCTTGAAGATGCCACCAGGGAAAGGGATGAAGGGATTACATTATCTACCTTCCCAATAAACAGCAGAATATTTTCTGCTTCTATTGACCACATGATTCCATTTACAATAACAATATCCTTACATAAGCAAATTATAAAGCTGGAGAACAAATTAGTGGTTCCTAGAGGAGACAACTAGCTATAGAAGGACAACTCGAGATATCAACACATGATAAAGTTACACAGTGCTAAATATACATCTGTATACATGGGTGTGTATATACACACAGGATGTAAATCTGGTAAAATATGGATGAGGTCAGTGGATTGTGTCATTATCACCTGCTGTGATGGTGAACTGTTCTTAGTCAAGATACTATCACTGGGGAAACTGGATGAAGGCCATCTGGACTTTCTGTTCTGCTTCTTGAATTGGCATGTGATTCTATAATTATCTCAAAAGGAAACATTTTCAAATGTTTCTCTCTGCTGAATCTTCCCTTTCAGAGACCTTGCTTTTACATCATACCCCTCTCTGCCATTCCTCACCTTTTAACTCTTTCTTTCCTCCCCCGAATTTTGCATCAGAGAACTGTTTCCCTTCTTCTGTGCAGAGAAAATTGACCTTTCCTGCTCCTGTAGCTAAAGGGGCATAGCTACGAGCTGAAAATGGTAATAATTACATCAACAATATGTGCTTTTTATCCTCTGCTTCCCAAATAAGTGTTAGTTATTATAGTGATATTTCATTTTGAGACAAGGTCTCTCTGTAGACCCAGCTGGCCTGGAACTTACTATGCAGACCAGGCTGACCTCGATCTCACAGAACTCTACCTGACTGCCTTCCGAGTGTTGGGATTAATGGCATGCAACATCACGCCATGCTTTTATAGTAATTTTTTGAAAAAGAAAAGTTAAAAAATGCATTCTCATTGTTGAACATAATGAGTTGGTATCTGAAGCTGTTTTCAGCAGTGGATAGAATTTTAGCAGTTAGAGATGAGGATAAGACAGAATGTTCTAGGCTCCAGAAGCAGGATGAGCAAAGGCACAAGCAGAAAGTCAGGGACATGTGTTTAGGAAACAAACTACTTCATTAAGACCAAACATCCAAGAGTACAAAAGAATTATACCATAGGTAAGCACAGAAACTATGAGTCATACTGTAAATTGAATAGGGAGACCTTTGTTTTTAATGTATGGCATGGAGGGATGAGGAGATGGCACCATGGATAAAAACACTTGCTAGGCAAATCTATGGACATATGTCAAATCCCAGAACCCATGTAAAAGCTAGAGCTGTAGCCAAACATCTGCAACCCCAGGGCTCTTGGGGAATTCCCAGAAAGCCTGGCATTTGCAGTGAAAACATAACAAGAGTTAATACAAGAGGTTGTCCATATGTGCATGTGCACTGAGACACATGTCCACACATTCACAACCATGAATGCATGCACACACACACACACACACACACACACACACACACACACACACTCACACATTGTAGGGAAAGGGAAAGGTATTTTCTGTTTGGGAAAAAGGAAGGAGAGTGATATGCTTGCCATAGACCCCTCACCCCCAGCCCCTACCCGGGCCACAGCACAGTGGACTGGACTGGACTGGACTGGAAATTGAGAGTGGTGGGCAGTGGACAGTCTCTCCTGCTACAGCCCAAGGAAGGACATGACAAGGTCAGGAGGTTAAGTCCAGTGATGAGGAGGAGACTGGTGTGACAACACTACAAAGAACGTAGAATTTGAGAAGCAAGATCCAATAGACACTTCTGAAAATTATGTAGATTCTTCTTGTATATTGTCAGATAACAACAAAGGTAAAATGCATTTCTAAGTCCCATTCCATTATCAAAAAGATTAGAATATTCTTGTCTCTACTAGTTGAAATAGTAATGCCAGTCTGAAATGAATTCTTCATGACTGGATTTGTAGTCATTCTTTGGGCTCTTACATAAGCATATCCACGACTAGCTCTAATCTCAGTTATTACTAATTTTCAGCCCTAAAATGTACCTGAAATTCACAGCCTCTCAAATCTCTCCTGTAAATAGACTCTCCTGTAATCTCCTCATCACATGAATTGTAACATGTGCCTTTGCCTAATAAAACAGAATCATCTTTCCTGACTGTGGTTTATCTAGCCAAAGTGAAATGAAAAAATAATTTAAGATTATGAAGATGGTAACCAGGAAGGGATATTTTCAGATTTTTTTCTCTACAGCCCTTCAAACACATTATAATAAAAGTGACCTAGATCTCTTTTTAAATAGACAACAGTAATAACTTAGGAGAGCTCAATGATAATCATTTATCACATAAGTAAGCAATGGAGTTACAAAACTCCCAGATTAAAAGAGGAACATTTATTACACTTCGACATTGCAGCAAGATCTTCGGTATACATTTTACAGAAAGCCCAAAGGCACCCCTACTATTTTTTAATTAAGTACCATTCCCACTGAGTTAATAAGCATGCTATCAATAACATGGCTTTCCTTGAAAGTTTTGATAATTGTTCAAGCTACATTTTATAATTACTGATAATAGATTTGATAAAAGTCTCTAATTTACACCCTCTTCTCAATGCACATGACTAAACGTCTTTCTGCCTCTTGTGCCCAGGAACAATCCATCTTTCCATTTCTAGAGCTTTAATAAGAACAAGTCATGAGAAATTTATGTTCACCCTGAGAGTCACATACAACTGGGAAGTTCAGTTTTGAAACACAAACAGATTGCTTTATGGCTAAAAGAATAAGTACTGCCAAGATTAAAAACAACTGTAGTTTCCTGAGCTCTTATTTGGTACCAGGGACTGTGCTAGGAACTTTTATAGACATTTCATGAGTGTTCACTGCAAATAAGAATCAATACAATACCAGAGGCCTGTGGGAGGCAGAGATTAGATACCTTGTCTAGGTTCTCACTGCTGGTCAGTGGAGCCAGCATCCCAGAACTCATGCCATTTCTCTTAGTCTCCAATTCTGCCTGATGGAAAATTTTTCCACTTGCTTGAAATATGAAGACATTGTAGTAGGCTCTAGAGAAACTGTAGCTTGTGGCTATAATGATGTTCTACCAACGATGACATTCAAAATATGCTTGTTAATGGCATGAAATTCCTTGTTACAAAACTAACCATCCATTGTGTGTCTGTATTTTGCCCATTTGCCTCACTTCTGTGTCTTCTAGTCTAAGCCCTATTGGAGCCAAAGGGCCACCAGTGCCAAACATAGCTGGTGGCTAAACTCATCTGCCCCAAGTCACCAGCCAAGCGATATTACCACTGATCAGCCCATCTGTGCTGCTCACTGAGGGCTGGAATGACCCTGTGCTTTGATCTTCAAGCAGGATTGACCTGCATGGAATGGTGGTTAGTGGTGAGCTGATTACAGTTATTTCTTAAATGTTATACCAGATATGATGCTCAGTCTTTACTAACAAATGAAAAAAATGTCAGCATGTTTCTGGAAAGGTTACCTGTGCTGGGTTGACAGAAAGAGTCGGGTGCTCCCAGGGATCCTGGGATGGGCTCTTACATCTCATTCTTTCTTAGTTTTTTTCAACTGAATTTAATTCAATCCAGTTAAATTGGTGATTATTCAGAACCTTCTCTGTTCCAATTCGTTATAAGAAATACAAAGATGCGTTAAATAGGATCCACCCCTTCGAGACATTTGTTGCCAGGTAGGGGCACAGTCATGTTCATAATTAATAGAAGCGACTGAAACCAATGCTAAATAGTGACAGGAGACACATGCTATGACTCCACAGAGAGGGAACTGGGAAGGAAACACGCAGAACCAACTCTTAGTTATCATTTATTATGTGCTGCCTGGGAATTCTCATGGTCACCTCTTGGCTGTTCTTCACACAACACCTAGGAGGTAAAATATCATGGACAGACATTTTACAGAAGATTGTGGTTCTCAGAGGTACAATATCTGGCCTGGGATCACATGGCCAGGACAGGTAGAGGCAGGATATCTTCCCACCATTCCAAAGTCCTTGATCTTGTTCCTTCTACATCACACCCAGAGTTCACTTTTTCTGGGAAAACCAGGAAGGCCTCATGGACCATAAGGGTTTGCAGCTCATATGTGGGATTTCAATAGAAAACGTTTTAGACAAAGGTGTTCCAATGCCAGCCATCAGCCCATCTCTGCCCTTAGTATAGATTCTTAGGGAAGTTTCTATATTTACAGCCTCAGACTCACCCACCTCCGAACATAGGGTGTGTCCCCAGTCCACATTAGCCATAACTCTGCTGCTGAACCTGTAACTGTGCTATGACTGGAGGTGGCCATAGTGTTCCCTGGAGGGTCGGTGTTGTCATTAATCAGGTCTTGAGTTAGATAGACAAACTGCAAAATCTGAAGCCTGGAGTTAGAACTGCTCTTATACCTTCCAAGGACAGCCTGAAGGAAAGCTTCACCCAAGTAAGAGTGGGGAAACTGGTCAGATCGCAGTGCATCAGATCTTGGCTGTACCATCGCCATCTCTGTGACCTAACTTTTCCAGTTTTAAATAAACTTTAGTGTTTAGACCCATGTTAGGTCTACAGTAAAATAATGTAACAATATAACAGGAAGTTCCAATATCCTGTAACCACAATTTTCCCTCTTAATAGCATTTTATGTCCATATGATGCCTTTGCCACAGTTGATAATCCAGTATGATTCATTCATGTTAACGAAAGCCCATACTTCAGTCAGATTTCCCTAGTTCTTATCTAAGACCCTTTTTGTGTTGCAGGGTCTCATGCAGGACACCCCTTGCATTTAGCCATCATGCCTCCTTAGTTCCATTATGGCAATGATAATTCCTCACGCATTTTTGTTTAGAATGACTTTGGCAGCTTTGAAGAGTGCTGGTCAGGACTTTACAGAATGTCTGTCTGTAGGGATGTGTTTGTTTTTCTCATGATTAGGTTAGTGTTTGAGGGAGGAAAAGAATCACATTACATCAAGGGCACAGTCTGTCAACATGACATCATTGCTGATGTTGACCTTGATCACTTACCTGAGGAAGTGCTGATCAGGTTTATCTACTACAAAGTTATTCCTTGTATGTTCCTCTATATGGTAACAATTGAAAAGAAGTCATTATGTGCAGACAAACAGTAAATACCTTGGCTTCTTTTTGCCTCAGTTTCCTCATTTGTAAAAATGAAGAATAATAGAGTGAACTGTGTGGGTATGTCATACTGAATGAGTTAAAGCACTTATCATAGCATCTGCCACAGAATAAACAGTATCTAGCAACTCTTAGTGTTTTCTTTTAAAGCTATCTTCATTATGAAGCATGCTGAGATAGTGATTCATGTGTTTACTCACCTGCCCATTCAACACATACATTTTGAGCATCTAATCTGTGTCTGGCACATCACCAAACCCTGGTGATTTCATGGCCAGTGAAAAGAGCTGAAGACCCTGATCTTACAGAACCCTGTATGGAGTAGCAGGGAAAGGAGCTGTTGACAAGAGGTCTGTATAAAGAAGGACATGCTCTCAAGTGGTGAGAAGGGTTGACTAAGTCAACAGTGATGACAAAGTCACACAATTCAAGGGTGGCATGTCCTGGAAAACCTGCTTAGTTCTTGTCTGCAGGGGTGGCAATTGAATTGACAGCTGAAGGGGAGAGTCCTGGGGGTGGTCAAGTGACTAAGAAGCATCTTCAGCACAACAGGATGCAGAGAGTGAGCAAGGAGGAGAATGGCACCATGGAAGTCTCGGCAGGTAAGCAGATGCCAGTCCATGGGAAGCTGAGGGCCATATTTTTTTTTAATTCATCCATAGTAGCCATTGCAGAACTTCAAGCAAGTGGGGCTGATGCACTATAGATTTCAGTAAGATTACTCTGCCCATAAAGTCAGTTGACATCAGATGAGATCAGAGCAGATGTGGAGAGACCAAAAGCTACTGCAGTGATGCTTATGAAGATGAAGGTAATCTGTGCCAGACAGGTAGCTGGGTGGAAATGGGCAGCAAGGACTTGGAACACTCAGGAGCAGGCTGTAATGAGGTGAGGGAGCCAGAGCTATGAAGGATCATTCTGTTTTCCTATCCTGTGGAATTAAATGGAAGGCAATAATATTGAGGGAAAGTGGGATAATAAAATAAAACAGACATAAGACACAGGATTAGAGGACCAGGTGGTAAAGGACCCTCAGGACCACCTGAAGGAGTTTTGACCTCCTATAGTGGAACCCAGGGAGGAGAACAATTAAGCAGAATTGTCCCTAACATTCTCATGGCCCACCGCAAGAATCTGAGTGGGGTTTCTAGTCTGGCACATATTCAAATTTTTCCTCCCTGACGAAGTCAAAGACAGGTAAGCTCTGTCTTTAGAAAGGCCCCATTCCTCAACTCTTATAAGTCCTTTAAACAGTCTGAAGTTGGAAGTTTAAAATGTTAAATTCAAGGATTTCCAATGATTTTAGTTCTTGAATGCAAAGGTGCAGAAAGAGCTAGCCCCTAGCTCCTGGCTCCCAACCCCTGGCCTATTTGCACATTCTGTTCCACTTAAGGACCCATTCAGAGGCATGCGAGACTTAAATGGAAGAGCTGGAAATTCCAGCCTATCCAACCCATCTCTTAAATACGCCCCATTTTCACCCCAGGAGAGCAGCTATCCCTGCCACCCCCACACAGATCTCAGCTGCTAATTGGGCAAGAACATCCATGGTCCTGAGCATCTACAGTGAGGTCTACAGGAGAAGATTGTACACCAAGTTGGCAGTAGGAAGACAGGGCTTCTCCCACAGAGAGGTTCATAGCCAGAGCAGAGTCAGAGTGGGATCCTCTAGAACCCAGGAACTCAGGAAAATTCTACCACCCAAGTTCAATGGACACCGACTTTAGTTAGCTATGTTGAAAAAGATATGACTCACTAGAGATATGAAATTAAATATGCAGTGATAAAGCAGAAGAAAAATTTACCAATGTACAAAAATGTACCAGCTCACATTAACTTCACTTCAACATATTGCCTGGAACAGCACTGTGGTATTACCTGGAACATAGATTATTAACTTCCTGTCATCTTTAAATTTTTCTGCTTTGGAAGAAGGGGGAAATCTAGTGCCCCTACTTTCCAAGCTCAATGACTGACTGAGATAAATGTTGCTTCCTTCTGAAAATTCAAATAGAACAAGAACCATCATTATAATAAACACCATCACCATTCATCGTGGTAGTAATCACCCATCCATGACAACTCCTCTTAAGATTGAAGCTCTAGTTAAAATGCAGAAAGAGAAACAGGTTGAAGCATACAGCTGATTTATTTACTTCTAAAGTAAGAGTACCATTTGACTACCCAAAGGCCTCAAGACGAATCTGACAGCCCAAATTCCTCCCACCTAAGGGAATGGCTGTGGTAGAATAAGGCGTTAATAAACAATCTGGATTTGTCTCCTTTATGTTCACTTTATTTATTTGTCAGCTCTGTGCAGTCTATATTTCAAAAGACAGCTTATATAAAAGTTTATATTCAACAGAAGATAGTTATGAAAAAGAAGCCATGAAAGAGATGTCAAAAACTTTTTAGAATAAGAAAAGGAAATAATTTTAGCAAGAATCCGAAGACATTATTCATGTGAGCACTAACGTGGCTATGAGTTTTCTAGAAGCAAAGGCAAAAATAAAAATGTGAAGAAGGTCACACATTTTTTTTTGTCTTTTTTTGAGACAGGGTCTCCCTGTAGCCCCAGCTATCCTGGAACTCACTATGTAGACCAGGCTGGCCTTGAACTCACAAAGATCCACCTGTCTCTGCCTCCCAAGTGCTGTGATTAAAGGTGTGTGCCACCACGCCCTGCAAAAATGTGAAGAAGGTCACACATTTTTAACCTCTAGCTAGAGTATATTCTCTATTCTTAAAAGAGGGATATATTCCACTGCCACCAATCTGAAGTCAAAAGTGTCTCCAAATAGCAAAGATTTTTTTCA
Organism: Nannospalax galili; assembly: GCF_000622305.1. Lineage (NCBI taxonomy): Eukaryota > Metazoa > Chordata > Mammalia > Rodentia > Spalacidae > Nannospalax > Nannospalax galili. The sequence continues at coordinate 3,650,373 of NW_008341872.1, read as the reverse complement.
AGTATTTTACTTATTATTTTTATTTTATGTGTATGAGTGTATTGCCTGCATGTATTGCATGTATGTTAGTACACCTGTGTCATGCAATGCCCTGTGGAGGTCAGAAGAGGACATCAGATCCCCTGGAACTGGAGTTAGAGACAGTTGTTAGCTGCCATGTGGGTGCTGGGAATCAAAGTAGGGAGCATTCTAGCAAGATGGCAATGGTTTGCTTTTCCACATCATGGAGCAACAGCACACCCAGGCCTAATAGGAGGGGGATTCCATAGAAAGCCCTTGGCTACACCTAAAACTGAGAGAAACATGGCCTCGTTTGGGGAGAAAGGCTCTTGCTCAAGTTTTCAAAGGCTATGAATGCTCTCTTAGTAGTACATATTAGACACAGACTATATTCAAGAAGTTTACAATGTAAGGAGAAGATGCCAGAGGTATTACTGCCACAGTGATATGGCAGGATTATCTAAATCCAGGACAGCAAAAATGTTTCTCTCTCTCTCTCTCTCTCTCTCTCTCTCTCTCTCTCTCTCCTCTTTGTCTCTTTTAATTTTGGAAACACCCACCCATCTTAATCTTTGTGTAAAAATCTTGATTTTCTTAAAAACC
>NW_008341872.1:3604788-3649457 GCF_000622305.1 Nannospalax galili | reverse complement strand
TCTCTCTCTCTCTCTCTCTCTCTCTCTCTCTCTCCCTCTCTCTCTCTCCACCACATCCCCACCCAGCCCCCACATATGTCTATGTGTGTGTGAGCAAGTGTTTTGCATTTATAGGCCAACACAGAAGCCCCTGTAGGGATAAGATCAGCAGAGTTAACAATGAAAAACTCAGGTTTTTCAGGAAAGATAGCCAAGCTGGTAAAGTACTTGCTATGCAAGCATAAGAACCTGAGTTCAGATCCTCAAGATTTGCGTAAAAAAACAGGTGGAGCAGCATACACCTGCAATCCCAGTGCTGGGGAAGTGGAGACCGGAAGATATTTGGGACTTACTGGTCAATTAGTCTTAATGAACAGTGAACCTCAGGTTCGGCGAGAGACCCTGTCTCAACAAACAAGGTGGACAGTGATTGAGGAAGACATCTGATGTTAGCCTATGGCCTCAACAGCATGTGTACACAGGTACACACACACACTCTCTTCTGCACACACTCACATCCCACACATACTTCCATGAACACACATATGCCATACACACATTAATAAATATAGTAATTAATTGATTGGCTAATTATTTGATTAAAAACTCAAGTTTAGGAGTAAGTTTGGTGAATTCAAATCCTGGATCTGCCACTTATTAACTGTATGAACCTGGGCGTGTTGGTTCATATCTCTGACACTTGTTTTAAAACTATGAAATAGGACTGATTATAATGTTTGCCTCTTTAGATTCTTAGAGCTCTAATGAGTAATATACATAGGATGCTTCAGGGAGTATATGAAGCTATTAAGCATTTGTACATGTTGATTGACATCTTGGTCACTGTTGCCATTATTTGAGTAGGAAGGGGAGGGTAGAAAGAAGCGAGAAGACCTTTGGTGTGGGCTAGATCAAGGGCAAGTTCTTTTGAGGCTTTTACCAACTGGTTCTGCTCTCTTGAACCCCAGGGTGTCATCTCCTCTGCAGGTAGCCTTTAATAATTCTCATGCTTCTGTTCCCATTTCTCAAGCCCACATGACATCATTTGAGTCTGTTACTTTAGAATTCCATTTTATGATGCTGCTTCTATAATACTAAAATAAATAAAAGTTTTCTCATTTTCCTTTGGGATGTACCAAACGAGTATCTGCCAGCCTAGCCTTGAGATGACCAGACTGAGGTGTACAGTATGTAAAATAATTTTAAAAAATAATTTCATTAAATAATAAGGAGCAATTATATATGTGTGGGTATTCAGGGTAGTACATCTGACCCAGGGTAATTTATGGGCATTGTAAAGGTATTTTATTTTGTTGTTCAATTAGTTGAACACTGTCCATATTTAATATGTATCTTCTGTGATGGAGCACACACTCTCAGAAGACAGGAACTTTGTCTCTTTGGCTCAGCATTGTCTCCCGGCCTAGCATGCATGTCACCTGTCACATATCAGACATTCACGATTTGCTAAATGGATGAACTGCCACGTGACTTGCTGATCACACATTCATCATCAGAAGATCCAGAGCAAAAACCTAGGTCAAAGTCCCTTTTCATTATGTGCCATGAGGTTTCACTAATTTAACTTGTACAAAATTTTAGCCACTTTGACTAAAGCGGCTTAGTTCTTAGTAGACAATTTCCTTTGCACAGAAAAAGAATTCTAATTTTTGTTCCTTAATGGAGCTGAAGAGATGGCTCAGTGGTTTAGAGCATTTGGTACTCTTGCAGAGGACCCTGGTTCAGTTCCCAGCACCCACAGGGCATGTGATCCTTCTTCTGACCTCCTTACACATATGTAGGCAAACACTCATACACATAAAACTAAAATTAAAAATCTTTTAAAAAATTTGTTTGTTAAATGAACAACTAAGTGAATGCACTAAGTAGAAAATAAGGGCAAAAGGGATTATGCTGATAAACATCACAGAACTAGAGGCTGGAACAGAAGGAGACATACGCAGTCTTGAGTCAGTGAATGCAGCCTTTTCCTGACACATGAATTCTCACTATAAGATCAAAACTGTTTGTCCAGCTTTCTTTTTAAACCCTTAGCAATAGAGATAGTGAAGAACATGGATAGATAGAAGGTGAAGAGAGATTCTAACACCTGCAGGTTTGAAAGGACCAGGTGATTCAGCAACTACCACAACTGATAGTCATGAGGGTTTCAGTTGAGGGTGTACAAGAGGTGTGCACCCTCAACAAAAGCAAGGCAGGGGGTAAAGGCACAAGCAGACATCACCCTTTCAAAGTGTTTTGCAGATGAGTGCTAGGTCAAACCTTACAGTATTTAATAGGAAACAATTATTTAATATTAACTGAAATATTCTTAGAATCATGAAACTTTTATTATTCGTTCCACATAACTCAAACCTCCTGAGCTGTCATCTTTTCCCTGGGGCTGTTTGCAAACACTGATCCCTCTAGCAATAGCTTCAGTCAGAGAGCTGAGGATACAGTTTCTGCTAAGAGTAATCTTCATCTTCCATTTCTCCCACAGATCTTTGAAAGGAGACAGTGTTGGAGAAAGTGAACAAAGCTTTCAATATTTTTATAAGCCAAATACCAGCATGAGCTTTGAAAGGTGCTTGCTGATAAGATCCCTGGATACAGGCAATAGCATGAAATAAACATGGGTTGCAGGAGGACCAATTCTAAAAGACTTAAGCAACAAGACAAAACATTGCTGCACTGATTAGATAAGAGGCAAACGTGTATGTTTGTCACCATGACATCCAATTGCTCCTAATCCCTCTCATTAGGATGAATAAGACAGATGCCAAATTTCACTATCTCTGGCGGAAAGAAATGTTGCCTGTTCACTACAGCTTGTACCCTTCTAGGGTGCACAGCTAGACTCCCAGCTTCGCCTACAGTTAGATGGCACCTCCAAGACATGATTTGCCCATGGAAATTAAGCAGAAATTATGTATCCCATTTCCAAGACTTGCCTTGAAACTCACTCATGCAGTCTTCCAAGTTCTCTCTGGTGTTGCCGGCCTTCTGCTGGCTGAGGAACAGGCGATCTGGAAAGTGATAGAGCCTCAAAAGGTACAAAGGAAGCAGATCCCCCCTCACTGAGCTTTGGGAGTTGCTTGTCAACTAGCACACTGACCCAGGAAGGCAGTTGAAAACAGGTATGTTTTCCAGCAGAGGCATTAGGGATGTGGAAAATCTGCAGGCATTACCTGGAGCTCACACTTCCGCACAGGGGCTACTATTTTCACTACTCCTGTCTCCAGGGTGCAAGGGTCCAGGAGACCTGACCACTTGATTATGCTTGATTTTAGGGCTAAATTGCTTCATCTTTGCCTAAGTTACAGGATTGCGGGAGGAAAAAGAAGGGAAATGGCAAAGCTAAGAAAAAGGGCTATTTCTTGAGGAAACAGGAAGACTTCAGGTCTAAGGTTTCTCCTCACAGGTGCGTACACAGAGCTCCTTAGTCCGCTATGACTTCTCCACACTCCTTTCACTAAGTTGAGGGTACAGAGGAACTCAAAACTTAGCCAAGAAATGACTTAAAACCATTTAGTAACAAGAAGTCTTGCGTGAAATTAAACCTATGTTGCTGATCAGTGTGAAATGCAAAAGAATTATTCACATGCCACAGAACTCCAGAAAATACAGTGTCCTATTTCTAAACACAGACTGGTCTGACACCTCACGCAGGCTGTTTTCAACTCTCTTCCCTCAGGAAGACGGGGTGAGCAAATGAACAAAAGTTACTTTTGCACAAGCCTCTGACTAATTTCTTTTTCTTCAGGGTGGAAAGAAGAAAATAACAAAATTATCCTTGGCATCTAGGAATGGAACTGGAAAGAAAAATCAGCTAGAGCAGTTATTTGACTTTCTATTGTTTCTGACAAGCTTATGTTATCTGACATTTGCATCTGTTCTTAAACCACCCCTGCCTCTTATTTTTCCAGTGTATGGAAAGACATATTTGGGGGCCTTTCTTCCCATTAAGGCATCATTTATCTTATTCACTACGTCAGGCTCCGTAGAGTTGGTACAATTTATATGGTCAGAGATCATTGAATAAGCTGCAGTTAATTAGAGTTGTGAATCTTCCATCACTAAGTGTCTTCCCCATGCAGCCCCTCCTTTCTCCCAATCTGCTTCTGACAGGTGTGGATGATGTAATTACTGTCTTGGCCTATTGTACTGAGGTATAGAGAATCCCTCTTCCTATTGTATTGTAAGGGCAAGAGCTGTCTTTGAATTTGGTGTTGCTTATTAAATGAACGAACATAAAGCAGCTCCAAGGACAATAAAAGGCAATTCTTCCACTAGAATGTCCCTATAAGAATATTTGCTTGCTTCTTTGTGACAGCATCTGTCACAAGGATCATATGTAACTTCTCTTTCTTTCCCTCCCCTTGAATATGGTAGCTGTCCTGATGATAAATCTGCTGTCCGCACCAAGCAGAAGAAAAACAGCCAAGGCTTTTCTGTATGCCAAGACTGAGGGTCACATCTATCATCTTGCCTCTGTTTTCCTTTTAATTATCTCACTTCAGTCAGAAACTTGACTTCAAATCATAAGCCTAAGGAGAAAGTAGATTTTAATTTACAGAAGCACCACTAAATTTTTTTGTTCTGAGACACTATTTCATAATAAAGATGGGCACCTCAGGGCTCTTTAAACCAGATGGCAACCATAAACATTTTTCTTCATGGCATGATTTTTTGCTTCAAATCAAATCTGAGTTCACCTACAGCCCATCAACCAAAAAGTTATTATAAGATTATATTCCCCTTTTCTGATCTGCCACCCAGCAGGCAGTAACCTGAATTAACTACACATTAGAGAGGAATTTTCTTAAATGGGCTATATCTTTGGCAACTTCTAAGGGTGATTTAGACTCCAGTTCGAGCTAGTTGACCATTTCAGAAGCTGGTAGTCTTAGTCTTTGCTCCATTGGAAAGCGATTCTTCTTTTTCAGTTTCTATCCTTGACCTCAGGTCCTGAAGGAGCTCATCATCTGGAACCATAGTTTCACCATGCAACAAGTTAGTGCATTCATTCAATGCAGGGACTGTCCTGAGGTACCAACCATCACTTTCCCAGTGCAAGGACCTTCAGGCCACAGAGCATCTCCCATGTTAGTCTCACTCTTGGGAAGATTTTATACTAAGAGCACCAGCGGCTCAAGATCAAGGCAGGGAGGGACCATGAACACTTCAGCTTTCCATCCAGCAGCCTTTGTTGGAGATACTAAAATTCTTTCCAAAAGGCTATATTAGTTCTAAAAGTCCAACGGCCTGGGTTAAATGTTTCCCTTTCTCTTTCTCTCTTTCACCTTCTTTCAAGGGGGAAAAGGATTTTACAACTTGCAACAAAAAAGGTAAGTTCATGTTTTAAGAAAACTGATTGAATGAACTCAAACATAGCATTGTTGTTGGCAGTGTCTAAGAAGTTGGAAAAAGAATCCAATTTTATGGGTCAGACTAGGTGATACTGTGAGGTCAAAAGGTAAATGGATGGCAGAAATCTCAGTTCATAACTCAGATTTTAGAGGTGGAAGGAACTAGAGAGATGCTTAAAGCCCGGCACTGTCTCGTCAGATAATCCACACCTTGTTCCCTGTTGCACAAATCTGCAGCAGAATTAGAACAAGAACCAAGGGTTTTCCTTAGCTCACCAAGCCTCTGTTGCGCATGTGGGTATGCAGAACACAATGCAAGAGGCTTTTGGTCACTGATAGAATATTCCAGAAAAATCAGCACAGCAAATAGAACCCATTGAAGCCTTTCTCAAAATGGACTAATTACACGGTTTGATTTCCAGTAACTGAGAGAAAAAAATCAAGATACAATATTGCTTTTACATTAAAAAATGTTATTTAAATGTTCATATATGCAAAACTGAACCCTGAATGCTTATTGTTCTTTTAAGAAACTTTTAAACAGAACAATTTTTAAGTTAAATGCAAATAAAACTATAAAACCAATAAAATCAAATTAATAGCATTTAATGTGACAAATTTGTGGGCTTTGCTGAAACAGAAGCACCTCTGGGAATGGGGATGCAGTGCTGACTGCCAAGGCCCAGGTTGCACAAGGTTGAACAGCCCCCATTTCACTGTGTAAGGTGATGTTATTTGGCCAGTGTCTGGTCTCCTCTGAGTAGAAAGGTGGGATCACCAGCACAAACAGGAGAGGGATGCAGTCACAGGTCTGAAAGGACAGTCCAGTGATGCTTAGATTAATTTTCAAATTATCACCAAAACAAAAGCCCTCACTTTTAATATTCTCAAAGAACATACATATAGCCCCAAGAATATAATCCCAAGCCTGATAATCACTGTATATTTGTTACTGACAGCTTTTTAATGTTTTCATTTATAACCACAAACCCAAAGAGCAGAAAACTGGCTCAAATAGCAATATGCTCAATATAATCTAAAGCAAGAGTCTTTTGGAATATTTTCTATCGCTGCAAATTAGGGCATCACTTTAATACTTGAATTCCATCCCCTACCACAAAGGGACACTCTTCATTTGGTGATCAGAGATTAAGGGACATCTATATTTACACAGGCTTTATTCTAGATTGGAGAACTCTACAAGTATAATGCATATCACAACACAAGCATTTACATTAAACCTCTAGCTAAAGCCTCAACTTCAAGTATGAAATATCAACAGTACAGAGGCTGCATTACAAGCAATGTAGCCCATACCAGCATCCAAGACAAGAAGGTGACCTGTAAAAAAGCCACATCCACAAGCTCGGTTATATGCCTGTTCTGTTATCTTGAAGACCTTGTCATTTTCTCATTTAACTACTTTCTTTTTAAGCTTCATTTTGTATAATGTGTCCATACAATTCCTTTAATCATCATTCCAGAAAAGATCTTTCTTTCATATGATAGCAGATGTCAGCTTGATACAGTAGTGAAGGATGCTGTTGTTAATCCAAATTCTTAGATTCAAGTCCTTGGGCCATTTTACAAGTACAATCCAGACCCCACCTATTAGAAATCCTGTTGAGAAGATCCCCACAGAGCACCGTATCTGAAAGGTACTGCGCTGAGTGGGGTCATACAGGAATAAGTAAGAGAGGGCAGTTCTGCAGAGCAATCACAGACTACTCAGGAAGACCCACATTTAACAGTCACCTTGGTGAGGTGGGGAATATCAGGGAAGATTCAAGGAAAGGGGGAGGCAGGAGCACTGGAGAGAAACAAGTAGTTATGTCTGGGTTGGATGTGAGGGAAGCTTTCCTGGAGGAAATGACATTCTTTGAAAATATGAGAAGGTATTTTCTAGAAGACCAAGTAGGAGAAGATGTAGAGGAAACAGATACAAAAGTACAATGGAATGGATAATCAGAACAGACATTTTCACTGAGCACCATTCTGGGCACTGTGATGGCCACTTTGCTGCACTATTTCATTCAATCTTCACAACAAGAGTTGCCCCATTTTGTTGATGAAAAAATTGAACCTTAGAGAGATTAATCTGCCCAAGATCTCACAGCTAATAAGTGGTAGAGCTCAGGTCAGAGCAGGAGCAAGGTCTTCACAGCTCTATTTTCCACTTTTCCACTCCGCTGCTCAGAAGGCTATAAATAGCCTGGCATTGCTAAAGTATGAAGCCAAAGGTACAAAGAAAGAGCTCATCTGATTGCTAGGATACCACATTTCCATTGCCACTTGTAGGTATGACTATTAAGTAATGCAGCAGGGTTAGGAGGCTGTTTCACTAGCAACCCCTGCTCCTGACATGCATGTGTATTAGAGACTTGTGGTGACTATCCTTTATTTCACTCTTGTCAGGATGCTGGGGAGTTGGTTTGCTTATTGTTTTAAATGTTGAAGTGGATATGATGAACATTTTCAGAAAATGTTCACTGTAATAAATCAACAAATTACAGTCAGCCCATGCCTTCCATTCCCATGTTCAGAATCTTAGGGCTCCAACACCCTCTTCTGGACTCCACAGGCCTTGTACATACATGGTGTACTTCCAAAGGTGCACACAACACACACACACACACACACACACACACACACACACACACAAAACCATCACTAATACCAAACATAGAAACACAAGGCTTCTCTAGAAGCCAGAAATATAATAGGTATTGTGATTATATATTACTGGGAAAGCAGAGCATTTAATTGGCAAAGCAAAACAAGGCAACAACAGCAACTGCCACTTTTTTAGTTAATACAATTAAGTATAGTCAGCTTCATGAGCTATCTTAGCCTTTGAGAAATTTTATTTTCTGTTTTAATTTTATTGATTTTATTTGCTGCTTGCTGTTAGGGAACTGCTAAATAACTACAGTACAATCTTCTCCCTTTCTGAAAAGTATGTTAATATCATTAACCTTAGTAAATCCAAGAGTTAACTCCTGTGTATTATGGGAACATTGTAGAGGGTGGTAAACATATGTCCAACCCTTCTTCAAGTAAGCCTAACAGAAAGGATGGATTTATATATTCTAATTACCATCCTTAGAGAAAACTCTCAGAGGAAAGCTGACCTTAGTTTACTTAGAAAAGGACAGATCATAATACAGGCAGCAAGGAGGATACAACTTTCCATTAGCCTGCTGGGTGAGCTTTGGGTGTGAGGCTCCTTGGTACGAGACTTGGGCCTGCTTCCCCGACTCAAAGCTGAGCTTGTGAGACTGCTGATGCCCTGCCTAAGCTTCCTGATGGAAACTTGTCATTGGTAAATAAAAAGCAATTGCACAGTAGACAAATACAAGGAAACTATGCTGTCTGGACACCACAGGGTAGTTGCACATATGAAACTACAGTTCTTAGGACAACATGCAGAAAACTTGTGCAAGCCCAAGCCAGACAGGGGCCCAACATGAATGGGGGAGGTGGGTAGGAAGCCCAAGTCCTAGCTGGGTATGTATGGAAAATGATGGCTGCTGGGAGAGGGAGAGTCAGTTTTCCTTACTGGTATGATGCCTGGTAAGTGGACCAGACTCCAGGGCATGGACTCAGGAACACATGAGAGACACGAAATGCAATAAATAAGCCTTTAAAAATAATAAATAAAATTTTTGAAAATTTTAAAAGAAAGGGACAGATAATAATGGAGGACATGAAACCAGAGGGGGAAATAGTGGAAAGAGGGGAGGGGATCAGAATATGAACCAAATATATTGTATGAAATTCTGCAATCAATAAAAAAAGAATTCTAAGAAAAATTACATATCAGAGCTGTTGAAATTTTTGAATTAGTTAATAGTTTAAAGTGCCTAGCACAATCTTGGGAGTCAGAAGGTACTCAACATGAACTGATCCCACACCTAATCCCACAGAAATTCAAACCTATCCCTTCCATATGGTAAACAGCCATTTTCATTACATTCTTCTCTTAGATATCTGAAGACAAAAAATAAAAATGGTACGGCTAGTTTATAGAATAATCATTTAGTGTTTGGAGCCTTTAAATGGATGCTCCTGTGACTAAGTAGTAGGCATGTCAAAGCATCAAGATGTTGGGGATTCACTGCTAAGTCCCATCTTGGGGAATGAAACTCACCAATAAATTATTATTGCAGTTTCTTGGCTAATCTAGCTACATAAATCACTGCTGGAGAGGTGTTTTTGTTTCATTGTTTTGCTTTTTAAAGAAGGACTCTGTTTAAGAAAATAAGAGTATGAGATACTTTCCAAACAAGCCTCTTCTTTCCCCTTCCCACTCTCCCCAAACACCTAACCCTTTCTTTTCTTTCCTCACACACTATTTATATAAGAAGGAGACATTCTCCATCAATATTGAAGAGGCCAAAGCATTGCATTTACTTTTGGATAAGCAAGAATGACTATAAATTTAAGCTTCCATATCTCCTAGTGTTATTGTCATCTTTAAAATGTTTTAGACTATAAGGTGAGAATATATTCAAGTTTCTATGGAGAAAGTGATTAACAAAGTACATGCAAATCAAGTAGTTAATTTTAACCACATCTTCAGTATTCTTATTGCTGACAGAAAAAGGGAACAGGGAAATTTAATCTCAATTTGTCAATATTTATAATCACTAAATAAACCCGCAGTCACAATGGCAGTTCCTTGAGGCTCCTGGCTGGCCATTTGCATTATGCAAATTCTCTTTTCACTTATGAAACCTAGAGATTAATGTCTTCTTCATCAACAGAGTATTAAAATTCTCTTCATTTAGACTGATTATTTTCTACAAAGTGTGTAGAAACCCTCATGCAACACCTTGCTCAGTGTTCATTCACACAGCTAAGCTGGGGAAGGCTTGTAAGCAAGAGTTAGTGGTGTCAGGGTATTGCTGGGGTACAGATGTTGTCTGACTGTCCCCAGTACCCAACATTTCCATAAGACTCAATGACTCAGTGAATGAATGTTGACACTCAGGAAATAAAGCACAGGTGCAGGAGCTAAGGCCTTCCACTGACTATTTGCCTTGTCTTTGATGATGTGCTTACCTTCCCTACCTCCATTTTCTCATCCATGGATCAGACTATCAACAGTACTTAGCTCATGGGTTGTTATGAAGATCCAGTGAGGTAACACATGTAGAGGTCTTAGAGGAAAGCCCCACATACAGCAAATGCAGAGCAAATTATTACTGTGACTGTCACACTTAAGCAGTTTGTTTAAGCTACCATTAGCAGGTTGATGATCACTTCTGAAAAAATGAAGTCTGTGACCTCTCTCTCTCTCTCTCTCTCTCTCTCTCTCTCTCTCTCCCTCTCTCCTCTCTCTCTCTCTCTCTCTCTCTCTCTCTCTCCCTCCCTCCCTCCTCTGTCCCTTCTTCCTTCTACCTCACTGGCTAGTTCACCTTAGTTTTTGTTTTCTTTTGGTTTACCTTTGTTTTTTCTGGCTGTCTCATATACTCACTTTAAAGAAAAGCCCTTCACTTCTTCCTCTGTGTCCTTCTCTGTCGTCTTTGAATGAGCTCCTCTAGGAGCCTGGCTTAGCACCATCTATAAGCAGATGACTCTTACATCCATCTTGCAAATCTAATGTCTCTTCTAAGCCCTGGACTTGTTCCAACTTTGTTTGGCAAGGCCTCCAAAGGTATCTCAAAGGAAGCATGTCCAATACAGAACTTCTGACTCGGCTTCAAGACCATTCCATCTTCTGTGCTTAATACCCAGTTAGTAGCACTGCTGTTCCGCTGAGGGTAACACACCTTCCTTCCTCTCACTCCCCAGACACATTCATCTCTCTTCCTTCACACATATATCCAATGAATTAGCAAACCTCATTTGCTACTTTTGAACTGTATCCAGATCAACCTGATGACGTCTCTTCATTTTTATGGTGACTGCCTTGAGCTATCACCAGTTTCCCAACTGGTCACTCATCTCTCTTTTCTTTCTTCCTATAATCAGCCAAATTGATCTTTTAAAAAACATAAGCCAGGGCTGGAGAGATGGCTCAGCAGTTAAGAACACTGGTTGTTCTTGCAGAAAACCCAGGTTCAAGTCCCAGTACCCACATGGCAGCTAACAACTGTCTGTAACTCCAGTTCCAGGGGATCTGACGGCCTCTTCTGTCCTTGCGGGCATTGCACAATGCGGGTGCACTTACCTATATGGAAGCAATACACTCATACACATAAAATAAAAATAATAAATAAAATATTTTTAAAAAGCATAAGCCAGTAACTCCCCACTTAAAACCTCCAGATGATTCCCTATCATGGTCTCAATGAGCCCCAACATCCCTACCATGTCCTATAAGGCTCTTTGCAACATGACACCCACCTAACTCATTACTCCCACTCCCTCACTGCTTCACCAAGTTGCACACCCAGGATCCTATTTGTCATTCATCAACCCCTCGAGTTTATTCCCTACTCTGCACCCCCAGCCTTGGGCCAGGATTGCTCTTGCCTTGCATTTTTCCATGGTTTCCTCCTTTTTATTCACATCTTGATTCAAATGTCCTGAACCACCAGTCCAACTTGTGTACTACCACCCCAGGATCTCTCTGCAGCCCCTTAACATCTCCTGACACTGTGCCTTTACTCCTATTGTGTTCCCTGTGTGAATGTGAGCTCCACTAGAACAAAGATTTTGCCTGTTAACTCCAACATTGGTTGAGTTCAGAGTCTCTGAGATGGTACTCAAAATGTAATAGGTGTACAGTGGAAACGTTTTGATGAACCCATCTGCTATCTTCCCTGACAGACTACAACTCCAGAAGAGGTGGGTTAAATAACGTGAACATATGATAGTAATAATTGTAGCAAAATGATCAAAGGACTTCTGAATTTAAAATACTACCTCACAGAGTCAAATAACTATGTGTTCAAGACCCATTTCATAACTTATATGTGACATGAACAACTGATTTCATTTTATGAGCTTCAGTTTCAACCTCAGAAAGATGGGGATACTGTTACTTCCTAGCTGTGTCATTGAGTGCCATAAGAACTTCTGAATCCAGTGCTCAGGTCTTGATTTCACTTATGCACATGTTCATTTAACCAACAACACATTTTATCCAGAATTTACTATGTGATAGACACTAGATGAGTGACTGAGAAGTCAACTACTCAACAGAGAGGGATGCAGACAGGAGTCAGGCCCTTGGAGCTTATTGGGTAGTACAGTATCATAATAGAGCACAGTCTTGGTACCACCAATGCAAGTACAGTTACAGTGAACACAAGGATGAACAATAATAAGTACAGGTTAGGCAATGAGCTTAAAGGCCAAACAGAAGTTACAGAGACCTGCTGATACTTCAGAGGCATGTACACAAGTCAAGTTGGCTAGAATCTCGGGATGGAAAAATGGTGGGCAGGAGTCCTAGAGGAAGGGTAAGTAATGCATGGTGGAGCTATGCCAGTACAGTCCTGGACAAATATTTTAAATGCATCAAGGGAAAGGGGCAAGAAAAAAATAGAACTAGAACACAATACTTGTACAGATTTAAACACACCATGGTGAGATATTTCATAAAGAATCACATATCACTGTGTTACTATTAAGCACATTCAAGGAGATTCCTTGGGATCAGGGGTGAGCATGATCACAAGGAATTAAGGGAAAAACAAATTAGTAAAATAAGAGAGGGACTGTGCGGATCAGAGTTCAATGAACAGAGTAAGTTAGCTCAGCTCTGAATCTGGTCCACAGGGAAGGCATAAGGTGGGATGGTACAAGAGCCAGACATTTGATCATCATGAATCTGAAGAAAAAACATGTTTGGAGAAGAGAAAATGGCCCTACGTAACTTGTTTTTTCTCCAGAGGTCCCAGTCCATAGTCCCCTTATTTGTTTGCTTGTGTGATTTCTGCAGTGCTGGGGATCAAACTAAGGGCCTTGTGCATGCTAGGTGAGTGTCTACCAGTGACTGTATCCCCAGCCTCTCTGCTCACTTCTGAACTATCAGCTCCCTACTAGCTAGCTCTGCGGAGGCCTGAAGGCCAAGAAACCTGGCATTGCTAGTCAGAGCCTCCAAATGAAACCCACTAAAGAAACTCACACAAATACATGTAATTTGAAAATACATTAAATTAAACAAGCGCTTCCTAGTTCAAAAACAGTACACTAATTTACCTTGAATTTGTCCTCCAAAAGGTATATCCATGCCAGATTTGAGCCGCAGTAACCACTAGAAAGTCTCTTTGATCTTTCTAATAGAAAGAGAAATAAGTGTTGCTTTTGCCCACAAGCTGTCAACTTAGGCGTTAAATACCACGGACAAATAAGTGATTAAATGTCATTATTGGGACTATTATTAACAAATTTGTATGAGAAATACCTACATTAATGGAGTTTGATAATTGGCCCAGAAAAAGAAAATAAAGAATAAATTTCAGAAAAGTTTTATTTCAAAATGGTGAATTTTAATGTCTTAAAATTAAAAACATTTGCTCATCAGTCAAGGAGAATATAGATCCTAAAACATTCCTAAATCAAAGATGACCCATTACAACTCCACTTAGTATTTAATTTAGTCCCTACGTCCTCAAGAGTAGAATGTGACCCATGCAGGAAACTTTATAAATATCTGTCAAATCTCATGGCAGTACCTAAAAGGGGAAAGCATGCCAGTTTACCTACAGAAGTAACTCTCCAGGTTTTCAACCCCCTCAAAAGAGCAGTATAAGATTTACTGCAAATGTGCAGTTATTGTGCATACATTTGCAATCATGACAACATTTAACATTATCAAACATTAAGTTTAGAATAACTTGTAAGTAAACCCCAGAATATTTTTGAGCACAGTAGATTATTTCTCAGTAAGAAGAATGAGGCACGCATCCGAAATACCATTAATTCACAGTAGCCCACGGGTTATCCACTCACAACTAATCAATCATAAGCACATGTACATGTGGAGACCACTGAATGTACTTAGTACATTATATGTATGTATGTATGTATGTATGTATATTTAACTATTAATCAAGGAAGAGGTCATGAAAATGAGAGGGAGTTGGGGGGCATGGGAGGAGTTGGACAGGGGAGAGTCAGGGTGGGGTGATATAAATATGATATATGAAATTGTCAAAAAATTTTAAATTAAAGGAGAGGCCAAGCACTATAGTTAATGCAGTACTCAGAGAGGACTGGAAAGTAATGCACTTTGGAAACAAAATTGCAAAGGAGACCTGTGGTGAGGGAAACCATTTTATGCAACCTTTACATGAATGAAGTTAGATCAATGCAGGATGGTCATCATGTCAGGAACAGGAAACTATACTAATACTAACGGCAGGTAGGGAAGGAGAGGAAAGGAAAGGAAGGAGGGCAGGAGAGGAAAGGAAAGGAAGGAGGGAAGGAACAGGGAAGAAGGAAGGAAGAGTAGAGGAAGAGAAGAAGGAAGATAGGACATGAGATTCCATTACTGGAAGCAAAGATTTCAGAAATCATGAGGAATTGCATTTGTTCCTTTGCAATGAAGAGAAGAAATAATATCCACATTAACTGAAAACTGAGAACCATCTATTGTCTGTAGGAGACTGAATTCATTCGTTATGGTTCTGCTTAAGCACGTCCTAGCCAAGCCAATTTTATGTTTACTTTTTTCAAAGGAGGTACAAATTCAAAGTCATTATTGCCACTAAAGAATACTCTATTAGAAATACCACAGGACAGTGTAGGTGGTTGCTTCAATGCTCAGGAAATTCAGATTGGCCAACATTTTTCTATCTGGATACATGTGATCAGCATGGAACATTTCCATAGAAAAATTACTGTTGCCCAATCACAGCCTAAATAGAAGTGTAATTCGTGAATTAATGATTATTCTTTCCTGCCATGGCTATTAGCTGTTATTCATTCCAAAGATTTTTATCATACCTGCTCAATTTCTACAACTATTTTTTCCTGAAATTTTGAATAGATTTGTCTTTCCTCATTCTTCTCCTCAGGTGCTTAGAGGGATAAATACTGTTATCGAAGTGTGCTACAAAAGTGAATACATTTTAATAGGATTATGATAACAGAATCTTTATCTGGCTACCATTGCAAGGACAGAGAAGCAGACTTCTGTTTTAAGATTAGAGTACAGGCTTTGAAATGAAAAGTGGATTATCTTATTAACTTGGCAACTGATTACAGCACTCAAAGTCATGTTTCCCATTTGTAAAAGGAACCATTTCAGGTGAATGCTGTTGGCTGACTACTGGTATGACATTCATTAAGGCAGAGCTGCAAGAGGAAACACAAAGACAGTTCTGCCCCTCTCACATCAGCTGTGATTACTTTTTTCTGAATCTCAAAAGCAATCAAACTCCTCGGTAGCTAAAAACGGTGCAGCTGCTATGTGTATGAGTGGAATTGTGGAGAGAAGCATGCACTCATGGAGACTTGGATAGAAATATTTTCACTTCAACTATAAAACAATCCAATGAGTTTAGCCTTTCCTACACTCACAAAAAACTACGATTAACTGAAAGGAAAATTGAGACAAGGGGCCTTGGTGTTAAGAAAATACTTATCACAGAAAGACTTGGGGCCATATCTGGTAAAACCTGGTAAGGAAAGTCAAAGACTGGCGGTGATAAAGAGGTTTGAGGCCATGGGTGTAGGGTGCATTATGGGGCTCAGTGAAGGTCAGTTCTGGATGGTCTCTTCACAGCTCTCTTGGCAATGATGGAGTCCAGAGAAGTCAACAGCCAGAGAAGCAGGTCAGGATGGTAGCCAATACCCACTGAATACGCCTCCATGCTACAACACTCAACAGCACAAACTAGCAATGTGCACAGAATACCTCAGCACACCAGCCTTGGTTATGCTTGATTCCCTTCAGATTTGCCTCTTGGCTAGTGATCTCTGTACTCTGAAAGCAAGCACCTGCTTCATCAGGCATCGGGAAATAAGAATACTACCCATACCCAGGGATTACTTACTTTTCTACTTGCTAAGATAAGATACCTGGCAAAAGCAGCTTAAGGAAGGAAATCTGGGAAGGTGTGGCAGCAGGCGTGTGAGAGACGCGATAGAATTGTATTTGTAGTCAGGTAGCAGAGACAGATGTGTGCTGGGGCTGAGCTCACCGTTCTCCTTTTACTCAGTCCAGTCTCCTTTTACACCAGTTCATCAATGGCGTCCGAGGAGGGCGGGTTATTTCTGTCTCAGTTAAAACTTTCTGGAAACACCCTCATAGATACACTCAGTAGTATGTTTCCATGGTGATTCTAAATCCAACCAAGCTGACACTGAAGATTGACTATCACAACCCGGTTGACTATTTTAAATAGAAAATCATTAAGGATTGTATGTTTTTACTTGATTCCCTGGTTTTTAAATGTCAGTGTGCCAAGTTATAGGGCATAAGGGTATTTTAGGAGGACTTGTGTAATTGATTAAGAAAAAATAGGACAATGATAATAACCAAGGAAAGGGAGAGATTCAAAACATGTAATAATTTCCTCACTGTGACAATCAATAATCCCCTAGTTTCTATATTTGCAGAGTGGATGCAGTTCTAGAGAAGACACTGGGAGAGTGGAGCTGATGGTTCTCATAAGGTAGTGGTTATTAACAGTAATGAGAGGTAAGTTCATATTGTAACTACTAGTGTGGGTACAGACTAGTTAAATATCAGCTCTGTTGTGATGAAAATTGATTTATAGCAAGCAACAGTGGGTAAAAAAGATGCCTTTAAAATATCATCTGATTTATCCAAGGTCAAAATATTTCCCAAAATACAGTTCCATGAAGTTAAGCTACACATGCCTTTCACAGCTTTAACCTCATCTCTCTGTTCTAAGGGACTCTCAAAGACTTCCTGTCACTGTGCTTCTTAGTGAACCCATCCAAGGTGACACACTGAGCTCATTCCATGTTGTAGATGTGCAAAGAAAGACAACAGTGAGGGAAGGGTAGCATAGCATGAGGTCTGGTGTCCTCACAATCCTTCTTAGGGACTATACTTGGTTCTAGAACAAAAAGAATTATCAAGGGTGCATGCTGTGATGGCTAATAATAACTGTCTACTTGGCAAGCTCTAGAACCCTCAAGGAAACAAGCCTCTGGGCATGTCTGTGAAGGAATTTCTAGATTAGGTTAATTGAGGTAGAAAGACCCACCATAACTGTGAACAGCACCATTTCATGGGCTAAGGTCCTGGACTGCATAAAAGGAAAATGTGAGCCTTTTTCTTTTCTGCTTCCTGATTATGAACGTGCCCAGTTATCTCAAGCTCTGCTGCTGTGGTTTCCCAGCCATGATGAACTGTACCCATGTGTGTGTGTGTGTGTGTGTGTGTGTGTGTGTGTGTGTGTCCTGTAGGGTCTCCCTGTAACCCCACGTGGCCTGGAACTTGTTATGGAGACCAGGCTGGCCTTGATCCCACAGAGATCCACTTACCTCTGCCTCCCTAGTGCTAGGACTAAAGGAGTGCCGCCACGCCCAGCTCTGAACTGTACCATTGAACTGTGAGCCAAAATAAACCCTTCTTTCCTTAAGTCTCTTTGCTAGGTATTTTGTTGCAGCAACTAGGAAAGTAACTAATAATATGCTTGCTTAAATTTTTAATAGTAAATTGATTTTTACTCAAAGAAATAGCAGATCCTCTTTAAAAAATTCTAGAGACAAAAATTCAGATCTTGAAGAGAAGTGCTTCTAAGCAAAATCCTCACCCCTGTTTCCTATTACAGCTAATCTCTGATATCAAAATAATACATAATATCTAAATAATTCAGTGCTCATTCTTTTGATATATAACAAGTGCTTTGAGACTAGTATTCATATATCTTGGGCTCAACATGGAGCAGTTTCTTCATTAACACTTGTGAATGACTAAGGGCATCACTTTGAGGCATTATCAAGAAGAAATGTACAGAGGGGAAAAGTTCCAAAGAATAGGAGGCTCAGACTCCATAACTTTTCCCCTACCTACTTGTAGTGAGCGGTCCTTCTTACCCTGCATCTCCCCATAATGAAAAGAATGATCCCAGCTCATTGGCATCCAAGGTTATGGAGAAGGCAAGATTGGAGGGCAGCACACCATACAGCTGACTCTGGCTAACACTCAAAGGTGAGACATTTTATGGGAAATGAGTGAGTTGTATATTCATATTATTATCAAAGAATTAGTTAAGAAAAGAATTAGGAGTGAGCAATATAAACACTCTTAACTTTTCCAGATCATTAATCTCTGGAAAGCTAATGAGCTAGCCTCATTTTCAGACAAAGGCTAGCTAGAAATGAGTCCTAAATGCTTCCTGCAAAACTGTCATAAGGGTCTAATAAAAAGGTAAAGATTAGAGCTGGAAAGATGACTTAGTCTGTAAGATGCTTGTTACACAAGCATGAGGACCTAAGACCAGATCCCCACATAAAAAGTCAGGTGCACCCATATACACCTATAATCCTAGGACAGGGGAAGGGGAAACAAGCAGAACTGGGTGATGCGAAGTGAAGTAAGATGGTGTTCTCCAGATCTTTCCACTTTATAGGCATATATCCCCTTAATAATAGCCTAAGTCAACAGAAGTGTGAAACTTGGAGAATGTGAGAACACTTTGAATTCCAGACATAATTTTAGAGGCCACTGATAATCTTTGCCTAATTATTAGAAATTTCAAAATAGTGATTGTCTAATTCCATCACATTTTATATTGGTTACCTGATATTGTATCAAGAGTAACTTCCTGTATCCCTCTTCCCTCTTTTTAGCATCAGTCTGAACTCATGGATTTTAGAACTTTATTTAATAAAATTAGTCATTTATAAAATTATAATCTTTTAATATCACTTTTTATGTTCAAATTGCTCCAAGTTCAAGTGGTATGGGTGTCCAGACATGCATGAATATGTATATGTATATATGTATGTGTGTGGGTTGTGTGGGGGAGTATGTGTGTATACTTAATGACCTTTTTAGGCTCTAAAAACTGCCTTGATCTCAGGAAGTATATTTTCTAATTGTTTGTCCTCCCTTTTCCCCTCACCACCCAGTTCAAAATGTTGACATCCTAACTCCTTACACTATAGTAGCAGGAGAGAGAAATCTGAAAGGCAATTATTAATAGGTCAAGAGAATGGAATCCTCATTAGTGGAATCAGTCCCTTTAAAAGGCACTAGAAAAGGTAGTTTATGCTTTGTGAGGATATGAGAGGAAGTCTAGACTACGATTCAGAAGATTTTCACTAGAGCCAGACCATGCTTGGCCCCTTGACCTCAGATTTCCAGCAAAAGAACTTTGGAAGTAAGTGTCCTGTTTGTAAGCATCCACTTTATGACATTTTGTTATGGCAGCCTATCATAATTTTGTTTCCTGTTGCTGTGATTAAAATACCCTGATACAAGCTACTTAGGGGAGAAAAGGTTTCATTTTAGTCACAATTCCAGGGAATACATGACAGCAGGAACCTAAAAAAGCTAGTCACATCCACAGTCAAGATCGGAGAGAAAATGAATGTGTACACACTTGTACCCAGCTCCCTTTCTCCACTCTTAAATGGTTCAGAATCTTCTTCCTGGGGGATGGTGCTACCCACAGTGGGAAGGTCTTTCCACCCCAATTAAAGAATCAGGATAGTCTTTCATAGAATGTGCCCTCAGGCCAACCTGATCCAGACAATCCTTCCTTAAGACTCTCATTCCAGGTGATTCTAGATTGTGCTAAGTTAACAATTAAAATTAAGCATTAAACACTCCAAATAGACTAAAACAGTGTTCCTGGTATTTTCCCTGCACACACTTATAATCAATCATCTCTTCCAGGAACGTTCTTTCCAGTTAATATTTTTGTAGCAATAACCGAAGGATTGATAAATTATAAAGACGATAATGCTTGATGTACTTGAAAACACTAAGAAAGACTCAAATTGGGATTTCATTATCAAGATTAATTACTAATAAAATTTGAAAGTTCCTCAACTAGTACTTTGTTCAATACTTTAGGAAGTTGAGGTTTTTCATTACATCTGTAGGAATTATGATACCAAACAACTGGGGAACCCAGAGCATTTTTTTCTGAAATATGAAAGCCAGTAAGGTTTGTTTTTACTCATATATCCAAATAATCGATTAATTTGATCAAGTTCTTGCAATTGACTGATACAGTGAGAATAAAATATGGAAATTTCAGGACTTCTGACAAGTGAGCCATGCTTATTACATGCTTCCCACAACCCCAAATAAACCTCGTCTCCCACTTGATCTACTGACTTCATAAATGGACTATGGCCCAGCCTCAACCACCAGCTCTGTGGGCAACATGCTTACAAGAAGCAGCTCCCTTCCCACCTTATGTCCTATAACATTGTGACCATGGACTCTAGCTATTTCCCTTGAAAACAAGTTACTAGGACTAAATCAGCAGACTAGCATGAAATCTCATTAAAGCTCACAATACAGAAACTGGGTCTAAATAGGGAAACCTTCCCCTAGTTTTCGCATGAGCCTCTCTTTTTCTGCCAAGATGTGAAATGATTAATCAAAGCACACATTCCTATGCCTTTCTCCTGGCTTTTCTCTAGCGTTATAGGCAAGGTCACTTCTGAAGTTCTAATAGACGTGCCCTTCTGATTGCTATAGGACAAATTTATTTAACATTCTATACCTTTTTACTCATCTGTAAAATATATATAATAACAGCAGATATATCATGAGATTGTCATGAAAGCTTGAATAAGGAACGTGTCTAAAGAGGTCTCACAATGTCTGGTACTTAATGATAGATCAATAATATGTGTCCATCTTGTTATTAGTAGTATGGCTTTACTCTCCCTGGGCCAGCTCACGAAAGACTTCCCTGATTACCACCATATGAACAGCCTTCTGATTTTCCAATATCTGAAATTGGAACATTTAGGCTTATATCCTAGGACTTTCCTAGAAACACCCTCGGAGATAGCTCTAGATTTTCAGAATCAAACATTTGCAAACCTCATTTCCCTTCTCTGTTTCCTCACATTTTTAAACTTTTTTATTTTTAGATAATTGTAGATTAACACAAAATCATAAGAAGTTATACAGTGAGATCCTGTACTACCAAGTTGTATTGCATAACTATAGTGTAATAGTACAGCCAGGAAACTAACATTTATATAATCCATTGACCTTAATCATATTTCACCAGTCATATGAGTACTATGTATTTACTTCTGTATAATTTTAGCATTTATTGTTATCAGGTCAAAATGTAGAAACTTCCCATCATAAGAATCCCTTATGCAGAGCTGGAGAGATGACTCAGCACTTAAGAGCACTTGCTGCTCTTCTAGAAGACCCAAGTTTGGTTCCCAGTACACAGGTTGAGCAGCTCACAACCACCTGTAACTGTAATTCCAGTTCCAGGAGATTCAATGCCCTCTTATGGCCTCTGTGAGATACATTCACACAAATGAATAAAATAAAAATAAATCTTTTTAAAAAAGAATCGCTCATGCTACTCTTTTAGAGCACCCTCGCCTCTTTTTCCTCCTCTCCTGACAGCCATTCTTCATTTCTATAATTTCATCATGCCAACACATTTACATGAATGGAATTATATAATATATAAATAGTATATAAAGTTCTGATTCTTGCTTTCTATTATACTCAGCGTGAGTCGTTAGAGATTGCCTAAGTCAAGTTTATCAATAGTTCTTTTGCTTTTTACTATGGACAGTGCTCCATGATCTGATGACCATAGATGGGTTAACCGGTCATGCCTTGAAGTTCATTTCAGCTGTTTCAGTTTTTGTCTGTATGAAGGAAGCTGAAATTAACATTGTGTTCAGTTGCTCATGTGGACATTTTCTCCTTTTCTGTGGAATAAATGTCCAGCAGAGCAGTTACTGTGATGTATGATGCAAACATTCGGTTTTGCGAGCTGCCCTAATTTCCTAGAGAGTGGCTATCCCATATGATGGTCTCATCAGAAATGTGTGAGCACTCCAGCATCTATCTCTGCATCTTCACCAGTGTTTGCTGTTATCGCTGCTTTTCAGTATAGTCGTTTTCATACAGTGATAGCTCTCATTCTTTAACTTGCATCTGTACTAATAGTTCATATGTAGAACATCCTTTCACATGCTTGTTTGTAGTAACCTCATCAGGGAGATGCCCATTTTGTTTTTTTCTCATTTTCCAATTAGTTTCTACTATATAATGTTGGCTTCTAAGATTATAATAATTTAAATATATTCTTGATACAAGTTCTTTGTTGAATATGAGGTTTTCAGACAATGTCTCCTGACTTGAAGCTTGCCTTTTCTTCCTCTTGGCAATCTTTCACAGATAAGGCTTAATGACCTGTTTGTTCATTTTCTTCTCTGTGGACTGTGCTTTTTGGTATCAATTCTCCACTTAGCCTTAATGTCCCAAAGATTGTCTCCTAAGATGTTTCTTAAATTATAGTGTTCTATTTTTCATTTAAGTCTTAGGTCCATTATGAGAGTTTTTGTTTAAGTACTGTGGGCTAAGGGGAGGCTTAGGTTTTTGTGGAAGGACAGGGACCCTTAGCTCATCATACAGGGCCCAGCAACCAGTGGGTTTCTTCATCTCAGCTTCCCACTAATGCCCACAGTGTTTTAACCACACTGGTTTAACCACACAAGGCAATCTAAGGCCATACAGGGCTGCTTTGCAGGTGCCATTGTTTCCACTAGTGTTCTTTGACCTTCTCCCTCAACTCTGGTTAGAAGATTGCTTTTTCTGTTTATCTTCCTCATAGCATCGTCCCTCCTTCTTCCCAGGCAGAATCAACTATGTGCCTTTCAGCATCCCAGTGGGAGTCTTATACCTTCTCTATTGCTTCTGACTTTCCATCTGTAATACAGGGCTCATTAAAAAAGCAACTTATTTTATGGAGTTGAGAAATAAATGAAATCACTTGTAAAGTACAATAAAAGCTAACCTAAACTATAATCAGTTCTCAATACATTAATCATTGTGGTTGAACTTTTAATTGTAATATATCTTTGGTGTATCACATGTGAAAGTTTATTATAGATGTTCTTCTTAGATTGATTATTTACTCCTCTTCTTTATCAATGCATAACATTTTCTATAGCACATCTTACTTATCCATTATGGTAATATACCGTGGGCTCTGGAAACCAAGTTAAATTGCTTGTCTTAATTCAATTAATAAGCCAGTTCAATGAAAAAAATCAATTAATTTCCCCCTCCAGTCAACAAATTGTTTAACTGAACTAATTGTTTTGACAATTGATAAATAGTCTTCTACTTCAATTGTTGTTTGTGTTAATACAACTTTGAGGGGTAAATGACTTGTTGAAAGAAAGGATAATCAGGTTCCTTATTACTGATAGAAAAGGAAACTCCTTCTTCCAATGATTCCCAATAAGACAACCCTCTTTGTTTAAGAGCAAAAACAATATGCAAACCTTAGTAGACAGACGTTTGGGTCCATTTTCACATTTATCAAAACTGACTTACCCCACATTTGGGGGAAAAAGAAGGATCAAAAAGCTTTTCGAAACCGAGTGAGTTGAGCATTATGCAATGAAAATGTAGACTTCTATCCGATAAAGCTGATGGGAACGGGCAATATTTGACAGACCACATTGAAAATAAAGCTACAAGCTCATTTGTGGATGATGGTTATTTAAAAATAAAACTTTCTAGAAAAGCAGCAGAATCCTTCCTCACCACTGTGAAGCCTCAGAATACACACATAATAAAGTACAGAAAGAGATCTCAAAATGTTTGGGCACAAAGTTAAAGTTAGGTGGGAGGAAGAAGTTCTGCTATCCGACTGCACAGTGGAGTGTCTATAATTAACAATAGGGGAACATGTATTCTGAAATAGTGAAATGGGAGGTTTTGAATGTTTCACCACAAAGAAATGATGTTTGAGGAGCTGGATATGCTAATGATCTGATTTGATCATCACACAAAGTACACCTGTATCAAAGCATCACATTACACCGTTTGGTTTTACAATCATGTGTCCACTGAAAGTAAAATAAAACACAAAAATAATCTCAGAATTGCTCAAAAGCTGTGCTTCGCAGTACATTGGTTGGCACTTGCTGCCACAAGGCTGGCTCTGCTTTCAGGATTTATCTGCTCTGGCCCAAGTGAGTAAATCTTGGCTAAGCCATCCCCACTGCCAATACCTGGTTTAGGAAGAAGCCTGTGATACATTCCAGGCAATGAAGGATGAGGGCGGGTTCACAGAAAAGTTTGTCTTTCTCTTAGAACAAACAGATCAGAGATGAGAGGTCATTCCACTTCCCTGTCTTTGAATGACTTTATGAAGAGATTGTGCTCTAAGCTCTAGAAATCACTACACAGTCACAAAGACACCAACAAACCAACACAGGGTGTGGCAGAGCAGGAAAATAGGTAAGATCTAGGTGCTAATGAAATCACACAGCCTCTGAAAAGAAAGAGAAACAGGTCTCACTCAGGATGCCTTGTTATGTCAGATAACCCCTCGGTCCTGGCCAGCTTACTGGATTTTATGTTTCTAATCTACAAAAGTATTTTGACTTACACTGCTTCGGGGTGACCCCTCTAAGTATAACAGTTTGAATATAAAAATGGTCCCCACAGTCTCACTTACTACATGCCTGTTCTCTACCTGAGGGTGCTGTTTTGGAAGAGTGGAGGTAGGTAACAGGGGGATGGGTCCTTGAGGGTATCTTATCTTTAGCCACTTCCTGTTTCTCTCACCACTTCCTGTCTGACATGATGTGAGCAGCCCCATGGGATTCTCTCCATTCTTATGGCCTAAATCTTCTGAATCTATGAGTTAAACGAATCTTAGCTCTCTCAATTTATCCTGAGGGTAATTTGGTCACAGTGATATCAAGTCTAACACACTAAGTCTGCCTAACAGACTGATTTTTTAAAGTAACCTGAAGTTTAGTTGACGGAAAGTATGTTCAGCTTTTCAGTTAATGTAGAAGAGAAACAGTCAGGCTTTCTGTACATGGTGAAGGAGGATACAGAGCACAGACATCAGACAGAAAGAACTACAGGTTCAGATCTCACCCTGGTAGTTCACCAGGTGTGTAGCCCCAGACAAGATGCTTTATTTGACTAAACTTAAGTCCTTTTATTGTAAAATGCCCACAGTAGTATCCACCCTATAAGTTGATAGGGAGTATTAAATGCAATCATGTAATAATAAAAGGCCTGTCAAGTAGGAAACAGAATAAATGTTAGTTTCTTTTCCCCTAATTAATCCTTTGCCAAGATGAAACACTAACTGGGTTTATTAGACCATTAATTCAGTTGCTTTCTTTGCAGCAGGAATTACTCTGACAGCGGGGCTGGTGTCATCAAGAGTAATTTCTGCTGAAAATGTTCCAATCTTAACACTTTCTCCTGCAAAGCCTAACGTGGTGTAGAAGCGCTCAGGCTGGGTTACTCCCAGCCCTGGAGAAAATTGATGTGATGATAACCACAGTGGAAGGGTTTATTCGCCCTTGATTGTTTTATTCTCTCACACCTTAAAAAGAATATGTGGGTGGAATTAATGGAATCCAGGGAAGTGGGCCTGTAGTAACTTTTCCTCCAAGTTATTTCCACATTTTTTTGTGACAGTCCACCAAAAAAAATCATCATATTCTGATAATTATTACCAACCTCTTGAGTACAACTAATTAACACACTATCTTAAGGATGTATTATGTTTGGGACATAGAAATAAAAGTAGGACTCGGTTTTTAACAAGAACCATTCTTTCTTCTTGTCATAGAAATACAGGCTATTGTAAAGGTTTTTGAGTTTTGCAATAAATTGATAGACGTCATATGTACTTAGCTAGTCACTAATCTACTTGGATGCTACATTAATTATAAGTGTAATTTTGGAAAATTTAGCTGGAAGACAATTGGATGTCAAAAGTCTTATGCATTTATATTTTTGCCTAGGAGCTTTGCTTCCAGGAGTCTATTTTAAAGAGTTGAGTGCTCATACAATGATCTTTTACAAATATTTTTACAGGAAGAAAACAGTCTAAGTATTCAAGATTAGAAGATTTAAATGAGTTTCACAATGTCTACCCAAGGGGAATACAATATAACCCCTGAAAATGAAATTACTGGAAAGTATTTATCAGCATACAAGGATATGATGTATTGTTAGGTTTTAGGAGATTATAAACTATGTGTGCAGTGTTTTATCATTTTATTAAATATATTTCTTCATAAAGCTTTCAATACTGTAGATCACACAAATGTGAATACTAATCCTAATTTATTTTGATTTAGTGTATTTTTTTGGTCTTTTCGAGACAGGGTCTCCCTGCAGCCCCAGCTGGCCTGGAACTCACTATGCAGACTAGGCTGGCTCCAGATTATAAACTATGTGTGCAGTGTTTTATCATTTTATTAAATATATTTCTTCATAAAGCTTTCAATACTGTAGATCACACAAATGTGAATACTAATCCTAATTTATTTTGATTTAGTGTATTTTTTTGGTCTTTTCGAGACAGGGTCTCCCTGCAGCCCCAGCTGGCCTGGAACTCACTATGCAGACCAGGCTGGCTCTATCTTATAGAGAACTGCCTGCTTCTTCCTCCCAAGTTCTGGGATTAAAGGTGTGCACCACCACACCCAGTTGACATAATGTATTTTTAAAATTTATTTATTGTTATTTCGAGTGTATGAGTGTTTTGTCTGCATGTATGTAAGTGTACCACATGCGTGAAATGTCACCAGAGGTCAGTAGAGGGTATCAGATCCCCTGGAACTGGAGTTATGAATGGTTCTTAGCTGCCATGTGGGTGCTGGGAACCAAACCTGGGTCCTCTGCAAGAGCATCCAGTGCTCTTAACCACTGAGCCATCTCTCCAGTCTCTAGTGTATTTTTTGTAGCAACCAAGAATCAGTTGTACAGAAAAGAAAGGTAATTTTATTTTTTGGTATTTTTGAGACAGGGTCTCCCTGTAGCCCCAGCTGCCCTGGAACTCACTATGTAGACCAGGCTAGCCTTGAAAACTCAAAAGAAAAATTAGTACTTTTAGGTTTAAACAGAAGACATTGTTCATTATATAGATTCTGAGCTACAGTTTGTCAGATTGTCCCCAAAGTCTGACTCAAGAGATTCAAAACAAACTGTGAGGCTAAGAAAATCTTAGGGCTGTTCTCTTGGGGGATGTTACTACTCCGTGATTAAAAGCCCTGGATGATGGGTCCTTTCCTCCATGCTAGACATGGACTAGTCAGCCAACAGGCCGATTCAAGCAGAAGTCTGACCATCAGCAGTGCCCCGGGCATTGATGCTACAGGAGCTTCAGGGAACTTTTTTACCTGTACTTGGTTCTTTGCGATTCCAGGGAGGCTTCCTTCAATAAGACGAAACCAGACTGGTGTCCACACTGAGATACAGCTCCTGACTGTCCTTTCCAGGTAGCCTCTATCAGAGCCCTGCCTGCTGACCTAGATTCATATTTCTTTATAAGATTAGTAATTATTATTGTCATGGCTTTTTATCCACCCTCTGCTGTGTATTCTGCCAAGTGCTTTTCAAACATATTTCATTCAGACTCTTAACAGTCCTGGAAGATTAAAGCTATAATTATTCATTTTAAAGATGAAGGAACAATTTGCCCAAGATTATATAGGCAGTAAGGACTAAAGTCAAAATGAGAAAACAATTCTACTTGGATCTTATTAGAGATTTTTTAATCATTTTAATTAAAATGTTCAAATGATTATCTTTGGGGAGAAAAGTTCAGCTGATCACTGGTGGGTGTTCCTAGACCTGAGAAAACTCATTCCAAGAAAATAAACACCAAACCAGTCCCCAGCCATAGGGGTAATTGTACCACACACATCTATGCCCTTGGCTGCTGGTGCCAAGGACAGCCAAGACATAACCCAAGGCCCTGGATGCTCAGCTCCACGCTGACTTGCTTGCCTTTTAACTTCTGAAAACCTTAGAAGCCTATGTAGAAAATGAGCTTTATAATACTTGTCCTAAATGCCTCTTCTGTGAGTATCACCTGAGATTGGGTATGGTAAGCACTTTCAGAAGTACAAAGGGCAAGAAGTCTTGATTATCCCCGCATCCCAACTGCTTCCTTCCTCAACCCCCACCCCCATGCAATGTAACTTTTATACAACATTTTGCAAAAGACTGAGTGAGGGGTTTTAGAAATACAGAGAGAC
Source organism: Nannospalax galili (assembly GCF_000622305.1). Taxonomy (NCBI): domain Eukaryota; kingdom Metazoa; phylum Chordata; class Mammalia; order Rodentia; family Spalacidae; genus Nannospalax; species Nannospalax galili. The sequence goes on along the minus strand of NW_008341872.1, from coordinate 3,620,970 downwards.
CTTAATGTGAAAAAGTCCCATAGGTAATGTTTCCCCAGGTTTAGCATTAATAAGCCCCTAGGAAAGCTATTGGCTCAGTGTTCCCATCGCCCATCTAATGCTTTTGATTTAATGTTTCCTCACTAAGTGCATGAACTTTTGAACAACAGGAGTTTTTGCCACAGGACTTAAGACTCTCCTGTGACTTCGTGTTAGAAGATCTCCTTATTCATTTTGGTTTCTGCTCCCTAGGAGCAAATTAGAGCTTTGGCAGTGAGTTGCTACACATTCTGTTTTAACTTCAGATGATAGTTGGTACAATTATTCAAAAAATTACACCAAAGCTTAGGGTCATAGTGGCAGGAGGGCTAATCTTTAAAAAAAAAACAAGTATATTGGGGTTTGAGGAGACAAGAGATTTTTCTTGGCTATATTTTGAAATTAGCTTAAATTGTAAAAGTGATACATGGTCATGTTTAAAAATTCAAGCAATCCACATAAGGGGAAAAGCATAAATGCTCACTATGCAATTTTCACCTCCCATTGGAAAGAAAACTACTGACAATTTCTCACATGGAGTTTGAGCTTTTTCTATGATTCTACAAACAAATGAATATAAATATCTATTTTGACACAAAAAATATCTCTCATGCTACAGACTGCTCTTGAAATGCTTTTCTTCTCCTGAAACCCTGATCTTACAAGTTTTTTATATCCATATGCATGGGTGTAACCATTTTAAATTCTCCTCTGCAGTAGTTCATTGTATGGATATGACATAAATTATTTAAGGATTTTTCTTTGGATCGTGATTTAGTTGCTTATAGATTTTTAATATCACAAATATTGTGCAGCGAGTTCACCAAACATTCATTCAATTATGTGAGTACAACTGGGAAATTGTGCATACATCTGTGTGGCAGGAGGCTGTGAGGGATGCAGGGGTGGTGTTACTTGTGCGATTTATATATGTGAGGGAGAGATGTGGCTGTGTACATGGGGAGACCAGAGCAAGACATTAAGTGTCTTCCTTTATACCTCTCCTTATTATCTTGATACAGGTCACTCACGGAACTGGAAACTTGCCATTTGGGTTGACCAGGGAGCTCTCAGGACCTATGCATCTCTGCACCCCAGTGCTGAGGTTATAGACATTCTCAGCCATGCCTTGCTCTACTATGTGGCTGCTTGGGATTCAAACTTAAGCATTCAGGGCTTCATGCTTGCAGAACAAGAGCTCTTCCTCATTAGGCACCTCCTCGGTCTTCTTCAGGAAATGTCTCAGAAGTAAAATCAGTAAGTCAAAAGAGATGCACAGTCAGGTGTGGTAGTTCATGCCTGTAATTCCAGCAGTTGGGAGGATGAAGCCAAAGGACCTCTGCTAGTTTGAGGTCAGCCTATGCTGCAGAATGAGTCCCAACCTAGCCTGTAATATAAAGTGATACCCTATATCAAACACCAAAAAGTGTGCATTTAGATATTGACAAATACTATAAACTGTCTGCTAGAGGTAGCTGTATTAATTTGCTCTTCCCCTACCACTGGGATGTAAGAGCCTTACATATATGTATAGATTGTACAAGGAACTCTACTAATACACCGAGGTACATGAAATCAGTGATTCAGTGGATATTGGGTTAAAACAAATAGGCCTTGATAACAAGAAACAGTAAATGGAGTCAGGCATGGTGATGCACGCCTTTAATCCCAGCACTCCAGAGGCAGAGGCAGGTGGATCTCTATGAGATGGAAGCCAGCCTGGTCTACATAGTACGTTCAGGCTAGCTGGGGCTAAAGGGAGACCTTGCCTCAAATAATGCTAACTACTTGTCATCAGGTGTACTGCAAATCATGAGGCCCTTCGCTCTATGAAGCAATATTGAAGAGAACTCAATTTCATGAAGAAGGGATTAGCAGTCATGGAGTGCTTTCTGTGTGCCAGCTAAGTGCTTTACCCACATCAAGTCACCTATTCCTCCCAACAACCCTACGTGGTACTATCATAATTTACACACAAGAAAATCAAGGCATAGAAAATTTAAGTGAATTTCCCAAGGTCACACAGCAGATAATGGTAGAGCTCATATTTGAACCTAGAAAGCTTTGGTATAAAGCCAGATACTTCTAATGACTTTGTCTTTATGTGCATAATGATATGCTAATCACATGCAGCATCTTATCACAGCAACATGAAGGAGAAAAATGTTATTCCCATTCCACAGTCATTTAAAGAGCCAAAATGATAGCAGATTTGTATGCAGGCATGCTTGATCCCCAAATTTTTTATTTACTTATTTCCATTTTGTATGTATAAGTGTTCTGCCTACATATGTGTAAGTGCACCTGTGTCATGTAGTACCCACAGAGATCAGAAAAGGGCGTATGTATAAGTGTTCTGCCTATATATGTGTAAGTGCACCTGTGTCATGTAGTACCCACAGAGATCAGAAAAGGGCGTATGTATAAGTGTTCTGCCTATATATGTGTAAGTGCACCTGTGTCATGCAGTACCCACAGAGATCAGAAGAGGGCGTAGGATTCCCCAGAACAGAAATTATGGATGGTTGTTAGTGGCCATGTCAGTGCTGGGAACAGAACCCAGGTCCTCTGGAGGAGTAGCCTGTGCTCTTAACTGCTGAGCCATCTCTCCAGCCCCCCAAGCTTCTTTTATTCTAGGAACCAATTGTCATAACATCCATTTTACAGATAAGAAAATAAAGACAAGATCTGCAAGGAAGGTCAATGAGGATCATCCCCATCAGTGACCATGTGAAAAGGCCATGTGATACCACATTCTTCCTTCAGCAGAGCTCTGTTCAGACAGCATGTTCATGTCCACTTAATCATGTAGATGCTATCATACAGTAGCATGTAGTGGCAACTTGCTTTCTCCAATAAAGTCTCAGTTCACTATGTTCCTTGAACCTTGAGGGGTGGAGTAGGAAATAGTGTGACAAAATACTGTCTTCTAGTAATGACATGGCTGTTGTACACATGAGCTCACGGCAGCTGTGGTTTCCTGCATAAGACCTGCACAAGATCAAGCCAGTTAAAAGTTCCAGCATGGATGGGGGAGGAGCTACTGAGGCCCTACCCAAGCTTATGAACTACTGGTAGTTGATGGCTGCCAGGGGAGAGTCACTTTTCTTTGTCGGGGGTGCCAATTGGTAGGCTGTCCATACGTCAGTGGGTGGCCCCACACCTATGCAAATAAGGGCAACACTAATTGGTTAATGGGGAAAAATGTATAAGTTCAAATTGTCCCATGTTAACTGAAATTTAAGGCAGAATTAAAGTCTCCAAATGCCAAATATTAACAATGCCACCTTTAAAAGAGGGCCATGGGTCAATGAGGAAGAGCAACTGAACTCCCATTTTAGAGACATACATTGCTAGAATACACTAGCAACGTATATCCTCAATCTCAGTAAGTACCACATTATCTATCCATAAGACTAGATTTGGTGCTGGTTCTTGAATTTCCAACCATATTTCTTCACCATAAAGGAGATCAGAGAAGCAGGGAGAAGAAATACCTCAGAGGACCCTGCTGGATGGGACCATACCACCACTGCTGCTTCTGCCTACTGAGAGGCTCAGCGTTCTGGCCTGGGTTCAAACCCAGTTTGCCATTCTCACTCTCCCACTGTATGGCCTTGGACAAGTTGCTGAATCTCTGTACCATAGTGCCCTCATCTACAAAATGGGTAGTAAACTAGAGCACCAGCCTCATAAGACTCTCATGAAGGCTCAGAAACTGCAGTGCAAATCTCTACCCTAAAGTCTGAGGATAAAGCACAGAATCACCAAAATCCATATAGAAAACCTCACACATTTTTCACGATTCATTCCTTTGTCATGTTTTATTTCTTTTCTGTTGAAACAAGCAAAACACACTATTGTATATGTAAGGTTAGAAGTGGAAAGAGGATTGGTTTTCATCGACTTATGAAAGCTCCACACTTTGAAGGTCAGAGTATGCTGATCCTATATTTTTGTGACAGGAAGGCCTAGTTACAAATGGCTACCAGATCTGTGCCCCACCACAAAGAAAATTAGCAAACAAACAACATGTTACCCAATGATCTTTTTCCTGTCACAGCTTGTTAAGCACAACTCAGTGCACACGGTTATTTAGTAGGTTTGGGAGGGTTTAATTTGGTTTAGCTCTTCGGAGTTTTCTTTATTATAATTTTATTTATGTAGTTATTATTTTTTTCTGCTGTTAGAGATAGAACCCAGGTTTTTGTGCATGGTAGACAGTGCTCTGTGACTGAGTTACATTCTCAGCCAGAAAAAGTTTCCTTTTGAGTACACTATGATGTTAATGCAATAATACTGCAAGTCTTTTCCTGCACTGTACAATAAAAGATGACAGCCTGAAAGAATATGCAAATTTGACCATTAAGTTATCCAGTTTTAAGGGCAATTAAATATTTGCTTTGAGCCCCTCACATTGCATTGCAAATCTTTATAAAACCCACTATTCATTTCTGTTCCTACAGCTTATTTAGCATAGAGGCTTTTCTGTTATTTCTTTTTTGATGGGTTTTCAATTATGTAGTGCATGAGTCTTCATTTGAAAAGATATGTAGTCCTTTTCCCTCTGTTCATGTTAAATCAGCTACTTTTGTCCTTTTGTTAGGTGGGCAGTACAAGACAGTGTATTAGATTCTTCTATGAGAAGGCATCAGCAGCTCATGACAACAGGGATGACCGGTTTATCTCCCCCATGAATGTGAACAGAGACCTTCTCTTGGCTGGAATAGACCTTCTATAGACAGAATTAGACAGGATCCTTGCTTGTTGGGATCAGGACAATATGATGTCAAAGACAACGTGGAGCAAAATGAAGTATAATGGTAACAATTCACTCAAACCCTCTATTAGAAACTGAGTCAAAGAAAGGTACTTTAAAGGTACTTCTATAGTTGAAATTTTAATTCAACTATAATTTATTAAATATATAATAAAGTATGAGACTGGAGAGATGGCTCAGCAGTTAAGAACACTGAATGTTCTTGCAGAAGACCTGGGTTCAAATCCCAGAACCCACATGGCAGCTAACACCTGTCCGTAGCTCCAGCTCCAGGGGATCCAACAGCCTCTTCTGTTCTCCGAGAGCACTGCACGACACGGGTGCACTTACCTACATGCAGGCAATACATGCATGCACATAAAATAAAAATAACAATATGTAATAAAGTATAATTATATAAAGTATATAAATATTTAATAAAGTATGATTTATTTAGAAGATTATCATAAAAAACTACAAATAACAGTACATTTGAAATCAAGAAAAGTTTGAGGAAATGAACAGCAGTGCTTGAGATGTGTTGAATCTGAGGTTCTGTGAACTAGGTTAAGATAGGCAAGGGACCTAGAATGCCAAGCTTCAGGAAGCGTTCACTCTAAGATGCCCAATGTGCTCTCATAGGACCTGAGAGAGAACTGCTTCTGCACTTCTTCACTATAGGTGTCTAGCTTGCCTGCCTTACCTGGGATTTCTGTGGTGGACTTTGTAGAAAAACTGTCTTGTCAGACAAGAAGGTTACATCACTCAGATCTCCCTCCAAGAAATAAATCTGATATCCTGCTGTATACACTGCAATGAATGGAGCCCTAATCAGGAAACCATTGCCCATGCCAATATCTCAAAGCGTTTCTCCTGTTTCCCCCTAGTACTTCCAAAGTTTGGGGTCTACATTATGGTTGTTGACCCATTCTGAGTTTATTTTTATACTGGGTAGGAGATAGGGACTGCTTTTCAATGATTTACTTATGGATATTGAGTTTCCCGAGCATCATTTGTTGAAGAGGCTGCTTTTACTTTCATGTGTGTATTTGGCTTCTTTATAAGGGATCAGCTGGCTGTAAGGTGCATCAGTGTGTGAATGTGTGTGTATGAAAGAGAGGGAGAGAGAGAGAGAGAGAGAGAGAGAGAGAGAGACTGTGCAGTGTGCATGCATGGGAGTGGTGGGTGTGCATGTGTGTGTGTGTGTGTGTTCTCTATACTATTCAATGGTGTGTTTTCGACAGTCTCCCTTGTCCCAGCCCCCTTGGAAGTCACTATGTGAACCAGGCTGGCCTTGATCTCGCAGATCTGCCTGTCTCTGCCTCCCAAGAGCTGGAATTAAAGGTGTGTGCCACCACACACCACGCCTGGCACTGTTTATATTCTTAGACCGTGATGTTTCTGTTACCCTGGATCTGTAGCTCAGGATTGCTTCTGCTATTTAGGCCTTTCATGCATCTGTATGAATTAAGATTTTTATCTGGTTCTAGAAGAATATAATTGGTGTTATGATGTGGTTTTCATTGAATCTTTAGATTGCTATTAATTCTCCCTATCCATGAAAATAGGAGTCTTTCCATCTTCTAGAGTCCTCTTCAATTTCTTTCCTTTGTGTCTTCTAATTTTCATCATAGAGGTCTTTCACCTCCTTCAGTATGTTTACTTCTCAGTACATTTTAGGTTATTGTATATGAGAATCTTTTTCCCAATTTTTTTCTTGGTGAGTTCATTAACAGTATATACTAATGTATGTTGGTTTTGTAGAAGGCTACTTGACTGAGATGTTTTTCAGTTCTAAGAGTCCTTTGTTTTAATCTTTGAGGTTTTCCACATACAGAATCATATTATCATGGATAATTTAGTAGAATCAAAAATTAAAAATCAGAATTACATCAGATTAAAAAACTTCAAAGCAAAGGACATTTTAAGCCCCTTTTTAGTATTGTCTTTTTGATACCCCTTCCTTTAATAAATCTCAAAATCTTACACAAGGAACTGGAGAAATGACTCTGCAGTTAAGATCACTGACTGCTCTTTCAGAGGATCCAGGTTTGAGTCCCAGTACCCACATGGCAGCTAACAACTGCTAATAACTTCAGTTCTGAGGAAATCCAACACCTTCTGACCTCTGAGGGCACTGCATGACATGGGTGCACTTACACATATGCAGGTAATACACTCATACACTAAAATAAAAATAATAAATAAAATACTAAAAAAAGCTATTAAAAACTTACACATGCACACACAGATGCACACACATGCACACACAAATACACACATGCACATAGTCATACATACACACACGCACAGATGCACACACATGCACACACACATAGACACAAGCACACTCATACACATGCATGCACACAGTTATACATACACATACCACACACATGCACACACATGCAGGCATGCACATACACACACTCACAGTATTCTTATCTTTCTCATTCTTTACATTCTTAGTTCAAGCCCTCATATCTTTGCATCTGAACTCCAACTGGCCTTCTAGCACGTCTCCCATCTCTCTGATCATCGCAGCCTCTATACCATGGCTGCATTCACACAGGACCATTTTGATCTTATCAGGAAAAGAGCTTACAGAATGGTAAAAACATCTTTGCCAATGTTCTAATGTACAGACTATAAAAAGAACTAAAAAACTTTAACAAATGAATCAATAATTCATTCAATAAATGGGAAAATTATTTGAATACACACTTCTCAAAGAAGAAATATAAACAACCAATAAATATCAGAAAAGTGCTCAGCATCTTTAGATCAGGGAAATGCCAATCAAGACTACATTGTGATTCCATCTCATCCAATCAGAATGACAATTACATTTTAAAAATTAAAAATGCTGGTGAGGATGGGGGGCAGAATGGAACCTTTATACATTGTTGAGAGGAATGTAAATTACTATAGTCACTATGGAAATCAGTGTGGAAATTCTCACAAAATCAAGAATAGAAATACCTTACGATCCAGCTAGACTACTCCTGGGCACAAACCTAAGGATGTATAAAGACATACGAAAGACCCAAATACCCAACAAGCTTACTGTGGCTCTGTACACAATAGCTGAGCTATGGAATCAGTCTGAGCACACATTAACAGATGAACAGATTAAGAACCTACACTATACATACCCAATGGAGTATTATCTACCCATAACAAATAACACAATTTTATCACTTGCAGGAAAACAGATGTAGCCACTAGTCATCCCATTAATTAAAATAAGTCAGATGCAGAAAAGCAAGTGTGGTGTGTTTTCTCTCACATGTGTTATCTAGAATTTTAAAAAGCAACCTGAATTAGTAGAGGAACTACTAGGAGAGGGGCAGAGGAGGGGAATGGTGTGAGGAGGGAGGGAAGGAAAGGGTTAGAAGGCACTCAGGAAGGCAGATACAACCAAAGCATGTTACCTTTCATGTACAGAAATGTCTCAGTGAAACCCATCAATATGCCCAACTAATATGCATCAATAATTATACAAAATATGACTTAAAAAGAAGTGCAGTTCTTTTTAGAGAGCCTCTACCTGTAGAACATTCAGGAGATGCATCAATTGTTGAACTACAACCATGCTCTTCCTAAGAAACCCCAGACAGTGACAGAACATGATGGACTTACAAGCCCTGACATTTCTGCCTAGTATGGAACTTCTGTCATATACTGAGAAACCAATCTCTGGCCAATTTTGCTTCTTATCCCTTCCATCTTTACTTTCCTATGATCCACTGAAGCTCTTAGCATCTCTTCCCAGAGAAACCAAATGACACATCCAGTAAACGACCAGGCATACCAGATAAGGCAATGAGCCTCAGTGATTTTTTTTTTTTATAAGTGATCAGAAGATTTGGTTCTGGAGTGCAGGTTCAAACGCAAGCTCTTCCATTTATACATTATAAATTAGGCAAGCTCATTACTTTTCTACATCTCACCTGTAGACTGGAGACATGAACAATGTATGTTCTATCCCATAACTAGAAGACATGCTCAAAAAATAATAAATATTTTATGTATACATATATGTGTGTGTATATATATATATAGAGAGAGAGAGAGAGAGATTCTGTTTCAGAAAGTGGTTCACTTCCTTAAGTAATTTTCCACAGTATTTAATAAAAAATAAACTAATTTATAACATTTCAAAGTCATCCTTGTAATTTGTTTCTCAATTTCACTTCCTGTCACTTGCGATGTGGCTTCTCCACACAGCGCCACCACCCGCTTTTCCCTTGCTGTGCTGCTGTTCGCGTTTTCTCATTTTCTTTCCCATCCAACCCAAATGGCTATGCTTCTCCTTTTCATCAATTACTGTTAATAAGCTCCTTTAGAGAACTTAGTGAAGACTTACCTTCTCCAGAATTTTTGACTGGCCTCCCTCCCCATGCCAACTGCAACTGTTCATCTACTGGAAGACCCTACAGACTGTGTCATTTGGAAACCAAGTAGAAAAAATGAAAACTAACATTAAGTCTCAGACCACGCTAAAGATTCCTGTGCTTCCAGACACAACTGTTGTGGAGAAACAGCCTCTCTCACTTCTGTAGAGAAGACCTCCCCTGCCCCACCCACCCTTTCATCCCAAGCCAGGAGACAGTTTGACAATTTGACAGTGTGATGCTTAATAAATGCTTACTTAAAGGATGATGGTTTTCAGCTATGAAGGCATGGTCAGCCTATATATTATATTTTTAATACACTGTATATGCACCATAAAAATCAGATGTTTGATAAAGCAAGTTCAGTCATAAAATGAGGAAATTGTTGCTTCAGAGAAAATGTCTGATAATTGTGTGAATTTGGGAGTAATACTAATCTGTTTTACAAAATAAAGACCTGGTCTATCATGTATCTAAAAGTATGTAGGAAATCATAACCAGGGACAGATGGCAAATGTGGCAGTCTTTCTTTTCACTATTCAGTACATACGGTATCTCCTACTAAATAACATTGAATGTTTGTTTGCCTGTTACCATACAGTGCCATAAAACCTCGGAAAAATCAAACCTCTTTTATACCCATAAAACTGACTTCGCACTAAATAGCCAACTTCAAAAGTAAGGTGAAAGTGTTTTGTAATATGATTGAATGCAAATCATTCAAATTTTACAGGTCTTTATTATATATATATATATATATATTAGTGTATAGTATAAAGGTATAAAGGTGCTACTAAATCTTCAGCTATCCTGTATTCTCAATTAAACCTTCATCAAGATATTTACATTCACAGGCAATATTCTTACATTGTGTATGACACAATCTTGGGTGTATTTACAGTATTGGAAACAAGCAGTACTTAAAATAAAAATCGGTAATGCAGAGAGCAATATATAAATATAGCATTAATAGCCTATAATGGTTTTTAAAGACTCATAATATTCTATACACTTTCAGGGATCCACCCCTACATATTGAAATGCATTTTACTCTAATACTTTTAATAATTATGAATTAGACAGTTAATTTAAAAATCAACATTAAAAGCTATATAATTAAAATTGCACATAGTCCTGTTAGTGAACAACCGTGTAAGTGATAAAACACTAGGTTATGGGAAAAGCAAAAAAGAAAGATATCTTTCACATTGACTTTTAAGAATATTCATTTTTATTGTTACAACTCAATAAACTGTGTTACTGAAGAATTATGAATTAGACAGTTAATTTAAAAATCAACATTAAAAGCTATATAATTAAAATTGCACATAGTCCTGTTAGTGAACAACCGTGTAAGTGATAAAACACTAGGTTATGGGAAAAGCAAAAAAGAAAGATATCTTTCACATTGACTTTTAAGAATATTCATTTTTATTGTTACAACTCAATAAACTGTGTTACTGAAGTTTATAATCGTCCCTAATTCAAAGAAAACAAATATCAATTTTTGTATTATAATCAATATCATGAAGCAAAATGATTAGCCAATATAAAATAATTAGCCTCTTTACTGCCTCATTTTAAATATACAAGGAGCTACAAGATGGCATTAATAATAACCTAGTCATTTTCGTTTACCAGTTACTATTTAAGACACTTCCATTTTTCAAATAGCCATACCTACTCTACGTTCAGAAAACCCACTTGTGAAAATGCATTTTGTTTAATTCCTTAGAAAATTGCTTGTTCAACCTCCTTTCCTTTGTGGATTCCAACTCACTACACTGTTTTCTCATCTTTACAACAATTAGTAAATATTGATCTCAAAAAGCAAGAACACCCTGCAAAGTGGAAAAAAAAAAATGATCAGACTATAGAGACAGGGCAGCAAGCTGCTGTTACCCAAGTGAGCAGTCCTCAAGACAAGTTGTTTGCCTTGAGCATACCACACATTACAGTCATAATTAGCTCACCAGCACAATTAGACATTCACATTCACGCTCTTCAAAACAAGTCTTTTAAATAAAATAGTGCAAGCATCTTCCCAGCTTAAGGATTTGAAATAGCAATTAAGCCTGAACCTTAAATCATTTGTCTCTGAAACTAGAAGAGCAAGTCCCAAGGATGTAAATCTCACCCAATGAGACAAGGGCTGCCGAATGCATTATTAATTGCTAAGTAATTCCTTAATTTTAGAATCTAGCACTCAACACTAGCAAATAAGTAACGTGATTTATGAGCCCACACGTGCGCTTTCAGGGAGTTCAATAACCACAGGCACATCCTGAATGTACAGTGGGAACATGATTCCTACAAGCCAAAACACATAGCCAGATTCGGCTATAGCAAACTCACTCCGACTACTTATCATTCGAGCGCTAATATTTAGAGTACCTAAGATGCCTGCCGAACGCTGCAGCTGAACGTCCCCCTGGGCTGCCTGCGAAGCACAGCCACATCTCTTCCCTCAGCGATTGCTGACTTTTAAGAAGGCAGGTGACATGGGGTGGAAATTCTAATGCAGCAGTCAGGTAACTCTTTTCTCTCCCAATTTTCAAAACCCCACACCCCCTCCTCTAGACACAAACACACACACACACACACACACACACACACACACACACACACACCTTTTTTTTAAAGAAAGGTTTTTGGGTTTTTTTTTTTAATAGGTATCTAAAATATGCCATCTGTATGGATTTGAAAATGTATTTCCTTTTCTGTACTTGCTGCTAGTGTTAAGATGTTTAGAGATCTGATTAGAAAACCTGGCTTTACATTAAAAGTAGTGCTTTCAACAAGATCCTTTTAGTGAAATCTGCCTGCACAAACATATGTGTACATAATCATATTTCTATACACTTGCCTACATTAACAAGCATGCATGCACATTCACACACCCGACCTGTAATTAAGCCCCTATTCTAGAAGCCCCCTTTCAGTCTTTTGCATGCATGCTATTCAAAAGAGAAATTAAAAAGAGAAATAACAAGCAGCTATATCTAGTGCACACGGAAGTGGCATGTTAGAGAAGCAAATACATTACCAGACGCATTTTGAAGTTTGCAGAGCACCTGCAGGTAAAAGGAGACTGAATCAGAGGTTGGCACACGGTATTCCTCAGAATCACAGAGCTCGGTGTGACTGTGAGGGAGTGCAAGACGAGTGTGTGGCTGGAAACCTTGGAGTTGAGCTCACTCTAGGCATCAGAGAGCCTCAAAGAGGGGAAAGAAAAAGGCAGCCCACAGACAGCAAGATGAGAAACTTCTGGCACCTCTCCAACTCAGGAATGAATTCTCTGTAATTTGGAGATGGATAGTGATGGAAATGAAGAGAAATTTGGATTTCTGGGTGAATTTGCTCAGCCACGCAGAAACGGAGAAATGGGCAGGTAACAGGCTTGAGCTCATTTGAAGATAGTCATTCGGGAATAGGACTGAATTGAAAAAAAGAAAAAGAAAAAAGAAAAAACAGAAATCCTTGGAAAAAAAAAATAAAAAGGCTACTCCAGCCAGTTTCCCCAGATGCCTTTACAAACTTCAAATGGATTGTTCCATCAGCTATTTGTTGCATATTTTATTAATCCCAGTGCAGAGGTAAACTGGAAAATCTAATTCCTTTTATGTAGAAAACTGGATTTATTGCTCCTTTTTATAATGCACTTTACACATATAAATACATAGATTTACTTACAGAGTTCTCATTTCTCCTGTAAAACCACTACTGTGGTTTTACTAGTCCAGATAAAATGCTAAAAGGCTTATACATAGATTTTCGCAGAAGTAGAGAAAATATTAATACTCAGAATCTGAGCTGGGTACCAGTATTTAAATTGAAGCAAAGAGATAGTATTAAGGGCGAACCTTGAGTCATTAAGTGGCATCTTAGAGATGCAGCTATGCACATCCCTGAGCAGGCAGGTAGCTCACACCTATAAATACATCCATAATTAAGGGTGAGAAGAAAAGAGCTTTAGCAAATTAAGTTCTTAAGGACAATAGCTGTGATTTTGTTGAGGCTTCCAAACAGGCTAATAATTTCTGAGGAGTACATGTGGACCTCACCTTGTCTAAAGAACTCGACCTGACATAGAGAGCAGGGTCGGCAGGCACCACACACTGGCAATCTATATTCAAATTTAATGAGGAGAAGGATGATATTACCATGAGGAATGTTGTCATATTATATTGAGCCTGTGTGGCTTAACTACCCATCCAACCTTGCAAATGACCATGTACCTAGGTTTGATAGCAAATGTGCTATAGAGGGGAGGAAGGCAGTGGGAGGCCAGTCTTACTTGTTTTACTACAGGAGCATCTTTGGGTAGCTCAGAGATAAAATGCCTGGGCTGAGCGTGGGTGTAATTCTTTCCAAGGCCATGCTTATGTATAATAAATTCAAAGTGGAATTAATGGTGGCCAATTAAGCTATTTATTATTTTAACTCCTGAGGTCAAGGACAGCCCAGTGTTTATGTTTATTGATAGGAAGCTCATGGCCAGACTGCTAAAGAAAGCCAATTTCACCTTTAAGCATGTCCAATAAACACATATTGCCTGAGGCCCTTCCAACCCTCCTCACAGCCCAGTGCACTACCCTTCCTGACCAGAAGTTTTTCTTCTCTCTCCCCTGACATTTGCTTTACTCGTTCATTCAACAAATACCTACTGAGTTAGTTCCCAGGTGCTGTGCAGAACACAATGACAGGTAGACTCTACTTCAGAGTTTGATCCTGTCAGATAGTCCCATTGTGGACCCTGCAGGGGAGATCAGGATTACTTATGAATGCCTGCACTCACAGCCAGCCCTTTCTCCATCTTGGAGTCACTCATGATGGTGGTGTGGGGCAAGCGGAGCAGCACGCATGCTTTGAAAATCTGCCTAAATGATTCTAATGGAGCTTCTTCTGCCTCCCTGTAAGGGTAACTTTAATTCAAGATAATTGTGCCAAAGTTCTTCAGCCGTGCAAAGAGGTGCATGTCCACATGCTATAGCCTTAAGATCCAAGCAACAGTTACTGGAGCTGACCACACACTCCTTCCTGGATCCCCACCATGGAGAAGGCCCAAAGCTGGATCTTCGAGGTTCTACATGGGTTTGGAAGTCAAAGCTGAAGGCAAATGAACGGTTACATTTTGTGGTTTATTCATATTACCTCTCTGGCCTCCTTTTACATAGAAAAAGAGGGGAGGGCAGGTGTCAAGTTTATAATTATTCTGACAAACATGTAGGAGACTTCCTCAAATAAACTCCATGCAAGGGCAAGCCTGAGATGGGCATATGGAATTCCTGACTTACAGCAAATTAAATCTAGTTGTGGTAAACCTTCATTCTGAGGTATGTGGGTCTCAACATTCAGACGAGGGGCTTTCTCCTTTTCCACAAAGGCACACTGAGGACTCCATAGCATGAATAAAAGTATCTTATCTGCCAGTCCTGCCATCTCCTTGCTTCAACAACTGCCTCAGCTCCAGTCACAGGGTGCGTCCAGTGACTGACAGATCTTGGAACTTCAGTTGAGTGGATACACATGGCCAACACCACCTGATGCCTCCATAGCAGATCCTCTTCAAATAAGTGTGAGGGCCATGTTCATGGGAATATTTTCTCCAGGTGCTAACTACAGGTGGTGAAGTTATGCCTCAAGCCACTCCCCAGAGATAGAAGAATCATTGGGGAAGAGGGGGAAGAAAGATTGTAAGAGCCAGACTTGATGGATGATCACAAGGAACAGTTTTCCAGACATCTGGACAGTTACTCATATGAACTCACAGCTATGGAGCCAGAAGGGCCAGATTGCCTGCTTCCCACCCTCAAGTTAGCACACACCAATTGATTCATGTCCTGCAAGCCCATTCATATAGAAATAAGAATAGTTCAGAATAGTGGGTGCCCTCATCCTTCCCCTGCCCACCCACTGCTGTGCACTGAACACAACCTTCATTCACTCATGAAGAATCCAACCTTGACTCATGTCTTGAAGACAAAGCTCATGTGACCAACTAAAATAAATTAAAACCACCTCATGTAATAACACTATTTAAAAATAAATATTTTCTGTCTCTTCTTCCTCTATTTAAGAACATGGATCCTGAAGCCAAAGGATATAAGGAAAAGCAAAAATGTCCAAATGGTCAACACGAAGATATTAGAGACAGACATGCGAAAACAGATAGGATTCTCTACTTAGTTGCTTTGTTCCTTTAGGTAAGCGTTTAGACTAGGGATGTAGAGCAGTTGGTAGAACAGTTGCTTAGGATGTGGAAAGCCCTGGATTTAATCCCCAGCACAACATAAGCCAGAAGTTGTTGTGCACGCCTATAATCGCAGCATTCAGGAGGTAGGATCAGGAGGATCAGCAGTTCAAGTCCATCTTTGACTACCTAGCAAGTTTGAGGCCACCCGGGACTGGAGACCCTGTCTAAAAAATATATAAATAAATGAAGTCCCTTTATGATTTCTTCCTCTGTAAAAGAAAAAACCTGTTTTACCAAGCTATTTTGAAAGCTAAAAATCTCTCTCACAAGAGAAGTTTCTTTATGCATCACATGGTAATTAACACAGAAACCCACAACTGACCAATATGCAGAGAACAACAGGCTACAAAATGCTTGTCCCTGAATTGGATGCCTATATCAAACTTCTGCCTCCCGAGGCTCAGGAATCATTGGGGAAGAGGGGGCAGAAAGATTTAAGAGCCAGAAGTGGTAGATGATCACAAGGAACAGAGTTTTCCAGACATCTGGTCAGTTATTCATAGGCACTCACAGCAATGATGACAGCATGCACAAGTCCTGCACAAGCTTAAACTAGATGAAATCCAAGCATAGACATGAGGAAGTGGCTAAGAAGCCCCAACCCAACCCAAGAAACTTTGGGCAATTGCTGGTTGCTGGGAGGGAGAAAACGTCTCTTTCAAGGATGCAACTCTGGATAGGTTAAAGAGGCTCTGGTGGCTGGTGGATGAACCCACATTGAAGGACATTTTGGGTGACAAATTAGACCATAT
>NW_008341872.1:3592148-3604765 GCF_000622305.1 Nannospalax galili | reverse complement strand
TAAATTGTGTAGGGCAGCAAGGAGAGATGTGGATAAGGGAGAGAATCTAAATGCCATTAAATTATATTGTACAAAATTGTTTTTAAAAATCAATAAAAAATAAAAAAAGGAAGTTAAAAATCTAAAAAGCTCCAGACACATCCTAAGTTACTCAAGAAACTGAAATTGAATTTCAAACAAAACTCTCACTTATCTCTGATACCAATTGGTCTGTGAGTTCCTTGAGGGTAGGGACAACAGTCTTTCCTATTCCTCATACCCAACCTAACACAGCCCTTTACAGACGTTCTACAAGTTTTTATTGAGTGACTACCCCCTCTGCATTCTGTGGTAGGTGCCAAGGACATGTCTTAAACAGAGCAAGTGTGGCCCCTGCCCTCCTGTGGCTCACAGTCCAGTGAGGGAGATGAAAGTTAAATAGTGCTGTGGATAACTGAAAAACGTAAATGAATTTGCTAATTAGTTCATGATAATCTTCTTGGGTTTTTTTTGTTCATAATGACCCAGACAATGTCAAGGGCACAAATGGAAGAAAATCTGTGGCTGCTTCGGGTAATTATCTTCAAACCTAGGGACTCAGGCTGATGGGCTGACCCTCATTAAGTGGGAGATCTCTTCCGAGAACAGTCCCTTGAGACCCATCAGGCCAGCCCAGGCAATCCTTTGATCTGTCCTCATAGTCCCTTCCATCCCACTGGCAAAACAAAAACCTTCTGGTTCCTGGCCTGGCAGCTTTACATCCAAGCTGTCTGAAATGCGATTTTTTTTTTTTTTTTTTTCATAAAGAGCAATCGGGATTTTAATTAAAGTTCCAGGGACCCAGCCAAGGATATTTTTCTAAAAGAAGTAATATCTGTTTTCAGAGATAGATCATTTCATAACAGAGATTTCATCTACTGTGATGAATGACAAATAATGGTACTGACTGTGCCCTTTCTGTGTACGCGCGCGCGTGTATGTGTGTGTGTGTGTGTGTGTGTGTGTGTACTTGTGCACATGCGCACACATGCACGTGATCCTATGTGTGTTCAATGCTTATCCTGCCTAATGAGGACAGAGACAGGGAGACAAATGCACTCCACTTACTTAAACCATTCAGATGTTTAAGGCAGACAGTTAATGGAACAGCATAAGGGCCTTTCTCTTAAGGGCAGGAGATTAGCTTTTGTTCTCCCTGATGATTCTCTTTGATTTAAAAGGCTTTGGTTACCAGGTTCTCAGAAAACAACATTAGATAAGAATTCAACTTCTGCAAATGCTGGTCGGCAGATGTCTGCCACGCACCTAATCCATAGAGTGACCATGTGGGATACTGAATTACACGCCGTGCATACTCAATGGTAAATGGATTTTAAATCACATAAAACCTTGATATTATAGATAGCCTTTTGGCAAGATTATTCTCCCTGTGAATTTTGTTTTGTGAACTCATGCTTGCTGCTTGGCAAGTCCCTGATAATCCCCACCCATCAAGCCAAATACAGAAAGTGAGTTTCAAAGATTCATAGCCTCCTCCCCAAACCAGAAAGTGCCAATATGCACTGCCCATACCTGTGGCATTGTGGACTGGCACTCATCCCTAGCCTTCTGGGAGTCCTTTGATGCTCTGAGAAGGGGTGTTAGCAAAAGGCATCCTGGGGGCTGGCAGTCTGTCTCAGGCAGAAGGGTGGGAGGATTGGGGGCTTTTGGTACTGACCCATCCCAAAAGACTGTGGCACCACTGTGGGACAGCAACTGTAGATGCTCGTCAGCTGAATGGTGGACTGCTATGGGTCAGCCACAAAGCCTTAGTCAAGGTACTGGCTGGACACCACAACTAAATCTGTAGACTGGAGGCTGGGGTATGGTATTAAATTCCATTCCTCTGACATTATGGATATTATTACTCTGGAGCTAAAGGACAAAGGCCGAGGAAATAATCTTATGAAAGTAATAGACAGATAGCCCCACTCTAACCCTTATTCATCTAGAGGAAAATGATCCCCTCATTGACACAATAACGAGCCAGCAACAACTAGGCTAAATTATTCCCAACCTAGCTTTGTACATCAATTCCAACTAGTGATGATAGGTAAAAAAATCACAAGATAATATAATATATGCATATATGTACCTCATTCAGTATTGCTATATATTTTTCTATAAACAAATATATTTTTGAGTTGAGCTATAGATCAGAGGTAGTTTGTCTAACATACACAAAGGGTTGGCTTCAATTCCCAGCATTGTATATACATATAAATATCACACACACACACACACACACACACACGTACACATACACACATACACACAATCTTTAAGTGACAATATCAAATGAAAATACTTCCAGTCCCCCAAAGTCAGTCAGTGGTTGTAAATGAAAACCAGATGCAACCTTCAGACACAGGAATCCAGGACATAGAAACTGAAGGATTAGGAGTCAACCAACTACCAAATCAGAATCAGACGATGATGTCTGTGAGTCAGTGATTCTCAAATGGTACCGAGCACTGAGGGTAAGGAAGCTTCCCCAGCTAGACTCATGTGCCATGTGGTACTGAGTATAAGTACTGATAGAAGGGGCTCCATACCCTACATCACCTAACACTGCAATTTAGTCTCAACTCTCACTTCAGGGTGGAGGGCCCAGAGTCGTGGAGAAGTAGCATTCTGCCTACTTCACAACGTTGTTGTGAGGAAAAACTGTACTGCACACACTGACTTGAACACCGAAAGAAAAGTGGTATGCAAATGGGCTGTGGCCACACAGCCAAACCTCAAGCAGAGGCTTCAGAATATCACTAATACATCACTATTGTTTTATCCACAAAATGTTTTAGCAAAAGGAAAAATTGCTATTAGAATCCAAAGAGAGACTCTGTATGGAGATTAAGCAATACGAAAAAGTAAAGCAAGAAAATCAAACATCCTCCCATGCCTGACAATGTAGCCCAGTCAGGGGTAATGCAGATTTCAATTAAGTGCCAGACTTCTAGAGAGCCTTATAGATTGACTATCAAAGTTCTTGCTCAACTGAACTGAAGCCTTGCAAAGTGGCCACCACTAAGACTCACCGAGGAATTCCTCATATAAACAGTAGTCAATGTCAATTAACCTTTGTGAACATGAAAAATAAATGGAAAGGTTGAGGAATTAACAAGGAGACAAACACAGATGTCAGATGCAAGCATGATGTTGTTGCAAATGCTGTAATCACATGGTGGTTAATTTTAGTACACTAGGAATGGCTCTCCTGAGAAACAATCTTTCCTAAAAAAGGAGTTCATTAAAAATAGGGCTGAGTCTAATCTTTATTTCCCATATAGTAGTCTGATTAATCCCATATCTGCGGCGGAAGTACAAATATTTATTTAAGATATCATATGGTGTCTTGTGTGTGTTTGAAGTATCAGTAAATACATTGAGCTGTATATTATTCAACTTCTTCAATTGAAGATTCCAGAAAAAATGACTTACATTTATAAGTTATGAAGACATCATTTCTCCTTAGGAGGAGAAAAGATCTATGACATATAGAACTAACTGACAGCAACATCGTTGAAGCTAATATCAGCCCTTGGGTAGTGAGGTCATTACTATGTACAACCCTATCCATTAGCCTAGCTTCCTTATCTTCACAGCACTGCTTCATTCCAGAAAGTTCTGGGGCCTCCACAGGCATGTGTGTCAAAGTCCAGAAGATAATCCTATCTCTGTTCAGGCCACTATATCCCCACTGCACACTATCGGGCATGCATGTCCTCAAGATTAAGAGCTAAGGGCCCAGGCCTCAGAAACAACTTTGAAGTCACTTATGGAGGGACTTCTGGAGTCTGAGATATGGAACCATTCTCCCTAAAAGAGGACAGAGGATAAGCATAGTGGCACCTGCCTTTAATGCCAGCACTCTGAGGCAGGCAGTCTAGCTTGAGCTACATAGTGGGTTCCACATACCAAAGAATAAAGAAAGAAGTAAAGGCTGAGGACATGGCTCAGCAGATAAAAGAGCTTGCTGTACAGCATAAAGATCTGAATTTGGTTTTCCCATTCCCCAAGCATAATGCCAGGCACCTCCATTTGTGCCTATAACCCCAGCACTTGTAGTGGGGCACAGAAAGAAGGATCACTGGAGCTGCTTGCCGTCAACCTAGGAGAACAGTAAGTTCTAGACTGAGTGAGAATCCCTGTCTCAATGGAATAGAGTAGAAAGTGATAGAAGACACCCAACATCCTCCTTTGGCCTCTGAAGGTGTGTGCACCTGCACACACACACACACACACACACACACACACACGTAGAACCCACATGTGTGTACACCTACACTCACAAAATAAATAAATTAAAAAAGGAAGCCAGAGATTCCAAGTAGAAGTGTCCCCTTGGTTCTTTGGAGCCTTCCCTTGAGGAAAAGCATGAGCAAAAAGAGACACAATCAGACCCTCTGAGACAGGCCTCAAGAAGGGAAGAACCTTTCCTGGTTGCCCTGGTCTGCACAGGCACTGCTTGAATCCATCGCCTTCTATGTAAACCCTCTTCTTCCTGTGATTCCCTTAATGCTGAAATGATGAACAAATAATATTTTCCATGTTGCCATTTATATGCCAACTTCTTGATCAGACCATTTATTCTTGCAATTTCTCACATTATAATTGGCGTAATTTCTTCTTACTAAATTATTTTCATCAAGAACACTGAGGAGCTGGGGAGACGGCGCCATCTCTAAAGTGCTTGAGGGCCTGAGTCTGGATCTGGAGCACTCAAGTAAGAGCCAGGCATGGCGGTGTGCACCTGTAATCCCAGAACGGGAGAGTCAGAATCAGGAGGATCCCTGGGGCTTTCTGGCCAGATACCTAGATACTCTTGCCAAATCTGTGAGCTCCAGGTTCAGTGAAAGACTCTGTCTCAAAAAATAAGGTGAAGAGAAGTAGAGGAAGACATCTGACAACAGTCCCTGGCCTCTGCACCAACACCCACACTCACAACATGTACACACATGTACAACACACACACACACACACACACACACACAAAGAGAGAGAAGGATAGAGAAAGAGAGACCTTTCTTTTTATCAAATTACTTGTCCTTCATTTCATTTTGGAGGCAAGATTTGCTTTCTTTTGGACTTTTAACTGATAATATCATTCTTCACCTAGACTGGATTAGTCCTGTCCTTCCCAATGTACCTTTATTCCTAATTCTGTTTCCTCTGCCACTACCTTTCTTTCTCTTCCTTCTGAATCCTTTTTTGGAGGTGAGTTCTACTCTGTGCCAGAGACTGTTCACTTTTTTCCATAGCTAAGTGACCACAAACATTTGTTCAATCTTCTTTAACCCAGAAAGTTTCCATCCACTTTTGCATGAACTAAATTTCTTTGTTCTTTTAAAACACTTGGAGGTTATCTTCTCCATGAAGTATTTCCAAATAGACTTCACGAAGACCTAATCTCACTTACATATGCAAAAATGGAAAGGCTGGCCCTCTGCCTCTGTCAGAGTGAAATGGAGAACAGGATGGTATGGGATGGTATAGGACAACTGGCATATATCTATACAGCAATGTTTCTCACATTTTGATATGCACAGTAGTCTCCAGGATCATGTAAAATGCATATTCTGATAGAATAGACCCAAGTCAGGTCAGAGAATTTACATTTCTAATAAACAAGGTGTTGTTGATCGTCAATGGGTCACACTTTGAGTACAAAGGGCTATACTGCAGTTTTTCTGAGTTTGACATTAAATGACAAAAATGATCGATTAGTAATGTCTTTCTTGATTAGTAATGTCTGCCCTGAGCTCCTGAACACAAGAGAAGACAATAGGACTCGATTATTTAATGATTCGTTGTCTTATTGATTTATTCAGTGAATTTATAAAGAACATCAACTGTGTGTCAGGAACCACGGATAGAGCAAAAGCAAGGAAAGTCAATATCCTCAAGGAACATACAGTTTGATAGGAAAAACAGTTAAAAAGCAAACAAATGAACGAGATACGTTTATATGAGAAGAAGTGCCATGAAGTTAATGAAGCCAATAAACAGGAAATGTATAGCAGATAACTGGAGAGAGTTGCTTCGTACCTTCCAACTGAGAAGTCAAGGAATGCCTCTCCACCAGGGTCATAGCTGGATTGAGCTACTACAAAGCCAGACACATGAACACAGAGGGAACAGCCTCTATCACATTTTTTGGTTTAGTCCCTTGGCTACCACCTATTACAAAGGATACTGGGACATGTAGGATGAGAAAAGGATTTGATCAGCATCTAGCCAGTCCCTAGCAGGTTAAGTCACCTTGCTCCTAACTCTGTGCCTTCTTCCTTTACTATAAGCAAATACATGAGAAAGAAAAAAAAAATTCTCTATAAAATGGTCTCCATCTTAGTGACAGTTGGCACTATTAACAGTGACAAAATGAAATTAGAGATAGAAGAACTGCTAGTTATTTACTAATAACCAAAATGCATGCATCATTTTATAGTTCTGTAGATGAACTGAAAGAGAAATGTGAACTGAAGTTCGCAGGAAAATAAAAAGCCACACCTGTTTTAAACATTCTATGCAGCGAATAGACTGATTGTGGAGAGCTGAAATGTTACAGGTTTGGGGCCAAAATCATCTTAGCCTATCTTTAGTCTCCTTAACAGACATTTATTACCCACCTCTGCATGTGACCTGACATCATTACAACTATGGGAAAAATCCTCTTTTGAATGTACAAACAGACCTCTAGCGTCCATCAACCCAAAAGCTAAGGATGTCATCAGCAACGTCTGGGGAGGACAGCAGACCCCTGCTTTGCTGTAACTCACTTGCCTGATATTTCTACCAACAGATTTTAAAAATCCTTTGATTTTGGCTTTTTTCTGTTACAATTAAAAATTTCATGAAACTGTTAATTTGTTGGAACATGTTTTTGGGAGTGACCTGAATCTGTGTTGAGCCATGTTCACTTATATTTGGTTCCAGAATAAATATCTCTTATGCCCTTTGAGGTAAGAGCTATGTTCTTATTTTTCATCAGCAGAAAATAGCAGTATGAGGAAGGCAAAAATTAGAATCAGACAATAAAACTGAATTACTCTAAAGAAAATATGTATATATAGAACAATCTAATTAAAACTTGGAAAAACGATATATCTTTAAAAATGTAATTACTAGAGAATAGGTTAGAACTTAAATAATGAACAAAGATTTGGTTTGAAAACTACCTTTTCATTATGAAATGACAAGCTAATGCCTTTTTAAAGATGATTGTCTATAGTTTTTAGTTTCATAAGGTGAGGCTAAAATTATATAATTAAAGCCAAATGGCATCATACTCAGATTCCTATAATGACATCGATACCATGAATAAATAAAAACCAAGGTATAGGACTATTTAAAGTAGTCCAAATACTTATTTTGACAGAAAATATTACTTAAAATGCTACCAGGATGGGTTTTATCTGATACACATAAATGATCAAAAACCCTGAAAGAATGTAAGAGCCAGAGGGACAAGATACCTGCTGCTACTTAATGCATTGTAGACATGGTAGAATAACTACAAAGAAATCTCCACTGTATGGTTGTCTAACCAGATCTGCACAATGACAAACTCAGTTGACATGCCAAGGTGGATGGGGGAATTTCACAGGGTCCTACCTCAAGACAAAGGGCTACAAGCAATCAACGAATGCTGGAGGAGGGAGGGAGAATCAGTTTTCTCCAGGAACTAGCTGCCTGAGAGGATATCTAATACCAAATGGATAGTCCTAAACACAAATACACATAAGCACCACTAAATTGTCTCAGTGTATCATATATGCATATGTCTACGTATATTTATAAATGTATGCATGCATATGTAGCATTAATAATCAAAGGAGGATAAGAAATTGAGGAAGAGTGGAGGAGAAACATAGAAGGAGTTGGAAGGGGACTAGGAAGGACAAAAATAATACAAATACAGTACTCAAAATGTATGAGTACACAGTATGAAATTCTCAAAACTAAAATTCAAATAGTGTGTAAAGTAACTCTCCTACTGATTTTGAAATGAGTAACTTAGTGACTAGAAAATTATAACAAAATAAAGTCATGAAAATATTAAATATATTTCAAAAGTGGAAATTAACTAGAAAACACTGTTTTAAAATCAATTGTACATTAATTTTAATACTAATAGTAAGTTCATTTCAATAAGTATTTGTTTTAAAATATTTTATTTATTATTTTTATTTTATGTGTATGCATGTATTGCCTGTATGTAGGTAAGTGCACCCGTCTCATGCAATGCCCACAGAGGACAGAAGAGGCTGTCGGATCCCCTGGAACTGGAGTTACGGACAGTTGTTAGCTGCCATGTCAGTTCTGGGATTCGAACCTGGGTCTTCTGCAAGAACAGCCAGTGTTCTTAACCGCTGAGCATCTCTCCAGCCCCTCAACAGATATTTGTAGGGCACTCCTTCTGAGTGCTTTTTACTGACCATATCTTGAAAATGACCCTATCTACCCCGATATCTGAAAACAGTTACAATTCTTCCAAATCTTAGCTTAAATTTTATAACCTTATTTATATTTGGTACTAGATCTTTCCTATACAAAGACAGGTTGATGATGGTGTGGAGAATTGCCACGGGTTTGGAGGCATGCTTGAGAGAGTTAATTAAGTGGTAGTGGGTAATATACACACAGAAAGTCAGTTTTTCTCAGAACCCATTATGCAAATTTCCTGTCCTACTGATTTGTCAATTAATCATTGATCCTGTGCAGCATGTGGCATTTCCTATCTTGTCAAGCTGTACAAATGCATTATTCTTATGCTGGTTTAATTTCTTCATCTTACTTCCCTAATCCTAGGAAGAGAAACTATATACAACATGCTTTAACTTCTCGGAAAGCATTTTTTCCCACACAATAGGTGACAAATTTCAATGCTGGTTGGTACAATGAATTAAGCTGAACTAAAATTCCTCTAGACCAAGGTAAAATATCTTATCTCTATAATGGTCCTCAGAGGCCTCTATTGTAAGGGTTGAGATTGATTTGCCTTGGTAATTATTTTCTGAAAAGTTTTGAATACAATGAAATGTGGGATGATGTGGGAGAAGGGGTGGAGGACAGAAGAAAAGACCAATGAATTAAAAATCATTTCACAAACCAAATTTTATAAATTCCATCTACCAAAGAGCTGGTCAATGTCTCAGTAAACTTTACATCCAGAGAAATCCTAGAAGCACACAAATGATTAAAATTAAGTGGTCAAGGGGGCTGGAGAGATGGCTCAGCGGTTAAGAACACTGACTGTTCTTGCAGAACACCCGAGTTCGAATCCCAGCACCCACATGGCAGCCAACAACTGTCCGTAACTCTAGTTCCAGGGGATCTGACAGCGTCTTCTGTCCTCCATGTGCATTGCATGACACAGGCACACTTACCTACATGCAGACAATACATGCATACACATAAAATAAAAATAATAAATAAAAAATTTAAATGGTCGATAAAAGACTTTTTTTTATTTTTTATTTTTGAGACGGGGTCTCCCTGGAGTCCCAGCTGGCCTGGAACTCACTCTGTAGATCAGACTGGCCTCAGTGTCACAGAGATCCACCCACCTCTACCTCCCAAGTGCTGGGATTAAAGGCACGCCCTACCATGCCCAGCAACAGAAGACTTTCAATGTTGTCTAACTCTGAAAAATTAACATTTTATAATGAATCATACCTATAAAATGCAAATATGCCATTTCTGGAAAATGTTAAGATTTTTATGAGGTACAGTTGACTTTTAAATGTAAAAGTGTATAGTTTTGAAGACAAGACTCTAGAAGTCAGCATAGTGCCCTACCCAAAGACATCTACCACCTAATCTCTAAAAATTGTGACTGTATTATATTAAATGGCAAAGTGAAATTAAAATTGGAGATGAAATAAAGTTTATTAATGACTGAATTTAAGATCGATTTTCCTGGATGATCAGGTAGAACCAAAGTAACCACTAAGTCTTTTTTTTCCACATTTTCTTATTTTTTTAATGGAAGCTCTATGATTCTTATACAATATAATTTGATCATATTTAAATCTCCTCTCTTACCCACAGCTCTCCTTACTGCCTGCAGCCCAATTTAAAGTACTCTAATACATACCAATATATATATATATATATATAATAAGGCTTATATAAAGCATTTAATTTGTGTCTCCAATTGTCCTTCAGTGTGGGTCCATCCACTGGGGCCTCGTAAACCTACCAAGAGTTCCATTCTTGAAAGAGTTGGTATATTTCCCTCCCAGGAGCCATCAGTTGCCAAAAGTTCCTTAGGTTGGATTAGGGTTTCGTACTCACTTCCCCATGTCTATGCTGAGATTTTGTTTGGTTTGAGCTAGCATGGGACTTGTGCATGCTGTCACCATTGTTGTGAATTCATATGAGTAACTGACCAGATGTCTGGAAAACTTTCCTTGTGGTCCTCTTCTGGCTCTTACAATCTTTCTGCCCCCTCTTCCACAATGATCCCTGAACCTTGGAAGGCAGAAGTTTGATATAGGTGTCCAATTCATGGATAAGCACACTGTAGCCTCTTGTTCTCTATGCACTGGCAAGTTGTGGGTTTCTGTGTTAATCACCATCTGCTTCATAAGCAGTGAGAGTTGAGAGATGAATTTATCTATGGATATAACAATAAGTAATTAGTAATCAATTTAATATGATAGATATTTAGTAGAAAACTACTATTAAGCTCTCCTGTATGCCCTGTGACCTGTCTAGCCTTGAATTCCTAAGCCTGATATCAACATCAGGTCCATGGGCTCCCTCTTATAAAACAGATCTTAAATCTAATTACAGAGTGCTTGGTTACTCCCATAACATTCATGCCACTATTGCACTGGTGGGCATATCTTGCCAGGCCAGTTGTTGTTGTAGTTCACAGGATTCATATCTGAAAAAGGTTAATGATTATTTTTTTTCTTTCTAGTAACATACATACCACCTTCCAGACCTATGAATGCTAGCCAGTACAGATGAGGCTCTGAAGTCAGCACCAGCTAGATTTCTTCCTGTTTGTTCTACAGTTCATATATGTAGTATCTTCAGCAACAGTTCTGGTGAGGAACCAAGAGCAGGAACAATGGCCACATTGTTTGAGGGTCTATGGGCCCCTGATCAACAGCTTCTAGAGAGGGAGTCTATTCTTGGCATTGAGGGGATGTTGTTGTTGTTAGCCTACGATGTTTAAAAGAGGCAATGTCCCCTGTTATAGAGTAACTCCTTTTAATCTCTTCTTACAATGTGCATGTATAGACTTTAAGAAACTTCTATAGTGGTAGGCTTCCATATGGCTTTTCTAAAGGTATTTAGTGTTACTTATCCCTCCCCATACTCCCTCCTCTGCCCTCCTCCCCATTCCCCACCTCATTTAACTAGGAGCCCAGGAATCTTGGCAGCCTCTAGAAACTAGAAAGCAAGGAAAAAGATTCTCCTCTAGAGCCTTCAGAAGGAACACAGTCCCCTGACCCTTTCAGTTTAGCCAGTGAGACCCATGTCAGACTTCTGACCTCCAGAAATGTAAGATAACTACTTTGTTAGTCAATATTGTTCTAAGATACGAGGTCTATGGAAATTTTTTATAGAAGCCATAGAAAACTTACACAAAGGGCAAACCTTTCAAAGATTTTTTAAATATTAATCTTCACTCACTTTTTAAAAACTATAATGAAAAAACAGTTTGCAGCATCAATAAAACAAGGGATCAAGAGAAAAAAATCATAAAAGTAGGAAGAAAAACACAATTACTAGAGAATAGGTCAGTACATAAATAATCACTAATGAACCAAAATATGGTTTGAAGACTTTACTCACATAAGGTATTATTTATTTCCAAAGGCAAAAGCGTTCTAAAATACAAAAGTACATATGTGGTTTCACGTCTGCCTTCTTTGACTTGTTGTGTGGCTTTATTTATTTCACAGTGAAGTATAAAAACCTCAAGAAAAATGTGATAAAGATTTGTCTTAGAGATAGGGTGATATGACTTAGACACCCCCCTCCCCCATGCGTTTGGTATTGTCCTAATCTCTGGTGTTGTGTTCATTTTAACGAGCAGGATATAATATTTGCTCCGAGTTCTCTGATGAGAGGAGCAATGAAATAGCAAGCAGGTAGACTGTGACAAGGACAGAATTAACTGCTCCCAGGGTAATAGCAAAGCTCCAGCTGTTCATCCCTTCATCAGATGCAATGTAGCAGGGAGAGCGGGAGAAGAGAATTGTACTCATCCTTACCATTATATTGCTGATATTATCCTGTCTCTTGATTTCAAGAACCTGAAAAATCCACATTGGGTATATACTATATTTAACTGCAAGACAGTCAAGCAAAGGAAATAATAAATCCACTAAAAAGAGGGAGGCAAGTAATGATTGCCCCTAATCAAAGGCATTATCTACAATTAGTCACAAGAGATCTCAGATTGGTCACATCCTAAGTGGACAGGTCCCTTCTAAAAACCACCTTCTTGTGTTGTCCGTTGCAGGTTGCAGGGAGGAGACTGGGGATCAGGAACCCGTGTTCCCCTGTTGTTGAGCCCAAACATTGATCTCTATGAATCTATGTTTTGTAGACTGAAACTAAGGAGATAACATTGA
>NW_008341872.1:3587128-3592126 GCF_000622305.1 Nannospalax galili | reverse complement strand
TAATAGATGAGTTAGTAAAAAAAAATCAAGTAATGTTGAATCTCAAAGGAAAAAAAGAAAGGTATTTCCTTTTCAATGTTCTTTTAAACTTTTCTATGAAGGTCAAAGTGAAAGTCTAAGCCTTGACAGATCCCTAATACCAGCAAATCTTTTCAGGAAAGACGGGCAGGCAGGGGTTTAATGTCAATGCCTCTAAAGGCAATATTGAGCTAGAACTTAAATATTGCTTTACCTTTGTTGTATTTGCTTTTACTTTTATAGCACATAAACTAGTTTTTTATACTTCTGGCATAATGTGTTTTATTTTTAAGAGGAAATTAATTCAAAGATAAACATAAGTCTAGCTATACAAATGTAAGAAATACCTTTAAAAGTCAATACCCGACTGACTTTAAGTTCAAGAACTAGTGACTTAAATTACTTTTAGTATTCTTTCCCATTCTAACATTCTATAAGCCAGTAACTAAAAAATTTGCTTCCTTTAGCATGGTAAATTTTTATTACATTGTCTATTCTGTTTAAACAGTAGTATAACTCCTGGAGTTTAATTATTGAATTAATGTATACATGTCTTATTTCACACAAATAAATAGCAAATTTCTCAAAGACAAGAAAATGTGTGTCTTATCAGTATGTATTTGGTGAATAAATGAATTCCTGCTTCTCTTACATATGAATATTTAGGAACTAGAAAAGAATCCTAAGTTTAAACCCAAAACTGAGTTAGGATAACCACATAATTTCTCTGTTCTTGATTTCTCCAGTCACTTGCCATTGTATTAAAGTGGTAAGTTCAGCTTACCTCAAACAGCTCATTTACAGACAATTGGTGAGAATTTTTATGCTTTTGGAAACATATACATCTCTAAATTATGCAGCTTTATGTTATAAGAAAATAAAGACTACTTTATAAAGAAAAGGTTTCTTTTAGATCTTGGTACTGCAGGTGTATTGGGCCTCATGTGATGATGAACTTCTTGCTGACAGAATCCCAAGTTTTCAGAGCATTTTATGACAAGGGAAAAGGCTAACATACAGGTATGTCTATATATCTGATTTTTTCCTCTTCATTATTTAAAGTCGTTAGAGGTTCCACCCTAATCACTCATTTAAGTCCAATCATTTTCCAAAGACCTCACCTCTAAACACCATAGTCACGTTGTTTCTACCGTCCTAATAGCATTAATATAAGAGGATTAAACGCCTGCATATTCAAAGCATAACAACTTCCTAGTACATTTTCTAGAAAGTCACAAGGACAATAAAGGAAAAAATGTGCAGAATAGTAGGGTCTTAGAGAGGGTGGATCCCAGGACAATACTATCTGTGCTTTCAATGAGGTAATTCTGAAAAGGATTTTCCTGAGTTGGCTAAGAAAATAATTTCTGTCTTCATAAGACTATGTTGAGGTACATGTTCAATAATCAAACTTGATTTTAAGCAATATTCAAAAATAGCATGTATATGTTGCATACACATGCAAGACTATACATTCAGATATTTTAAGTTTAATTTAGTTTTAAAAATAATGATTATTTTATTTACATGTAATTGTTTTAAAAGATCTTTTTCAAGGTGAGTGTCATCTTCATTATAAGGATGAATACATGGTGCTCAGAAAGATTAATTAAAGATCATACAGGTAGAATTATTATTTTACCAGGTACAAAATGGCAATAACATCATGAATATAATGTTGCTCACCTCCTACCTATGTAATGCAATTGATTAGCTACTTTGAACGTAGTATTTTCACTGTAATCATCAAAGATTGCTATGACTTCATTCATTTTTAATGATGAAGATAAAATATTTTCATTAATAATAAAACATGTTGAAAGTTACTGTATAATGAAGGAGAAGAAATTTGCTCAAATACTTACCTATACTTCATTGAAAATTAAAGGGAAAACACTGAGTATAGTAGTGTGAGGCATACAGAAGGAAAGTTGTCAGTGTGTTGTACTATGTTATATTGTGTTTGTGCTTTGAAAGCATCTGAAAAAAATTAGACAAATGTTTTCAGTTTTGAGATTAACAATATATTTTTAAAGTGTGGGCACACATGTGGAATTTGATATATGACCATCATTTTTCTATTGAACCAGTTTGAAAAGGTTGAAGCAAAGTGGACAAATCCAATCCTGAGAATACACTTGAAGATTTGTGTGTTTTTCTAGTAACACCCAGAAAATTTCTTCAGAGAATGACAAGACATTAACTCAATTATTCCATACAACCAATACTAAGCTGTGTATAGAAACTAAGATTCCTTCTTGGCGTTCACTTCTACCTTGAAACTTCAAAGTCTAGTGCTTGCTATGATTTGGATTTAAAATGTCTCTTACACTCTTATATGTTTGAATACTTGGTCTTCAGCTGCTGGTGCTCTTTTGAGAGGTTATGGAACTTTTAGTGCATGGAGCCTAATTGGAGGAAATAGATACTAGGGGATTGGCCTTGAGGTGTATTGCTTGGCCTGTTTCCTATCCTGTGTCTGCTTCTCAGTCTGTTGTGATGTGAGCAAGTGTTTGCCTAGAACTCTCGCTGCCTACAAACTACCTGTGGTATTTGGTCACAGTGACAAGAAATGCAATCAATGCAAAAAACTTGGTGCTGCAATGAGGGATAATTTCTATGATAAAGCTGTTCATGTGGTTCATAGGTCTTCTGAACTGTTTGTGGGAGGAATGTGGAAGAGGTTGGACCTGTGGATTAGAGCAGGTCTTCTTAGAATTTTCCTACTTATGACTCTTTTTCATCCAGGAAAGTTATATGACCCCAGACATATGGGTATTCAAAATGGTTATACAAATTACACAAATCAAACATTCAATGAATAAATAATAATCATAAAAAATTAATAAAGGGGACTTACTCTTCTTCAAAGTCTGCCTTCATTCTGGTGCTGGAGACTGAATTCTCCCCAGAGCACACACTAAAACCATGCCGTTATCTGTCTGTCCTAATACTAATGACCCCTTGAATAAACTTTATAATCCCAAGAAAAAAGTAGTAAAATCATAACTCATAAAGAAATGTATTTTAAAACAATATTTTGTGATATATACATATATGTATATATTTTACCATTTATTAAAATAACACAAATTTGCATACTAATTTGATGGATGTGTTTATTTTTACATGAAAGTTAAATCTTGGCTGAATGTTTGCTACTGCAGGATCTAGAGCATCTTCAGTATTTTTCAGAGTTGGTTGATAATGTGATTTTTATGCCACTTTACATAAATATGTAGTATACAATATGTTTAGGACCATTTCAGAAATTGTTAGAAATTCTGTCCTAATCCCAAGCTAATATTCATGTAATTTTTAAATTTTATTTATTTTTTTATTTTATGTATATGTGTGTATTGCCTGCATGTAGGTAAGTGCACCCGTGTTATGCAATGTCCATGGAGGATAGAAGAGGTTGTCAGATCCCCTGGAACTGGAGTTACAGACAGTTGTTAGCTACCATGTAGCTGCTGGGATTCGAACCCAGGTCTTCTGCAAGAACAATCAGTGTTCTTAACCACTGAGCCGTCTCTCCAGCCCCTCATGTAATGCTTTTTATGAAATTCAGATCAGCAATTCAAGCAGTAACTTTTAAAACCAAATAGTAACAAATGACATGGTTAGTGATACAATAGACACCTATTAAAAGTACTTGTTTTCTGTAACTAAAATGCTGTGTTTTAAAAGATCAGAACATTTTGAAAGTCTAGTAAAATCACTGAAATTCATAACATACAAAAAATAAGTCTCCAATTGTGTTTCAGGCTGTGTTCTTCAACATTATATAGCATAACATGCTCGAGGTGCTTATGTGTTCAGTCCCAGGCTGCAGTGAAGTCATGCAATGTAACACAGCAAACACTGTTAGAAACACCTTAGATTCATTGCACACTTGATTTTGAATTAGTTTTTTGGTCGTTGCATATTTATAAATCTTTTATGACTGTCATTGAGAATGTTCAGTCTGGGCCATTATATTTGGGACCTTATGTAACTTGTTTTTTGATTTTTACAAGGGCTCATAGTTAAGAGCCTGTCTTGAGTCTCAGAAGAGACTTTGGACTTTTGGAAACTGTTGAGACTATTAGAGAATATAGAGATTTTGGAAGTTTGATTGTACGCATTTTGTATTATGAAATGGCCATCACTATGGGGGCCCAGGGCTGAATGTGATGATTTGAGTGTACAATTTTTGTCCTCTACAGGCTCATGTACTTAAACACTTGGTCCCCAGGTGGTGTTACTGTTTGGGAAAGGTTGTGGAACTTCTATGGTATGGGGCCTAGCCAGAGGAAGTGGGTGGCTAGAAGATAGGCCTAGCTTTATAGCCTAGATCTGTTTTCTGTTCTATCTGTTGAGACATGAGCGAGTAGCTGCGAAACATTCATGTTTCCATACAGCCACCTGTCAGCATGTCTGATCCAGCATAATAGACGGTGCTTTCCTCAACCTGTGCCTAGCCAGAGGAAGTGGGTGGCTAGAAGATAGGCCTAGCTTTATAGCCTAAATCTGTTTTCTGTTCTATCTGTTGAGACATGAGCAAGTAGCTGCGAAACATCATGTTTCCATACAGCCACCTGTCAGCATGTCTGATCCAGCATAGTAGACGGTGCTTTCCTCAACCTGTGAGCTAAAATAAACCTATCCTCCCAAAAGTTGCTTCTTCTCAAGTATTAGTCACAGCAATCGGTGAAGTAACTAATACCGTCCTCCCTGCATGTGGCGAGGTTGGCCAAACTTCAAAGAGCCTGGATAGAAGTACAGACATTTATATTGAGATTTAGGTCCCAGGAAATAAGCAACATTATTCCCTAGATAAAAATCAAACTATGGGAAATACTTTTTCCATAATGAAAGATAATACCCAATCAAGCAGATCGGCAAGAACTTCTTGTTTTCTAATTCACATTAGCAGCACTTTATAACCTTTGGAAAGTGAACAGATAAATGTCTTCAGTCATTTTCTCAGATCTCGAG
>NW_008341872.1:3562860-3586670 GCF_000622305.1 Nannospalax galili | reverse complement strand
TCTTGCTGCTGTAGACTGAAGACTAGCTGGTATTTTGGAATTTGTCAGACCTCCAGCACTGGATTGGAACTACTGAGACATCCAGCCTTGTGGACTGAGCGACTACAGATTCTCAGCCTCTCCAGTGTGGTGCAGCCATTGTTGGACTACTCGGACTCTATCCTGTGAGCTAAGCTGATAAATCTTTATACATTTCATTCTACTGGTTCTGTTTCTTTGGAGAACCCTGACTAATACACCTATAAACCTCAAAGAAGACCTTGATCCATGTGTTGGAGAGGGAAATACAGGAAAACTGAAGGTACTTTTCATCATGATGCTCAAGATGGAGACGTTGTCTTTCTGAGTAGAAATCAGGTAATTTATGAATCAGATCCCCCAAATCAGCTTTTTGTGTTATAGGACATTGAACAAGTTGATTAAGCACATTTGCTTCATTTTCTTCATGTATAAAGTGGATGAAACAAAAGTCGATGGCTTACTAGGTTCATGTGGGGATTATGTTAGCATGAATGCACGTGACTACCACGGTGCCTTCAGCTGGAGGGATGGCCTCTGCTGTCTATTGTAGCACTACCAAATTGCAAGGTCTTTATTGATTTGTAGATCTTGTCCTGCCTTACTGTACCCTTAAAAGGGAATTACACTTTAGCCATTCTTATTTCCAAAAACTTGAATAATGTCTCTAATTTTGAACACATTAAGACTGTATAACTTGTACTGAATGAACAGGCGAATGAATGAATAGGCTAGTCAGTGCTGCTACAATGATTCTTTCTCATCAATATACAATTTAAATCCTTTAAGTAGATACATTAAAACATGTACTCAGTAAAATTAAAAGAAGGAGGGCTGAGGAGATGGCTCAACAACTCTTGCTGCACAAGCATGAAGACTTGAGTTCGAATCCCTAGCACTAATGTAAAAAGTGATATTTGCATTTGCAACTTCAGCAGAGGGTGTGTGTGCAGGAACAGGAGGATTGCTGGGACTTTCTGATCATCAGTATAACTCTAGGTTCAGTGAGAGACCTTCTCTCAAGGGAATGAGGCAGAGAGTGACAGAGCAGGACACCCCTCTGACCTCTGCATGGACAGATACACACCTCTCTCTATGTCTCTCTCTCTCTCTCTCTCTCTCTCTCTCTCTCTCTCTCAGATACGTTTTCATAAATTTTTTAAGTAAAAATAAATTAAAAGAAGGCCAGGAGAGGCATAATTCATCCCAATAGAGCTTGAGAGTTATTTTCACAAGATTGAAAAATAAAACCTATTTTTCCACACATTAATGGTAAAGAAGAAGTGGAGAATTGCATGCAACATTATCACTTTGTGCCGAGAGTTTTAAAGCCAAATCTGGTCCTTCACAAGTACACTGCAAAAGATAGATAATTTTTTCAATAACCCTTTATTTTTTTCAACACTGCTAATTAACCTGATGAGAGGGACTTAGCCAAACTGGCTTGTGCAGTGTAGAATTTGGAAAAGGAATTGATGAGAGACATTGTTTTCCAACTGTGGACTGAACGCTTTCATGTGTGTTGAGCAGTCTCCTCAGTTTTACTGTGCCACCTGCTCTGATTCCCAGAGCTCATTCCCCAAAGTGGAGTGCCAGTGGGCTTACACTCAGTTTGAAGTCTTTGAAAGTTCATGCAGATTTACATACTTGGTTATAAAAGCTTTAAGAAGGAGGTGGTGGGATAAACAGGAATCTTAAAGGATATTTGTAAAGCCAAGCTGATTGATCTCCCATGTGAGTAGTCTCTCTTTTGGAGGTAGGAGGTGAATTTTACCCAATACTTTATCTGAATGCCAATGGGTGGTTAACTTTGCTGGTTCACTTTGTTTAAAGCCAAATATTAAAATAAAATAAAATAAAAATCCAACACATGCATTCCACTCTTGGGATCTAATTAATGGGGAACTTGTCTGCTAAAAATGTCATTTCCATGGGGCTGGAGAGATGGCTCAGCAGTTAAGAGTGCTGACTGCTCTTGCAGAGGACCCAGGTTCAATTCCCAGCACCCACATGGCAGCTACGAACCATCCTTAACTCCAGTTCCAGGGGAATCCAAAGCCCTCTTCTGACCTCCGTGGCACTGCACAACGTGAGTGCACTCACATACAGGCAATACACTCATATGCATAAAATAAAAGTAATTTTAAAAGAAATGTCATTTCAAAGCACCGCATGACTTCATTTAAAACCACAATGTACCTCTTCACATTTGAATTTATCAGGCACTTGGGAAAATGTGCCAACTTGGGGTTGTGGGAAATTAGTCTGGTTTTATATTTTCTGATCTCGGCTTTCAAATTCAGTTTTCAAAACTGTGAGGCAGTTATTAACGTGATGGCAACAGAAATAAGGCCGTTTTCTCTTGCTTGCTATCACTTCTAGAAAACAAGATGTAAAGACTTCAAACCATCAATCAAGTACTTCCCAGTCATTCTGAGTCCAGGCCATTTTAATGATGTCAATGGAACACAATCTCTGTTTACATTTTTTTATGATGTATGAATTACTATATTGAACAATTAGGGCTAACAAAGGAGTCATAAAGTCCCTTAACTGAAACTTTGATGCCTTCAAATAGCCTTGACATAGATTCAAGGGCACTCTGTTGATATTCTTATTAAACATGACTTGATCTTTGAAATGTAGTTGTGATGAAGGTAGCAGTCTCAAAATAAATTTCAAGTCATCCTAAGTCTATTAATTTAAAATTCCCGTAAATATTATATTATGTAATTTGAAAATATGATTAACAATTCATTCAGCAGGGTCCCTAGAAATTTCTGACTGGCTCACTCTTGAAGTGTGAAGTTCAGAGGTTTGAACCGCCTTAATGAGAGAAAACATTTGATGATTGTCATTAAATTAATATGGGGCACCTGCTGTCAGAAAACAAAAGACCATTCAATGAATCCCAAAGCACGAACAGAAAAGTCTCATTTTTTTCCAGTAAAATCTAGAAATTTCTAAACACTATTGCCAAAAAGTAAATATCATGGCACAGGTAATAACAAGCATACCTTGAAGGGTAAAGCACTTCTATTTTTCTAATTAACTTCATAATCAAGATGGATGTCTTCCCCTAGGACACCTGACTCCTTTTGTTTTGCTTCTAATATCTATAGCATCAAACATGTAACTGCTTCACCTAACAGGGACTGGTTTCGACAACATTTCAAATATGAATTTCCCTCTCCTATACCTTAAACCCTAGAGCATTTTCTTTTTCTATATCTTTCACAAGGAAACGTTTGGGCGATGGGAATACAACCTTCCATGTGAGATCCTGCAGTCTCACCTATTTCCTGGAAGATGGCTGGAAAGAATGAAGCGCCCCAGCCCATTTTTCTGGGTGCTCATACTTCTGCCACTCAAACTTTTAATTATAAAGTGACATCTAATAAAGCAGAATGTCAGAGAGCTGCCACAACTGTGCTTGCCTTGCAGTCTCACTTTGGACCCACTCTATCAAAAACCTGCCTTGCCGATCATTTTTAATTAAATAAAAGGCAAGCCCTCCCAGAGCAAGAATTACAATGAAAAGCGGCTTTTCAGTGGAGCAGCTGTGTAAACGGGCTCTAAAATTAGTCATTTCTAAGCTGTGTCTTACAGCTTCCATGTGTCTTCCACAACCCATATCAGGATGAGAAAATGAATTTTTTTTTAAGAACTTTCCAGCCATTTTGAGTCCTGGCCATTTTAATGGTGTCATAGCTAACTCAGATCTCTCAGTCCTGAGCAGTCGGGCCCAGGGAGACGTGATCAGAAGGTGCCATATGAGAAGAATGTTTGCTTTAATTTAGATGGTGTTGACAGAACAATGGGTACTGTAATAAAACCACCTGGCCTCTTGCCCAGGGGATGTAAAATCTAAACAAGACAAACAAGAATGTAATGAACAACTTGAGTTGACAGGCAGTAGAGTTATGGATTCTGGACTTCCTGGGAAAGTTGTATGAGGAAAGGTGGGATATTTCTAGTTCTTATTCATTATACTTTACTTTGTAGAGCCTCAGTACCATGATACCCATCTTTCAACAACAAAACCCTGAAATGCGTTTACCCCTCTTCTAACCCAAGTCCCCGCATGTCTTATAAGATCAAGGTGAGAGACAGTATGACGAAGACAGTTAAGGCAGGACTGGGAGAGACAGGGAAGAATGGGAATGGATTGCTCACTCCCCAGTTAAATAATAACAAGAATTTTATTTACATTTCTGAGAGCATTAAAATCCAAACAGAACCACAAATAGTTACTTTGCACAGAGCACTTCTTATTCTTTTTTATTGTTTGAGAATTTCATACATGCATATCAGTGTTTTAATCAAGTTCATGCTCATTCACAGCCCCAATTCCTCTTCTATCTCCCCACCACTATTCCCTCCAAATGTCACATGTTCTTTTTTAAACCCACTGAATTCACTTTGTGCTTCCAGTATGTACACGTGTGCATGGGTATAGGACATCTACTGGAGCATGGGTAGCCTCTCAGGGGCCATATCCCTGAAGACAACTGACTGTCCCTCACCCAGTAGCCATCAATTGTCAATAGTTCCTCAGTGGTGGGAGGGGGTACCTCCCCATTAAGAGCTGGAATTTTGTATGGCTTTGTCTTCCTGAGGTCTTATGTATGCAGTCACAGCCTCTGTGAGTTCATCTGCACAACTGTCTTGTTGTATCCAGAAAACACTCTTTCACTGTAGCCATCTCCTGTCACTGGCTTTTACAATATTTCCACCCCCTTTTCTAAAATGAT
The DNA here is from genome assembly GCF_000622305.1 of Nannospalax galili. Lineage (NCBI taxonomy): Eukaryota > Metazoa > Chordata > Mammalia > Rodentia > Spalacidae > Nannospalax > Nannospalax galili. Next base: position 3,581,898 of record NW_008341872.1, on the reverse strand, counting down.
CCCTGAGCCTTTGGAAGAAGTGGGTATGATACAGATGCTCCATTTTAGGACCAAGCACTCTGCAGTTATTTATTCTCTACATGTTGACCAGTTATGGGTCTCTATATCAATCACTACCTACTGCAAAAAAGAGGTTTCTCTGGTGAGAGTTGCACTAATATATGGGTATAACAGTAACTCATTAGGAATCAGCTTAATACTTTGTCCATTTAGCAGAATAAAAGCAGTAGGTTCTCTCCTAGGGCTTATGATCTACCCAGCCACAGGTTCTTGGGTATGTTAATGGTTCTATTTTGTAAATTGGGCTTTAAGTCTAATCAGAATGTTATTCTTTTGAAAAAATTTTAAGTGTGTGTGTGTGTGTGTGTGTGTGTGTGTGTACGTGTGTGTATGTGCATGTAAGTGCAAGGTCAGAGTCCAGAAGAGGGTGTGGGATCCCTGGAGCTGGAGTTCCAGGCAGCTATGAGCTGCCCTGCATGGGTGCTGGAAACAGAACTTGCTTCCCCTAGAAGAGCAGCAAGCACTTTTAACTGCTGATCCATCCTCCACGCCTTCCTTCCTACTCTTTGCTAGTGATCATCTGACATTAATGCATATAGCCCAAAGATATTCTTAGACATGAGGGGTACTAGACCTTTCAGAATAAAGAATCACAGACTTCTTCCTTTATAGAAACATATTCTAAAGTCGTCAGAAATCTAAGATTATTAAGTCATCCCCACCCTAGGGATGGGTCAAAAGTCAGAAAAGAGAGAATAAAGGCCATGTCAAAAAAACGTACTTGCTATGGCTGTAACTGCCACCAGAAACCTAGATCTACAAGTTCAACCAGTTCACAGCAAGCCACTGGATCACCTGTTCTGGCAGGCTGTGTTAATATATATATATATATTACGATAATGTTGTTTAATCTGCCAAATATACAAATTGAATTTGTGGAGTGTGTCTTGTCTTGGTTCTTCGCAGTAACCAGAAGTTTCTTGAAACGATCAATGGGCAGCATTACAAATGGACACTAGCCCGGGCCAGATGGGTGAGAAGGGGGCAGAGCAGGTCAGAGGAGAGGACTCAGTCTGACGGAACTGGCCAGGGACAAGCTGTGGACAGCCCCTCCGAGTCAGCACCCAAGCAATCAAGCTGGGCTGGCAGTCTCCAACTCCCATAGCAGCTGTCCACTGGCATGATCCCCACTAATGTGCAATCTACCAGATGAATGGAAGTGCCTCACCCTGATTCCCAGGCACCCCGCCTCCCCAACCAGGGTTCTGAATTCTAAAAACAGCAAAAACAGTCTTTGGTTACGTATGAAATGTGTCCTGCATCTTTCCATCTCAAATATAGCAGCTGCCCCTCCTCCCAGCTCCCCTCTCCATTCCCCCAAACTATTTCTACGCCAGGATGAAGAGGAGGCCCCCAGGCCACGGAGCTCGTGGCCTTGAGGGGCTGCTGCAGCGATGCCAGGGCACACAGTGGGCGAGACACGGCGGAGGTCCTGGTGGCAAGGCCGGTTCCCCAGCATCTCCTCCCACAGGCTGGCTTATTTATTCAGGGAGAGCGACTGCATTCGTTTTCCTGACTAAGCCGCGTCATCGTTTGCTTGCCTCTCCTCTTCTTTCTTTCTCGCTGCCTCCTCCAGCTGTTTTCAGATGATGGCCAGACCAGCAAAGTCAGCTTTGGCCTGCTCTGTCTTCCCAGCTAAATGCATTTTCATGTAGCGCTCTTTCGCTTTCTGCTTCTCGATTTCTTCTCGTTCTCTCCTTGAAAGCCCCATTTGGCCCGTCCAGGTCCAGTTGTGTGGCTTTTTTGGTTGTCTGCACCACCCGGTTGGGGTTCTCAATGTCAATGAGCCCTTCCACACTTTTTCGCTTTTGCTGGTAATCATCATTTTCATCCTCACTCTCATCTGAGTCTAGAGACTTCTTGTCCTTTTGGGGGTCACCCGAAGCCCCATCTCCACCTTCTTCTTGCTCCTCTTCTTCGCGGACCTTCTGCTTTTCAGCCTGCAGCTGGGCGTCGATCTCCTCAGGGCTGGTGTACTGCCTCGCTGGGCCTTTGTGGCCTCCCTTTCTTCCTCCTTTAGGCATGTCGGCTCCGTGACTGCCAGGCTGTGTTCTTGTAGGTCCCATTGACTCTACATCGTAGCCTACTGAGATGAGGGAACTATGAAATGACCATTTTGACAAGTTGTAATCCTTTGACTTGCATTTTAAAGTCATATCAAATAATGATCTCCCAAACATATTAGGTGCTCCCCAAAACATACAAGGGGCTCAACTTATTCTTTAAGGAGCTTGAAAATGGTGAGCAGAGCCTGGTCTGCCCTGACACTCATGATGCTTAAGCCCTGATTTGCACCATACTCCTCTAAAATGGAATCTATATGTTATAAAATATTTCAAATGGGGAAGAAGTCAATTTGCATTCCAGGATTTCCTGTAAATAGAGCTTAAAAGAAATTGAGTATAGTCCTTTGGGGGGGCATTTATTGTGATTTCTTTCTCATTCTAAAAATAATCACTTTGCTATCTAATGTGTCCATAACTTCATGATCTTTTTTAGAAAGAGGGCCTTCAAAGTTGTGTGACATTTAGGCTACAGAAAAGTTGGACTGTCACGATGATACTGAGCTCTTCTTAGAAGGTTGTCACTTAAGAAGCAAATGGCTGGGTGGTGTCAGGAGCAATCACCATGAGTACACCTTTTCACTTTCAGAAGTGTCTTGGTTTGAATGATAAATTACGTGGTCACTCTATAGACAGCAAAATACATTGGAATACACACTCTGGAGAAAACTGTTGGGTTTAAAACAAATCACTGTCATTTACCAGCTTTGTGGGAATCACTGAGGAAAGCAATTTAACCTCAGTGATGGACAATTTTAGGTCCGTTGGACTGGGCCATAGGATACCCATTTAATTGGTTACACATTATTTCTGGGTATCTGAGGATGTTTCCAGGAGAGATTAACATTGCGGTTTACAGAATATGTGAAGCAGATGTCCCTCCCCATTGGTGTGGAGTAAAAGAGTGGAGGAAGGTTGAGTTAATTCTTCATCTGGAACATTGATAGCTTTTGATAGTCTATTGGCCTCAATGCTCCCCATTCCTTGAGCATTCAAAGACTGGGATCTACACTGTCAGCCCTCTGGCTCTAAAGTGTTTGAACTATACCACCAGGTTTCCTAGGGTTGCAGCTTGCAATCAGTAGGCTGTAGAACTTCTTAGGCTCCATAAGTATATGAGCTAATGCCTTATCATAAGCCCCTTCCTAGAGAGATCAAACCCTACCTGCTAAGTGTTTTCTTGTGGTTATTATTGTTCTCACAATCACAGCCACATCTGATAATTCCTAATTTGCTTTTTAACTCAATTTCTTCATTTTTTGTAAAACTCATTTTTTGTTATTAAGAACAACAAACATGCCTATGAAGATTATTTTACACATAAATCATTTTGAGAATTCCCTAATCTCAAGTTATTTCTTTAGAAGAATAATAGTTGTACTCAAAGTAAGTAAGTGCTTTCTAAAATTAATACTGTCCATCTGCACTCTAGGTAGGACTAGCTCATGAAGTGCTTAGCTCCCAAATACTAAAAAATATTCAAGAAATGATTGGCTGGCCAACCACCAGCATATGTGGATCCTGCATCAAATTGCTGATTTAATGGAGTACTTCCAAGATCATAATCAATACAAAGCTTCTATGCTCTGGGCTGGGAATGTAGCTCAATGGTAGAGTGCTTGAACAAGAAGTGTTGGATTTGGTCTTCACTGGAAAAAAAAATTTACCTACATTTACCACATAGTCAGCTATCCCCACTGCTGTATGTATCACTATGAATTCATACCCTTTTCTACCTTATGGAACTCCTGGCCTATCTATAAGTTTATCCCTGTCATTGTAGAGAAAAATCTCTATGAATAAAGATGCAAAACTCACCGAACATGCATAGAAAAATATCAAGATTCTTCAAACTTAAAATAACAAAGAAAAATTAAACTGCTGAAGGGGTTCAGGAACTTTGTAAGAAGAAAAATGTTTAAATATTTAATATGTCTTACAAGGTCTTTTTGGAAGAGATTAATGTTATTAAAATGCAATTTGTTTGTATTAAAGTATTTAAATGTTCTGCATTTAATGTAAAATACATATTCTTACTTTTTCCCTGATGCAAAGGCACATTGGGAATTATGTGATCATGTGCAATTTGTTAAATGCAAATCACATTTTAAATATTCATATACCATATTTGCATTTTAAAATCAGAATTTTCAAAAGGGAGAGAGCATAAGAGGAACGAAATAGCAAGTACATTCTGCTGCAGACACCAAAGAAAAGAAATTAGTATGCAAAGTAGACAGACAAATTTCTGCTGCTACTGGCAAGATAACCAAAAAAATCTGCACAGATTTGAGATTTGAGGTTTATACCAAGGGATGCATGAAAACCTGAGGCCAAATGACACCCTGGGGCAGTGGTTAGCTCCACCCATTCACTTCAGGAATGAAGATATAGCCTTTCAAAGAAGTTAAGTGGGGCTGGAGAGATGGCTCAGTGGTTAAGAACACTGATTGTTCTTGCAGAAGACTGGAGTTCGAATCCCAGCACCCACATGGCCTCTAACAACTGTCCATAACTCCAGTCCCAGGGGATCCAAAAGTTTCTTCTGGCCTCCATGGGCATTGCATGACACGGGTGCACTTACCTACATGCAGGCAGTACACGCATACACATAAAAAAATTAAAAACTTTAAAAAAAGAACTTAAGTGACCTGCACTTTAGTAGACCTGAAAAAAACAGACGCCAGTTAGATACTATGACAGATGTCCAAACAACTGAGATGCCCTCTACCCTACATCTTTTCAACTGTCACTCAGCCCAGCTCTTTCTGAAGACTCATTGAGTAGACTGAGTAGGATCCAACAACAGAAAATTAAAAATCAATACGAACATTAATTGCCTAATAGATAAATGATAATGCCTAATGCTGGCTGAGACTCCTGAAATACACTCATATATTGCTGGCAACAGTTTGAATGGGTTTAACTTTTTGGAAAGCTATTTTGCAATCTTCATCAAATGCCTTTAGCATGTTCATGTATTTCTTTACAGTAATTCCAAATTAAGTAAGTGCAAAGAAGCAATGTTAAAACTGAAAAAGTCGATGCACATGAAACTTTATCATAATATTATATTCTAAAATATGGAAATGACTTAAATGTACAATGAAGGGATTGCTAAGGAAAATATGATTTATTTTCTACATTAAAATCTCATGCTATGGGGCTGGAGAGATGGCTCAGCGGATAAGAGCACTAGCTGCTCTTGCAGAGGACCAGGTTCTATTCCCAACACCCACATGGAGGCTAACAGCTGTCTGTAACTCTAGTTCTAGGAAATCCAATGCCTTCTTCTGACCTCCATGGGTATTGCATGACACGGTGCACTTACACACATGCAGGTGATACACTCATACACTACACACACAATAAAAATAATAAATAAAATACTTAAAAGTCTCATGTAATAGTTAAAATGGCAGTTTTACAAACATACTATGGAGCTTATAAAACTAAGAATGTATCAATGTTTTTAAGAATAATAGAATCCATAATCTAACCTGAGAACTATGTAATATACACTCATATTAATCTGAACAACGATAATTAAAGCAACCAAAAGCACATCTAGTGAGAGTCTGAAGTCATCATCTAAATTCTTCTCCCTAAGAAATTGATGGCAACTCTCAAGTCAGTGGTTGTAAACCTCATAGTGAGCAATTCCTCACAGAATTTTTCAAAAACTCAGAACCTAATTGGTGTGTCTGGGGCAGGGTTCAGGAATGAACATCCATAACCAAACCTTCTACATCATATGTCAATAAGAAGGTTTCTTTCTGATCCCTTCTGTATTTTTCTTCTTCTGTGCTTCATGGGTTTCCACAATTTTGTCCCAGCAGATTGACCCCCACTGGGGAAACCCTTGTTTGGGGGCTTGTACCCTCTCTCTACACATGTTTTATGATTGTCTCAACTTAAAGCTAAAGAGGGAGAATTAACAGCTAATTTTTGCTCTAATTTTGTTGTGTTTCACTGCGTTAATGAGTTTTAAAATAGATTTTCAAAAAAAATGAAAACAGATGCTTTTCTAGAGCCATCACTAGCTCTCATTGCAAGAAAAATGTTTACTTGAGAAAAAAAAACTGCATTTAAATTTAAATTTGAATTTACTCCCTGGAACCATGCTAGAAGAGAAGACGAAGGAAAAACACCATGAGCTAGGAGTGGAGTTTGGAAAAATGATGCCCCAAAATAAGATGTTTGGGTGTACTGGATGCATCGAATGACATCTGAAGGACCTGCAAAGGAATCTCTTTCCAATTTCCTCTGCCTTTTTTCCTTCTCCTCCACGTTTGCCTCCAAGTCAGACCATAAGAGCTAGAATTTCCTTTCCTTCAAAGTGGGTACATAGAAAGTAGAACTCTTCTCCCAAAAGCCAGGCATACCCAATACTACTTTTACCTTGTCTTCCTTTTGGAATAAAAGCTGTCCAGAAAGAAATTCTCTGACCTACCTTGTATGACCAGCAGATCACAGGGCCTTCATTCTAGAAAGAATAACCAGATATCTGATATTCAGGATGAAGGAATGTTACACTGAGCTGCAATGAAGAATCTGAACAGCAGCCCTTGCTGAGTTTCCTTGCTCAAATTCTGGTCTTCAGGCCAAACTCGTTTTGTCCACTCATATTTCTATATGGTTGCCCATTCTTCTTTGAACCTAAATACAAAACTAGACAGTTTCCCTGGTCTCTGGGTCTTTCTTTCTGAAGTTCCTATGTCGCATGAAGGTTTGGTTAAATGAATCTGCCTGTTTCTCATATTTTTCTTCTTTTCTTTTTGAGTTCATTTTTTATTGAGCTTTTTCAACTTCATGCAACAGTTCTGAATCAAATTCAGACCCCCTCCCCCATCCATGTCTCCCCCATCCTCCCACCGAACCTCATATATTCTGCCATACATGCTAAATCCTATTCATTCAGGCATTTGTACCTGAATCCTTCGATGCAAGGAGTCCAGTCAGCCCATCTAGTGATCATACATAAGTCATACTCTCCCTCACCCAGCAGCAATCAGTCTTGAATAGTTCTCAGTCTAGTGCTGGCCTGCCACCCATTTCTCTCCTCTCCTCTGGGTCCCCACTCAGCTGAGTTGACATGGGTCCTGTGCTCAACACCACCATTGCCACATGTGCAAGCTTCCAGTGGCCCGGAAGCCTTGGTTTCCCTGTGTTCATGCACCAGCCCTGGCTCTTAAAATCTTTCTCCTTCTTCCCCATTGGTCCCTAAGCCATGGGTACCCTAAAGCCTAATAACCATAATGACTGGCATGGCAAACTACCTCTGTTGGTGCAGTAGTGGCACTGTTATCTGGGGGGCAATCAACAGCTATCTAATTGGACTTGAAGACCTCTCAATGGGAGGGTGCTCATAGGTGGAACTATAAACTCAGCCAAATACACATGGCAGGAAAGGACATAGATCCTGGAGAAAACCCTATCTATCTCAAGACAAATGAAACTTCTTACTATATCCTAAATATCAATCCTTATATTTACAGACAAACATACCATACAGCCCTCATCAGAGAAGCTTCTTTTTGCAACAGATGGAGGCTGCTGCAGAATTGCACATCTGGTCTGACACAGAGAACATATGTATGAGAAATGCCCAGTATTGGGTGATATATCTGCAGCTGAACCTCCACAACCAAGGCTCATGGAACATAGCGTAATAAGGGGTAGAGAGAAAAGCCAGTACATCATTCAACTCTCACCAGTAAAGCATCCTTACACAGCAGAGTGCGATGCACACAGAAGGCCACAACTGGACAAGTTTTAAAGAAACAGAGACTGTAGAGTATAAGATAGGCCTGTTTCATGTTTTCTTATTAATCTACTTTTTGTTAAAGGAATGCCAACCATGACCCCATGATGGGTAAGGAAGAAATCACTGCTTTACATTAGAATATTTAAAGACTTAACTTTCAAGTCTTTGTTTATTAATGGAAGCTTCTTGATCATCTAAGTTTTACAGATTTCAATTACTTGTACAGGAGAAATTATTACTTTCAACCATCAGTGAGTGATTCTGATATCCCCTTCTAGCAATTTGGTGGTCTAGAACTAGATGTCAGAAGAACCCTCCCAATAAATGAATGGAAATATAGAGGAAGATATTTTAGAAAACATGCAGAGGCTCAGCATGTACCCCAACAACCAAAAGAGAAAATAATAACAAAGAAAGAAAAACTGAATCTATATGGAACAAATAAGTAAATACAGAGAAACAAAGTCAGTAAATGTGCTAGAGAAAGTGCTGATAGATATTTGGAAAGCGAAGAGCTGAACCTGATAATCCCACGTTGAGCAAGGATCTTGAGAGGGAATGAAGTGTCTAAGACTGGCAATGCTTCTTCAGCAGATGCAAACTCAAGGCTTATGCATAAAAGAACAATGAAATTTAGGTCCTTAGAATTCCCACAAAATGAAGCTTAGTTACATGTAGGCTCATGAGCAAACCTGCCCAGCACAGGAGGAAACAATTCTTCATGAGTAAAAGTCATGGGATTCTTGGGGTTTGTTTGTTTGTTTGTTTATTGAGTCAGGATCTCCCTGTAACCCCAGCTGGCCTGGAACTCACTATGAAGACTAGGCTGGCCTGGATCTCACAGAGATCTGCCTGTCTCTGCCTCTTTAGTGCTGGGATTAAAGGCATGCACCACTGTGCCTGGCTTTCAAGGGATTTTTTTAAAGCTTCTAAGAATTTTGAAAATATTAGACATTAAATGTGAAATATTGAACAGAAAGTACTTTAAAATTTGCATAGGAAATATGTAAGAACAAAAGAATCAAAAGTAACCAAGAAGATTAAAACATTGAAAACAAAATAGAGTTTTGAGTAATAATCATTTTTGAAGTTAGAAACTCAAAGGACAAGCTCTAACAATGAAAAACAGTAGAAGAAAAGAGAAAATTTATTCATAGATACTAAGAGTATAGTAGAGAGACACAATGATAAAATATGTAATAGACACAATGGGCATATTGAGATTCTGTGAAATATAATTATTTTCCTGAGAAAGAAAATAGAATGATGATAGAATAGAAAAAGAATAAAATAAAATAAAATAGAATAGAATGAAAATAGTATGGTAGTTCATGTCTATAATTCCAGTATCTGGGAGGCTGAGACAAAAGGATTTTGTGAGTTTGAGATCACTCTGTGCTACGCAGCGAGTTCCTGGCCACTCTAAGCCAACAGAGAGAACTTGAGTCAGAAATAATGACTTAGAGCTTTATAGTACTGACCAAAGGCATTATAAAAGTTATCTATTACTGCATAACAAAAATGACTGGAGAAGGAAGGTCTACAGTGCATGAAGAACTGATAAGCAAAAAAAGGTAACTCTAAACTTAAATGATAGCAACAAAAGCCTATCAAGATAAAGTTCAACTTTAGCAATAAAGGAAAAAAAAAGAATAATCTAACAGGCAATGTTAGCATGTAAACCACTCAGACTAAAGAGTGAACAGATTGTGTTCTTAGGTACTGGCCTCTGTGTGTGTGTGTGTGTGTGTGTGTGTGTGTGTGTGTGTGTGTGATTTCTGTTGGGGCACTGACATACTAATGAATTTTAGACATCATTGGATTGTTAAATGTTCATAGTACAGGGGCTGGAGAGATGGCTAAGTGGTTAAGAACACTGGTTGTTCTTGCAGAAGACCTGGGTTCGAATCCCAGTACACACATGGCAGCTAACAACTGTCCATAACTCCAGTTCCAGGGGATCCAACAGCCTCTTCTGTTCTCCACAGGCATTGCATGACATGGGTGCACTTACCTACATGCAGGCAATGCACACATACACATAAAATAAAAATAATAAATTTTTTTTAATGTTCATGGTTCAATTTCAAAGAAAAAAGTAAACCTGGGCCAGTGCGATGGTTCAGCAGGTAAAAGCACTTGCCACATAAGTCCAACAACCTGAATTTGATCCCCAGAAACCATGTAAAAAAGCTGAATACAGTGATGCAGATTTGTAATCCTAACACTTGTAAAGTGAGATGGGAGGCAGAGATAGGTGAATCCTCAGAAGTTTGCAGGCCTGTTAGCCTGGAGTATGCAGTGTGGCATAAATAAAAGAAACCCTGCCTCAACAATGTAGAAGGAGAGACTCACTCTTGAAAGTTGTCCTCTGACCTCTTCATGTAGGCTGTATCACATGCATACCTGTACTTACACATCATACACACACAATAGTAATAATAATAATTTTTTAAGATCAGATTTTTAATGCACAGATTATATATTTCTTTTTTATTTAAATAAATAATTCATTGAGAATTTCATACACACATATAAGGTGTTTTGATCAAATCCATTCCCACTCCCTCCCCTCCAACTCCTCCCATATCTCCCCATTACTTTTCTTGATAACTTCATGTACTCTTTCTTCTTCTTTGATTGACTGATTGATTGATTTTTATGGGGCTTTTGGCTACTCTAACATTCTCCCCTCTGAAGAGGTAACCCTAAAACATTTTAAGGATTAGATACAAACTCCCAAATATTTTTGACTATGTATGTGCCTTCCAAAAGAAAACAAAGGTAGCGGCATTTTTATGAGCAAAAAGAGAGCAAGAGGGAGGAATTTTAAGACAAAAGAAAAGTATTTAAAACAAATTCTCTTTTAGAAAGACAGAGCTTTACCCAAGGAAAAATTATTAGGACTAAAAAGAAAACAAGTTGGGGCTGGCAGGGTCCTGGGAGTGGAGCAAAGAGAAGTTTCAAAGACTGTCACGAAGGCCAGCCAGAGGCTGCAGAGTCTGGAGGTACCACGGTAGTAACAAACGGTCCACAAGGAAGAGCGCTTCTTCCAAGGCAAGGTAACGAATGATAAGAACAGCAGAGTTGGAGGCAGGAAATCCCCTTGCACTGGTGTTTGCTCTAAGACAGAAACAGTAAAGCTGCACTGAAAGCCTGCTTACTTAGCATCTCATGGTGACAGCAGAGGAGGGAACCTGGGAACCAGTGGAAGCTACTTTGGGAAACGCCCATGGGTTTCTCAGAAACTTTCTTCTCATTTAGCCCAGGATAATAAAACCCAACTCATTTAACCACAGCTGGAAGGGGGGAGCATATTAATCCCATTCAAAATTTTGCAAAAAAAAAGATAAAAATTGACTAGGAAATATTTTAACACACAAGGAAAATAAACAAGAAAAATATATACAATGTAAAAGAAATGAAAATTGCAGCGTTACTACACTGACATTACAACCACCTGAACAAAAAGCCTGACTCTTAAATTTAGTTTTTAAGAGTGAGCCTGAACTCGGAGAACACTTGTCCCCTAGATGTCTCTTGGAACCATCTGTCTCCTGCAATTGTGCTGATGGAACTGTCTTACTGGAACTCACTTCCTGGTACTGTGTCCATGAGTAGGGCCTCACCCATGATTTCATTGAAAATGGTTTCTCCAGCTTCAGTTGGGGAAGTACAAGCTAGGCTCCACCCTAATTTTAACAGACCATCAGGTCTTTTCATCCTTCATCTCATTCATCCAAGGTCAATCATCTTTCTCAGTCTTCACTGTGTGCAATGGGGAGGGGTGTGCCACCTTCCAGTGTTTGATATGTTATTCTCAAACATACCCATATTCATTCATTCATTCATTCATTCATTCATCATTCTCTTTTTGGATGAAGTACAAAATTGAGGTTGTCAAGTAAACCAGATAAGAGTACACAGATTAACACCAAGACAGCTCTTTATTGATTAAGCACAGCCCATCAAGGAGCTGAAGCATCCCTGTGTAAGAGCAGAAGTTTACAGCTGCTACCTCCCACATTTGGCTGGTCAGGAAGCAGAGAGTGGGACTGGATGCAGGGCTGGGCTTAGAACCCTTAAGTCTTGCCCCCAACAGCCAAGGCCTGCTAGCTAGGCTTCATATCCCCCAAAGCCCATAAAGCAAGCAGTGTCATCAGCTAGAGATGTAGTATGCCAATCCATGAGCCTGTGGAGGTCATTTTACATCTAAATCATAGAGAAGAGGAGCAGAATTGAAAGAACACAGATGAAAACAAGAGTAGCATAAACGTTTCAACATGGAGCTTCAGCTTTGGAATCATACAGATCATACAGAAATAAAAATTTAAGTCCACCCAAAACTAAAAACACACTGGAAAAGAAAACCTGACTACATATCTATGGAGAATACAATTCTTTTAATGACTTTAATACATGACCATTCTTAAGATTCCTCTTTGTTAAATATACTCTATTAGAAAAATGGAGCCAGAAAGAAATTTTAAACATTATTTGTAAGACATCCTATTAATGGTAATGTTAACATTAATATGTAAGCAGCAGTTTTATCTGTAAGAAAATAAAATTGTTAATAGATTTAGGAACCAAAATTTAATATCCAAGAGAAGAGATGCAATTATAAAATAAGCAAAATTTGTCATAAGGTTAAATTTGACTTGGCAACATCAGTATGAATTCAGCATTCATATTCTTCTTTTAAAAAATGATCTAATTCTGTAGTCTTCTTGCTATAAAGGTCCACAGGCAATGATATTTCCCAAAAATTCAGGTTATCATCAATAAATATTGTTCTTGGTATTAGAAATGAGATTTTCTCACAGGCATGGCTTAATAGAGATAGTGGTAAAAAATGTACACACTATCCAAGGGTAATGATGCCAACTCCAAAGGACAAAAGAGTCAACATCAAGGGACCCTCATTGGCTGGAGACAGTCCAGACAATTGAATCATTAGAAAGAATTGTGACTGAAAGGTATCAAATATTGGGAAATCCATGAGTTCATAATTATATATATTTAAAATTAAATAAAAATAGAAACAGCATCTTATTGATCACTTGATAAGAGAAATAGACACCAGATCTTTATTCAGCAAACTGGCAAAAAGAAAGAATAAAGATTCCAGGCTAGGGAGATGGCTCAGTTGGTAAAGTCCTTGCTGAAAAAAGATAAAGACCTAAGTTTAGATCCACAATGTCCACATAAAAGCTGGGTGCGGCGGAGCACATCTGTAACCCCAACACTGATAGAGCACTGACAGGTGGATCCCTGGAGCTCATTGACCAGCCAGTTTAAGCAAATCTGTAAACTCCAGGTTCAGTGAGAGTTCCTGTCTTAAAAAATAAAGTGGAGAGTGATAGAGGAAACACCCAGTGTTAACCTCTGCCTCCCCGCCCCCAAGGCACAAAGTAAACGGATTTATTCTTCATTTTTCCACATAAAGTACATTTGAGCTCCTCAGAAATATTTCAGTTGGTAAACTTAGAAAAAATGATAGAATTAAATCTTTCTTTTGAAAAATCAGATTAAATAGTTGATTCCAGTTAAAATCATCAGTGGTGAAAGATTAAGGAAAGGGGTCAGGTCAATGGTGGCATCACTTAGAGAGGAGCAGCTCTGTGCCAACTACCTCCTGGTATGACAGGGCAGGAATAATACACTGACACTGAGAAAGTACACTTTCTTTTAAAAGAAAGATGAGCTTACATTTTTTAGAAACTTTTGTGAAAATTCTTCCTTGCTTATAAGAAGTGCAAGGAAAGAACGAACAAGTTAAATGATGCTATGGGAACCATAAAGGTGAATCCTGAATTTGCTCCATGCTGCAGTACAGCTCAACAACACATCCACAGTGTGCAGGAAATGTAGGAAAAGGAAAGAGATAATAAATAAATACCCAATAGTTTAAACCAGCATACAAAAAAGAGTAACATTTCCCAGAAAAATAAAAGTTAAAACATATATAACATGCCTTCTTGTAAGTTAAAGAACCAAAATTAAGAGTCACAATGAGTTATCCATTTATGATTTTTTTAAAAAATGAAGAAATCTGTCTGCTAGGATGTAGAGCCACGGGAAGTCAGACCCTGCAACTGGGATTGTAAATTGTACAGTGACTTCAGAAATACAAACTGGCACACAACTGGAGATGATTATAAACATCTATCCCATGATTCATCAATCCTAAAACCATTCCTAGAAAAAAATTTTTAAATGTGCATCCAGGATCTTGTAGAGGATTTTCTACAACCTACTTCACATAGACAAATTACTGGAAATAATCCAACTATCTATAGCTAAGAAAATAGATATTGTGATATATTTGTACAATAAACTATCGTATCTCAATGAAAATAAATGAAATATAACTAAGGAAACAACATGAATAAATCTTCTTAGAATCACAATATTGAACAGAAAAGACATTTTACGAAGATTACATTCAGTCTGATTCCAGTTTGTGTAATGCTTTAAAATAGCAGCATTGAATAGAATATTACTTAGGAATATATGTGGTTTTATATTAGAAAAGAAAAATCGAGGAAATGGAAAATGGCAGTCAAAAGTGAAATGGTGACTCACCTCAAGGTGACAAAGAGAACGATGAAGGAGGAAACTTCAATAGCACTGATAAAAACCTCACTCCTACGCAGGGACTGAATTTATGAATGTTTGCTTTTTCATTATGGTTTATAATGTACATCTTACACATATTTGAAAAAAAAAATTTTTTAAAGTTTTCCAAGGATTTGGGTCTGTCTTTCAGTTAATAGCGTGCTTGCCTAGCATGTACAAAGCCCTGTGTTTGTTTTCAGTCCCCAGCACCATATAAACAGAGCATGGTGGCACACGCCTGTAATCTCAGAAAGTAGCGGCAATACTATCAGAAGTTCAAAGTCATCCTCAGTTACATAGCAAGTTTGAGGCCAGCCTGGGACACCTGAGACCCTATCAAAAATAAAAGAGTTGTCAGGCATAAGGGAGCATGCCTTTAATCCCAGCACTCAGGAGGCAGAGGCAGGTGGGTCTCTGTGAGATCAAGACCAGCCTGGTCTACATCATGAGTTCCAAGCCCACTGGGGCTATAGGGAGACCCTGTCTCAAAAAAATCATAAATAAATAATAATAATTTTAAGAAGAGTTTAAGCCCTAAGATACCATCTACTCATACAAGTTCCCTATTAATTACCATTACTAAGTTCAGAAAAATTTATAAAATAGACTAATCCCCATTAATGATCAGCTGCCTCATTTGTTCTGGCTAATGGATGTTTGAGGGCTTCATTCACAAATGTCAGTGTTAAACAATATAAAAGAAAGAAAGTCTATTTTCTAAAGATGCTGTGCCTGTGCCAATAAGCAGTCTCTGTCTGTCTCTGTTTCTCTCTGTGTGTTTTTCTCTCTGTGTTTCTCTGTGTGTTTTCTCTCTCTCTCTCTCTCTCTCTCTCTCTCTCTCTCTCTCTCTCTCTCTCTCTCTCTCTCTCTCTCTCTCTCTCTCTCTCTCTCTCTCTCTCTCTCTCTCTCTCTCTCTCTCTCTCTCTCTCTCTCTCTCTCTCTCTCTCTCTCTCTCTCTCTCTTTCTCTGCATGTGTACCACATGCAGGCATATAGGAGCACATGCACGTATATTGAACGCATATTGACAGAAAAATCAGTGTTGGGAAGCTTGAGTTTTTAGAGAAGTTAAGAAATTCTTTAATCTCTTGTGGAATAAGGATGATTCTTTTTTAGAACTAAAGTTGGCCTGATATTTGGAAAGCCAAGCCAGTTGCTAAAGTATTGGCTTTTAAACCATTCCTCAAACAGAGAAATGGAAGGAAGCCTGGAGCAATGGAAGTTCTCCTTTCTAGGTGAAGACAAGTACCAATACATTTGTAATTAGGGACTGGCCTGGTGCCTCACAAGTCTGTTGCTTACCATCTGTGATGCCTTTTGTTAGCCAATATCCAAACTGTGATTAAGAAAAACTATTCAAATCAATGATATTTTGAGCTCTTGTGATTGCTGAATCAAACACTGATGCTAAAATTGAGAGCCCCATTTCTTGATCTTTGGCTTCTATGAAGAAAGGATAAAGTGGAGTATGGAAAGAAGTTGGTCCTACTTGATAAAATTAAGTTCTACCTTTCATATGGTTAGATTCAGAAAAATGCATTAGATGATACATAGCTCTCCACAAAATCCCATATTTTCCTATCCTGCCTGAGTTACAAACATTTAAACTTGCACACTAGGGCACTGTCTGCATGCAGCTTGGTCCATTTTGGTACTCACCAATTGTACATCAATTTGTGTAACTGCATGAATGCATCACTGAATTTTTATCCTTATTGGTTCATAAGTAGAAAATGTAAATGAAAGTTCAGATACTACTTATAGGAAGCCCAAATTCTCATAAAATTAATATATTGACACAAACTTGGAAATCAACTTATATGCTAGAAATACTGAATCTTTGAGCTTAATTGGAAGCTCATTGGACTGAAGCCAGTTTCCCGTGGCTTCAACTGTGATGGCAAATAATAAAATTAAAGAACATGCGTAAAATCCTGGCACTATATAATGAAAGACAATATCTATAAGGAAAAAGTAAAGTTATAGATTTGGGATATTCTAGCTACTTTATAAAACAGTAGTGGTGGTAGTGGTTTAAAAATACCTAAGTTGGCGTTATCATGAATTTATCATTAATATCTTTCCATCTTCATCCTCTTCCTTCAACCCATGAGCAGCCCTGTAGACTCCCACATCCAAAACACACCCAGGCTTTACCACATGACTTCATCTCCTCCGCAGTTATGGCACAGGACACCTTCCTCTCTTGTTTCAAAAAACAAAATTGAGTTTTGAACTAACTTCCCCACTTTCACTCTTATTCTGCTCCAATCCACGATATGACCAATATGAATTCTATTCAAATTGTCCTATGCAACTTTCATGAGTATTCATAAGCAAGGCAAAACAATAATGATGACTTGATTATAAAGAACAAGATCCAACGTGTTCACATTCATACAATCAACTCAAGGTGGGTGCTGGGGCCTGAAGATTCCCTTCCTCTTCCTCTTACCTTCAAAGTTCCAAATTTGTTGACACGTTTTTGAGGTGTATTCTTATAGGAATGACTTTTAGTATTGAACATAATCTAGACTATTTCCATTGAACTGGCCTGTGGCCATGTGTGTGGGGCATCTTGATTGTTGTGTGATGTGGGAGGGCCCAGCCCACTGTGGGTGGTGCCACCCCTGGGCAGGTGGGCCTGTGTTGTATAAGAAAGCAGGCTGAGCAGGGGCCAGAGGAGCCTAAGTAGCATTCCTCCATGGCCTGTGCTCCAGCTCCTGCTTCCACGTTCCTGCCCTGAGTTCCTACCTTGGGCTCCCTGATGAACTGATGAACTGTGACCCAACCCAGGAGATGTAAGCCAAATAAACCCTTTCCTCCCCAGGTTGGTATTGGTCAGAGTGTTTTGTCACAGCATTGGAGAAACAAACTAGGACCACTAATGACTTTTAATTAACCCTAGCGAAATCATTGCTCTTGGGTTTGGTGGCCAAAGCATATCCATGGCAACCTCAGTTTGGTACTCCACCCAAAAAGATAATGAATGAATGTGGTTAACTTAAAAATTAACATATCAAAGTACTGTAAGCAGTTTCCCTTAAAAGTCTATAGGAAATGCGGGCTGGAGAAATGGCTCAGCAGTTAAGAACACTGGTTGTTCTTGCCAAAGACTTGGGTTTGAATCCCAGCACCCACATGGCAGCTAACAACTGTCCGTAACAGCCTCTTCTGTCCTCCACAGGCATTGCACGACACAGGTGCACTTACCTACATGCAGACAATATACTCATACACATAAAAATAATAAATAAAATTTTAAATAAAAAATCAGTAGGAAATGGTTAAAAGATAGATATGAAGAATCCCAAACTATCACTCCAGTCTCTTTTACCTTTGAAAATCCTGCCATCCATGGGGATTTGGCCATTTTCATGGCCTTTAATATAATTTCCTGGGTCTGTGTAAGAACATCTACATCTAATGCTTTACTTCAATGTTTCATCACGATATTGTCCTTTTAGGAGATGTTTGAATCCACAGTTAAAGAGAAAAACTTAAGTCAAACATCAGTAGAGTACAGCTATCAGATGTCAGCTGAGGTGATACTTAGACAAAAAAGCTCTGCCCAGCCTGTGTCCACATGTGCCTGCAGCCTGGGCAAATCTGTCCCAGTGCACTCCTCCATGTGGCTGCTGGGTGGAATCCTGGAGAACCGTCAGAAGCTGTCTCCTAAAATACCAAAGTGTTGGTGTGGAAGAGAAAATGAGTCATTTCCAGGCACAGCCTGAATACATGAGTAAAGATGAACACATGGGGTGGGTCTAGTCACATGCTTACGCCATCCCCATTCCCCAGTCCTCTGCCCATCCTACCTCTGCACTGCACTCAGCAAGCTCATGAACAGCTTCAAATAAACATATTTCTATGTTCTCATTGCTTCACTGCTCAGCAGCTATGGCCCTTGAACATGACCCCCACATCCTCCTGGTTGCCCCCATCTCCTTGGTTTCCATTGGTGACTTCTGCTCTATATATTTATAGATATCACTATATCTTTGTGCTTCTTGAGGTTCTAGCATACTGTTCTTTCTTCCCTTCTCACTCTCCCTCTGCTCTTGGCTATCTTATCCCACTCCAATGCCTAGGTCTTTGGGAATCTATAAATCATGTAGTAAAAGAGAAACATATTTTTGATTTTTTTGCCATCTATGACAGTAAACTAAAGAACAAGGAAATGGAACTCTTTATACACACAGACACACACACACACACACACACACACACACACACACTTGTATGCCTCACCTTGACCTATGACTAAGATAATGACTGACCTTTTTTTTAATTAAAGTTTATTTTTTTATTTTTTTAAATTTAATAACCACGTGATTAGAAGAAGCATTTCATTACAGCTTTAACATATTCAGTAACATATTCCAGAGAAAGGATACATCTCTCTCAAAGGTGGCTTTAAATTTTTAGGTTCACAGTTGAATTAATATAGTCATACAATATTGAACTCAGTATAAACCCTGTAAGACATAAACTTGAATGAGTTCTTACCCTTTAAACAAGATCTCCT
>NW_008341872.1:3558655-3562524 GCF_000622305.1 Nannospalax galili | reverse complement strand
CTTTAAAAAAGATCTCCATTTCATTTTAGAATATATTGTTCCTTGCACAAAGACTCGTTGTTTTTGCTACTAACACTGAGATATTGGAGCATACATTTCTAATCTGTATGTATCTGATTATTACTAGTCATAATCGGTTGCACTTGGATCCTCGGCGCCTGTGTATGTCTATAAAGTCATCGGGTAGATTTCAATGGTATTGTTTATCACTTCTACTCATTAACATGATGTAAATTTCCATGCTTCCTCCTCAAATAAATACATTTTTTTAAAATTTGTTGGGGGTGTTGATATCAGAGCATAAGGGCTCTAGTGGGGGAAGGGAGGCTATGGGAGGGTGCCATCTGGGAAGTGGGTATATAGTTGAATAAGATGGTTTGGGATGTTCTGTGTGACACACACACACACGCACGCACACAAAGACTGACCTTTTTTTCCTTTGGAAGTTGCACTACACCTTTAGAAACTAGATATTTTAATTCTGACATGGAAGGTGACTAGGAAGAAGAGGGTTGGCATGAAAGAGAGGAGGGAGACAGAAGAGAGAGACCTGGGCTGGGCAGCAATATTAGATTTGATCAAAGGGTCCAAGATGATGAATCTGAGGAAAAAGACCTCTGTCTACTTAATACCCCATGACAGAGCCTTATCATGCATCTAAGATCTTTCCCTAGGAGCTAACCAAGTACTATTAATAAAATGAATACCACAATAAAATCCAACAATTGTGATTCTGATGTTCTAGGATAGGCTTGTAAGTAAAGACCACTGATATACTAATTAGTGCCCTAATGTTAAAAATCATTTGACTTTCAGATGGTGATCATTTTATTTCTTGCCCAGTATCTAGGTAAAGTCCAGTGTCTTTAATATGAAAAAGTGATACTTTTCTACCAGAAGATTAATAAGTTAATATGAATTAACTTTTTGATCTATTTTTTCAGAGACCCTTAAGAACTCCTAGATGGATGAGAGAAGAAATAGTCAACATCTAAATCATGTTTGCTTAAAGAATCAATTCCACTTTAACACAGAATTATTAGCAGCTAATTCTTTGGTACTGGAGATTGGACCTAGGGCATTCTGCATATTAGGCAAACGCTCAACCACTAAGCTATATCCCAGACATTTGTTTTTATTTTTTATTTTGAGGTAGAGCCTTGCTAAGTTGCCTTGAACTTCTGATCTTCCTGCCTCAGCCTCCCAAGCAGCTGAGCTTACAGGGTCACAGCAGTAGGCTCGGTGAGTTGTTCACTGTCTTTCCTTGAGTTCTAATGTTCCAAAGGAGAAACACAAGGTAAAGATCAGGACAGTGACTTAATGCAATGCCAATACCTTCACTGAAGACCATTCATTTTTCAAAGCTGAATACTTTAGCCTTCAATGAAGAAAGGAGGTTAGGAAGAAACAGTTTGATAGGGCAGAAGACTGTAGTCTGAAATTCAAGTGCCTTTCCCTACCTGTGCTTCTGAGATAAAGAAAATGTGCAGACACTGAAAAGTAAATAGCAACTTGAAATAAAGAAAATGTGCAGACACTGAAAAGTAAATAGCAACCTGAAGATTAATCTTACATCCAAATTTTATTCAGTCACCTTCCCACCACCCTCCAGGAGCTCTCACGGTGATGACCAGACTAGCACTGAATAGCAGATGCTTCCTTCAGTGACCACAATTATCCCTCTTCCACCTCTATTCAGTCTCTATTGAATAACAACAAAGCCAAGAACCAGCAGAGCTCATACCTGCCAAAGCCTATTCTCAGATTTATAAGATAAATACAAATTTGGGTGCTACATGCAAGGCCGGTAGCAGCAGGAATAACTCCTCTGACAAAAGTGTTCACCCTGTTCACCCTGCATCTGAGTTTCAGAAGAATATATGGGTCACATTCCACAGTGACTCTCAAAGATGGCCTTTTTGTAGTGTACTCTAGGTTGTATATACACTATGAGACTCATTAGCTCAAAAGCTCAC
This sequence comes from Nannospalax galili, assembly GCF_000622305.1. Classification (NCBI taxonomy): domain Eukaryota; kingdom Metazoa; phylum Chordata; class Mammalia; order Rodentia; family Spalacidae; genus Nannospalax; species Nannospalax galili. The sequence continues at coordinate 3,560,548 of NW_008341872.1, read as the reverse complement.
CAACTCTATACTTAACTATTCATATATCTTATTCTTTAAATATCCTCCAAAGAACAAATTTTTGGTTCTTTAGGATCTACCTGGTTGTGGACCCCAAGAACCCTTATCCAACAGCCATGACTTGCTGGCCAGACAGGACCTTAGAGTAATGGAGTCACTGCTGTCCTTTGGGGATATCTCATCCAAATGAGCCAGGCTAGAAAAACAGGGGCGAATATGGTGACATGGGAAGGAAAACCCAAGGAAGAAAAGAAGCCCTTCGTTCAGTGACCTTGTTTCCTACTGACACTCAGGACTCAGATGCCATCAGTAAAGCCAAAGTATCCTGCAGAAATAATGTGTGCTTTCCTAAAGACATCTCAGAGATGCCAAAGGTAGTAAGTAAAGCCTGGTTAATTAGGACCAAATTGGTCTCTAACCTGAAGTTTCTAGCACTTCTCTCTCATTCCCAAATCCAGACACTATCCCTCCTAAGCCCACCCTACAATTTTGTTTATAAAAGCAAAATATTTCATCTTTAAACCGTATTTACCTTACACTCTCTGAGCCATGTAATTCAAAAAGCCACAGGACCACATAAATCCATTGCAAACATAATATGTAAAACTCACCTTTAGAAGCCTATATCCATGTTTAAGTGTGGCTTATTTCTGGAGCATCTCTACTTTCTTCCTCCTCCTCCTCCCCCTCTCCCCTTCCCCCCTCCTCCTCTTTCTCATGCTTAAAATCTATATATTTTAATCTTATTGAATTTTTGCACATTTAAAACAATATATTTTGATTGAATACAAATTCCCTCCTTCATCTGTATCCCTCCTACTACTCCCACCCAATTTCATGCACTTTAATACAAATATATATACAGAGAGAGAGAGAGAGAGACCTATAGAGTCAAACTCCCCAAATACAAACACACATGGCTAGAGAGGTCATAGATCCTAGAGAAAACCTTATCTAGACAAATGGAATTTCTTATTACATATGGATCCTTATATTTACAGACAAGAATACTGGATACCACTCATCAAAGAAGCTTCTTTTTTGCAGCAGACAGAGGCTATTACAGAGTTCTTCAACTGGTCACACACAGAGGATATATGTCTGAAAGATGCTAAGCCCTAAGTGACACATCTACAGTGGAATCTCTACACCTAAGGTTCATGGAACATAGCAGAACAGTGGTAGAGAGAAAACTAATGCATCCCTCAACTCTTACCAGTGAAGTTTCCTCATATAACAGAGTGTGATACACATAGAAGACCACAACTGGCCAAGTTGTAGAGGTTGTAGAGAATAAGAGGCTACAGAGTACATGTCCCTGGATAGGACTCCTATATTAAACCTCTTCTACCCATGGCTCAGGGACCAATGCAGAAAAGGAGGCAGGAAGATAGTAAGATCCAGGGTTGGTATATGAACATAAGGAAACAGAAGATTTCAGGCCTCTGGGAACTTCCTCATGTGAGCTTACAACCATGGTGACAGCATGCACAAGACCCATGTTGACTCAACCAGAAAAAAAACCAGTATAGAACTGGATAAATGGGCATCAGGCACCATCCTTAGCCAAGGAACTGTTGGCAACGGATTACTATGGGGTGAGGGAGAGCTGATCTTCCTAAAAGGAGTATATTTAGATAGACTGACTAGACTCCAGTAGATGAACTTGCACCAAGGAACATCTGGGTATAAATGCTTGACCAGATAGGCCTTAACATATACGATAAAATGCATGAAATGCACTAGAGTGGGGGTAGGCTATGGGGGGTATGGATGGGGGAGGGGTCTAAATTTGAATAAGATTAATATTTTTACTATAAAAATATTTTTTAAAAATCTATTATATGAAGTGCACAAAATTTAATTAAAAAGATACATTAAAAAACGTGTGTC
>NW_008341872.1:3497801-3558610 GCF_000622305.1 Nannospalax galili | reverse complement strand
TCTAGTAGCTGTCAGTGGCAAATAGAGGTTTCTTTAAAATATATATATATAATGACATATATTACATATATTATAAAAATAGATTAAAAAGAGTTACCTTATAGGGAGAAAAGGCTAGCAAAGTAAAAACAGAATGCCAGGAACAGACTCCCTCTTTTGAAGCAAGCTATTGATCAGGTGTCCCATAGACCCTCAAATAATATTGGCCATTGCTCTTCCTCTTGATTTACCACCAGAACTTGACAGTAAGACACTAATTCTAAAGACAGTACATATATGAGCTGTAGAACAAACAAGGAGAAATCAAGCTGGCGCTGACCTCAAAGCTTCCTCTCTACTTTCATAGTACTGGAAGCTTTCATAGTACTGGAAGGTACTATGTATACTACCAGAAAAGAAAAGTAATCATCAACTTTACACAGCTGTGAATCATGTGAGCTACAACAACAACTGGCTTAGCAAGATGACACAATAGTGGCACAAATATTATGGAAGTAATCAACCACTTTCCAATTGGATTTAAGGTCTGCTTCATAAAATCTAGCCCATACTTGACGCTGATATCAAGCCTAGGAACCTGTAGCTAGACAGGACCTAGGCCATAGGAAAGAGCCTACTATTATTATTCTGCTAAATAGATATATAGTTAAACTGATTCCTGTTAACTTATTGTGATACCTATAGACTAATGCATCTTTTCAACTCTCACCAGAGAAGCAGCTACCTTATATAGCAGATGGTCATTAAAACAGAAACCCACAGCTGGGCAATGTGTTAGAGAATAAGAGGCTGCAGAGCACTTATCCCTGACTTGGACACCTATATCAAACTTCTGCCACCCAAGGCTCGAGGACCATTGCAGAAGAGGAGGCAAAGAAAGACTGTAAGAGCCAGAGGTGGCAGGTGACCACAGGGAAAGTTTTCCAGACAACTCATCAGTTAGTCACATGAACTCACAGCAATGGTGACTCCATGCACAAGTCCCATGTAAACTCGAGTCAGACAAAATCCCAACATGGACATGTAATCTCGCTTAATAAATTCCAACTCTGCTTTATACTGACTAATCCTAAAATTGTTTTCTGTGGTGAAGTCAAGAATCCCAGTGTTGCCTGAGTGGAGGTCCCTGAGAAGGAACTGTCCAAGGTGCTGCAGTGACAATGTACAGATGAACCTCCATCCCTACTGCTGCTGACACAGAGACCCCCATATTGCTACAGCACCTGCATAATCCCTTCTCTCTTCCCCCTCTCCTGGGGGTCCTCGACCTTCTCCCTGTCTAGACAATGGCCCCTCACAATAAACCTTTGGATATCTGAATGCTTTAAGGGACTTCTCTTTTTATTATATTTTGTTTTAATTAATTAATTTTATTATTACTTTTTTAGATTTTATTGTGACACTTTTAAACTTTAAAAAATATTGAATTTTTTCAATTTTCATACAATATAATTTGATGGTGTTTAGATTCCCACCATCTGCACCTCCCCTTAATACCCCCACCCAAGTTAATGTTCTATTTTGTGTGTGTTTGTGTGTGTGTGTGTGTGTATTAAGGCCTATGGAGACTAATTCGTGTCCCAAATTTCCTTCAGTGTGATTAATCTATTAAGAGTTGCATCCTTGAAAGAGGCTGGCTCTCCCCCTCCCAGCAGCCATTGGTTGCCAATAGTTCTTTCGGTTGGGTTGGGGTCTTTTATCCACTTCCCTGCAGCTATGTGGGATTTTGTCCAGTTCGAGCTTGCATGGGAGCTCATTCTCTTCATTCTGTTCCTTTAGAGAAATCTGACTCATGTGGTTCCCAAACCCCTCAAGCTCCTACACATTGTTATTTTATTATCTACTTCAGGACATCTACTTGCAAAAGCAGCACGTAAGATATAAGGTGGGTTCATGTCACCAAATTTCATTGTCTTCAGCTTACAGGATTAAGAACTATACCTACATGAACAACAAGTAGGCACCACAGGCTTTGAAGACCAATGATCAAGTTCTGCATCTACAATTATTTATCAAAATGGAGTTCCTTTACTTTGCTAACTGTGCTGGATAGCTTTAGTGTCAATTTGATATACCTGGGTTGAGGGAGCCTCAGATGGGGAATTTCCTGGCCTATGATGATGTCTGTGGGGCACCTTGATTATTGTGTGATATTGTGCCACCCCTGGCCAGGTGGGGCTGTGTTGCCTAAGAAAGCAGGCTGAGCAGGGGCCAGGGGAGCAAGCCTGTAAGCAGTGTTCCTCCATGGCCTGTACTCCAGCTCCTGCTTCCACGTTCCTGCCCTGAGTTCCTACCTTGGGCTCCCTGATGAACTGTGACCTGGGAGATGGAAGCCAAATAAACCCTTTCCTCCCCAAGTTGATATTGGTCAGAGTATTTTTTCACAGCAATGAAAAAACAAAGTAGGACAGCAACCCTGGGCTAAACTTCTGAAAGACATGCCAAATGTTACTCCATAAATGAAGTGAATGGGGGGTGGGTTGAGTTCATATTTTCCTAGTGACTGATTCAGTGTTTCATTCAGTGATTGCATTAGCAGGCACAAAATGGGTAGGATCCTCTTGGTGTCATTTTATTTCTTCTCTCTAGATATGACAATAGCAATGAAGTCGCAAATTCCTTACATTTTAGTTCCCATCTTCCCTAAGACAATAAGCTCTAAAACAGACACTTGACTAGCAACTACCTTGTTTCCTGCACACAATATACAAAATCTACTTGGGGGAATGAATGATTGAGAGGATAAAGTAATGAAGGTAGCAGATGCTTTGGGATAAGAAAGAGAAAGGAGCTGCCTCCAAAGAATGGTCTGAGTAAAGAGAATTTATCAGGGATTTAGACTCAGCCGGTATCCTGATCCTGGTTAGTTTTCTATTGCTATGATAAAATACTCAGACCAAAAGCAACTTGGGGAGAGAAGGGTTTACTTCAGCTTACCGCTTACAGTCCATCATGAAGGGAAGTCAGGCAGGAACTCAGAGCAGGGATCCAGAGGCAGGAGGAAGCAGAGATCATGGAGAAATACTGCTTACTATCTTGTTTTCCCCTGGCCTGTGCTCAGTCTGCCTTCTTATACAATTCAGGACCACCTGCCCAGGGGTGGAACCACCCACAGTAGGTTGAGCCCTCCCCCATCATTCAACAATCAAGAAAATGCCTCATAGAAATGCCCACAGGCCAATCCAACAGAGGAAAATCCCCAACTGAGGTACCCTCTTCCCAGATGTGTCAGGTTGACAACTGACTCTATCCAGCACAGCTGGGTTTCCTGAAGGATTGCTAGGATTCATCCCTGTGAAGTAGGGCAAGAAGATGGCCTTGGTGAACACATGAACTTGGGAATGGTGCATTTCTGTTGCCAGAGAGTGCATGGGTGGGCTGAGCACATTCGTCCAATGGGAATAATTAACAATAAGGTCAGGAAAGAAAGATATCCCTAGAGCTTGAAAGACAAGTTCAAAGATCCTATCATCAAGGAGGTAACTGTAATCAAGTCAAGTTCATGGATATCACTGAGCCTGAAATCACACCTCTAAAAATGTGATCAGACCTATATCAGGAATGCACACTGTAAAATAAGATGCATCAAAATTCATATTTTTCTGACAAAGTAACAGTACACTATATTAATCATATTAAGTTCATAGGTAGGATGGAAATCAATCCTAAACACGGTATGTCTTAAATGGAGTTTCCTAAACAGATACAGATTACCCTCAGGGTTTTAAAATTTAGGGAGATTGGCAAAGTCAAATCCTGATAACAAAGATGTAAGCATGATACCTTTCTATGCCTCAAGGCTAATGACAAGGATGTTTATTCTCCAAATGAGATACCATCTGAAGACATAAAAGGAGCAGTTAACCTACAATGTAAAATACCTGGATCTCCTCTGAGACTTAATGATCCGGCATCCTCTTAAATGGTAACCTAATCATGGATTCTCCCCAACCAAGGCTTGAAATAAGTCCCCAAAGACTCTTATATCCAGTACATTCTCTTTTAATGGCGAAAAAGCACGCCCCATATTGTTTGTATCACTGATCTTTAGGCAAACTGTCCATTCTGATGACTGCTGCTCTGCAAAGGAGCGGCTGCATTTAAGCCATTTTTTAGGGAAAATTACACTATGGCAGAGTCTAGGTAAGTCACCAGAGATACAAGGCTCAATGGCGTGGATCAGGAATCTTTTATCTGAAGAAACGTGTGTGAAGGACACAAAGAGACCAAAGCCTGATATTTAAGAGAAATTGATCATGTGAAAGTTAAAAGAAGTGCTTTATTTTTGACATCCACCTGGGTTGTTCCATGTCATTCAAGGGGCCTTTGGGCCACAGGAGAAATTGATTCCAACATGATTCTCATGCATCTTGCTATGCTTCAAATAATAACACCTTTTGTTTCTGAACTACAGAGCTTGTGTTTTCTGCTGAGGGGCCATGGACCTGGGGCATGCTCATTGTTGGTTTGCATGGGGGATGCAAATCTTGGGTCTTTCCAGGTCCTGACAAATATCAAGAAATTATAAACTTCATAACTCCCACCCATCTTCCAATCAAAAAGTTATGTTAACCTTTAGATAAAAACCCCAGTTCCTGCGGGGCATGGTGGTGCACGCCTTTAATCCCAGCACTTGGAAGGCAGAGGCAGATGGATCTCTGTGAGTTCAAGGCCAGCCTGCTCTACATAGTGAGTTCCAGGACAGCTGGGGCTACAGGGAGACCCTGTCTCAAAAAAAAAAGTTCTCTCTCCTAAAAGTCATAGACCATTATAGAAAAAGAAGCTGGAAAGAATGCAGGAGCCAGAAGATGGGATACAGTGTTGTGGAACAGTGTCCTCTAGCCATGACTTGTTCATAGCACTCCTGAACTCACAGCAGCTATGATAGCCTGCTCAACACATGCCCAAGATTGGGACTGTCACTACCTTGTCACAGAGGGAATTATGAATACCTGTATGTAGTTGCTGGGGGAGGGAGAGACTTTTCTTCAGTGGTACAGCTATTATTAAGGTGTTAACACCCCTGTACCTGTCATTCCTGCTCCCATAGGCAACCCTAATGAGAGAGAAAGAGTGAGAGAGAGAGAGAGAGAGAGAGAAGTAGCACTAGTTGGGAAGATAAATAGGAGTGGAAGAGATGTAAGAAAGTAATGGGGATGAATATGTTCAAAATACATTGTGCACATGTACAAAAGTGTCATAATGAAACTCATTATTATTTATAATTAATATATACTAATGAAAACATTTTGGAAGTCACAGTCCTATCCTTAGAGTCCTGATGCACACCGTCATCATGTGTTAGTTTTGTTGTAACTAAGTGCTCTGAGTTTGCATGGTATTACACTCTTCTGGGGCTCTGAGGCGGCCATGAATTTCCAGTTGAGCTCTGAGTAGTCAGCTGATATCTGATGACCTTTAACAGTAGCCCACCACTCCTTCTCAGCAAGCATTATTTTATATAGCACAAGTAATGATTACCTCTTAATTAATTAATTAATGACAAATATATTTATATATTAAGCACCACTCTATTAGTTGGACAGTGGAGGTAGATTGAACAGAGCCAAGATTTGCATCAAGATAGGTTAAGAAATGTATTTACTCTCCATAGACAGACAGGCATCAGGACACTTAGGGAAGTGCTCACCATCCCTTGCAGGGCACTAGGGTTGTTTACATTGAGTTGTGTTATATGGGAGAAGGAGGAAGGTTGTGTAAAGCTAGGATCCAGTTCCCATAGGGCAGTTGCAGGGCTGGTTATTAGAAGTCCTCAGTAGAGCAATTGCATTCCCCTTGTTATCTGGCTCAGCAGCCTCTGGGACAGATGTTACAGGGTAAACACAATACCTTTTCCCACAGCTAAGCCTCAAAGGCAGGGTTAAAGCAAGAGAGAAGCCATTTAAATTTGGTCCTTTCAAGGTTTGGTCACTAAAAAGAGGATCCCATTTCCATTTACAAAAAGACAAAGACAGAAAAGGGTGTAAAAGGGGCTGGAGAAATGGTTCAGTAGTTAAGGGCACTGACTGTTCTTGCAGAGGATCAACCCATATGGGGACTAACAACATTCTGTAACTCCAGTTCCAGGGGATCCAACGCCCTCTTCTGACCTCTGTGGGCACTGCACTGTACAACACAGGCATGCTTACGTGCATGCAAGCAATACATTCATACACATAAAATAAAATTTAAAAATAACAAAAGAAGAAAAAGGCATAAAACACATACTCTAAATCTTAACAATTATCTCTGAATGGTAGAATTATAGATGATCTTATTTTCTTATATTTTAATTAGTAATATTGCAACTTTTATGAGCATTAATATAGTTAAAATCTTAATAACACTTAACTCGTGGCCTCCTGTAGCCCTGATGCCCTAGTACCAACCCATGAATAATGCTAGAGATACTACCACTTCCCTCTTGCCTCTGTTCTCTCTCCTATTCCTCTCCTTTCTAGGCCTAGGGAGCAAGAAAACTGGGAAGAACTACGTTAAGTAGTGTTCTCTGATTCCAATGAGCACAGCCAATATAACCTTTCAGGGCCCATGCTAAAATGTGCACAAAGGTTCCTCAACTTTCAACACCAATGCAAGATCCAAAGCACCGGCAGGCTCCGTGAACCCCCTACAGTAAGATCAGAAATGCACTGAGTGATATATAATAGTGATCTCCCCAGAGAAGAAGAAGCCATTTACAAAATCTTCCCATGTAGGAAGACTAATGTGTCTATTAAAAGCAAAGATGTGAACTCCAGGTCCTCTCACTGGAGACTGATTTAAATGCAATTTTGCTAAATTAGCTATAGAAGAATGTGAAGGAGAAGGCTAACGATGAAGTCATATAAAATAGCATATTGTTGATTAGAATCATTTGTATGGTATGATTTCAGTACAAGCAGGTAAGTAAAATAGATTTTTAAAAACCCAGTTTTTAAAAGTGTTACCAAGTACAGAAACAATACATTTTATCAAATCAACATCATATTAGTGAGAAATTGTTTTTAATGTTCATTTTATCAATAAAAGCATAACATTTTAATAAAGTCAAACATTAATGAAAATTAACTTCACTTTATAAGTGGAATGTTTTTCTAAACATGACGTTAACCCTAGAAAGCCAGCAATAAAGGCCAGTGTGAAACAAAGAACAGCCGGCAGGTAACTTCTAATTCTGACATATGTTCCGCAAAGGTAAACACCTCAAGGCACAAGAATTTCCCATTCTGTGGTCTATCATTTCCCCAGTGCTTCTGACTCTTAATCATGCTCTGGAGAACAGTATGTTTCAATCACTTGGACACTTTGGGTTAAATTTGAGTTCCTTTGTGACCATTAAACAACAAACATAAGAGTCTATCAGAAACAAGAAGACTTAAGCTTATAGTTTCCATTAAAACATAATTAAGTAGGAAGATATTTAGCAGTATGGAAAAGTGCTTTATTAACCCGGGAGCACATGATTCTCCTTTATATGGCACAACAAGAGCATCTGCTAATCCAGCATCTCTCTTTGGCAGTTACAGTCACAAAGCTCAGACATTCTGTAGATAACAAGAAGAAAGCACGCACCCAAAGGCACACAAGGATGAGAAAAGTAATGGCCACATAGGCAGCAGCAACAGCAGGTAGAGAAGGTGACCGGGGTGCTGAGCTGGAGGCAGCCAGCAGCCTCTAGTGTTTCACAGGACATGCGGCTGGTTTGGGGCAGATGGTTCTTGGCAACAGAGACGCCTGGGTATCACACATGTCTGCCTGCCCAGTGAACGAAACGCTTTGGCACTGAAGAATTACTTAAGACTCTTGCTTTCCTTAGTCTCCGAGCACTGGAAATTTAAAAACAAAGGCAAAGAGGATGAAGCAAGTAAGGGAAAAGATGATGTGCTCTGAATTAACTGCCTTTCAAGAACATAGCTTCTGTTCTGGCTCTGTGGAGGAAATCGCAAACATATTACATATAATATGTAAGGACAGAATCATTACCTGGGATAACCTGTGACAGTCTGGGAAGAAAGAGTCCATGTCATTTGAGTGCCACGTGAAAGGAGTAATCTTGTAATCAGTCAGCTAAGAAGCATTTGAAAAGTGCACTGCCCTCAGTGCTAAGGATTCAGCCTGGAACTTGGAGAAGGCACTTTCCCTAAAGAAGCTTGAGTTCTAGTACCACAGACGGAGAAAAGTAGGAACAATAAAACCAGGTGGTATAAGTGCTGGAAAATAAAATTAGCCAAGACAAAGGAATGGAAAAGGCATCTTCCCAGGAGTAGGAGGGAGCCCAGTATTGTGGTACACACCTTTAATACCAACACTAGGGAGGCAGAGGCAGGTGGATCTCTGTGAGTCTGAGACCAGCCTAGTTTACATAGGGAGTTTAAGACCATACATAGTGAGTCCCTGTCTGAAAAAAAAATAATTAAAAAAAAAAATTTAAATGGAGGGAGGGACGGAGACTGGTATCTGTTTTAGATAGAGAGCCCAGAAGACTCTATATAAACCACTCCAGTGGCCAACCTGAAGTATGATCAAGGAGCTGTAAGACTTAGGTATACTGCCTGCACAGGGCATGTTCACTTATTAATACAATTAAATATGTACTGGACACAACTACTACGTATCAGATACTGCCCTGGGCACCACAAAGAGAAAGGGAAAGCAGCATCCCTCCTGCTCTAAGGGAGAAAGGCCTGCATCACTAAAACACCCAAAGAACCATTAGTGGCCCTTGCAAAACACGAAAAGATGAAAACTGCACTTATCTGAATTGAAACGAAAAAGCAATAAAGGATGGATGAGATGGCTCAGCAGGTAAAGATACCTATTGCCAAGTCTGACTGCCTGAGTTCAATATCCAGAGAGGACAAATTCCCAAGAGTTGTCCTCTGACCTCCACGTGCTCCATGGCATTCATGCATGTGCACACATGCACATGCAAACACACACACGCACACACACAGTCTCTCTCTCTCATAAATATAATAAATGTAAAAAAATTTTTAAATATTTTCTTTATGTGTATGAGTGTATAGCCTACATGTATGCAAGCTCACCGGTGCAGAGGTCAGAAGAGGGTGTCAAATTCCCCTGGACCTGTAGTACAAATGATTGTTAGCTACTATGTGGGTGTTCAGAATTGAACCTGGTTCCTCTGCAAGAGCAGCCAGCGCTCTTAACCACTGAGCCATCTCATGAGCCCCCATAAGAAAAAAACTTCATTTGAGCACTTAAGCCATCAGGGATCATCCACACTCCAGTGAGTTCTGGCTTCTCCAACAAATTGAGGTCACATGGGAAAATGGAGAATGGGGAGCAGAAATGCCCACTCAAGTTGGAGGGCTAGGGTCTGAACAGGCTTCCAGCATGAGGCTTTAGCTTCAAATGTGGACAGGAAGCTTCCTGCTTCATGCGGCTTACATCCTAGTGTTGGAGTCATAAGAGTCTTGAATGTCTAGGAAAGTAACAAGGTATCCTCAAAGGTTGAGAGAGTTGCACAAAAGGGAAGTGGAGATGTGGGGGTGAAGAGACTCTTGAGCTGGAAAGGTTCTATCTAAATTGGCACCTATTCCTTCGTGCAGAAATGAAAGCCAGATAAGTTGAGTGGTCTGCAGGTCACAGAGCTAGTGACTGGGAACTGCACAGAAAACCATTCAACTTGTCAATGAAGTGTTTACATTCAATCTTATATTTAGTTTAAGGTGAGGCAGGGTAATGTGTTCTCTGAAAATTTGTTGAAAAATAAAAACAATAAAATTAGGACCTGAAATTTGCTTAGTCAACTCAGAACTATCATAAATATAAAAATATCAGTAAGCCCTAAATCAGGACTGTATTTTCAAATAAAATCAACCTCCAGTCATGGTAAACATGAAGCCCTCCTGTCAGGTGAGGGTTTGCTGAGGCTCATTAATTCCAAGCAGGGCTGTTTTCTGCCCAGCATCCTTCAGTGTGTGTTTTCATTTTTCTTGCTCGTACTTTTTGGGCACTTAGCCCAGTTCTCAGAGACTCCTGGGTCCAGGAGATTGGAGAGCAGCTGCTGCCAGCCTGAGTACTGGAGCCATCCCACGGCAGGAAAAAATGAAGATAAACTGCCCTTGATTTCTAAGTGTAAACCTTTTAGTTACTTAGAATGGTGATTCTCTAAATAGATGGAATGTTCTAAGTGGTGACTTATCTTCATTCCCCTGACAGTAAGCTGTCAGCACAGCCTATTGGGGTGGAAAGGAATCTTACTAAGGGTTGGAGTCCTCAGGACAAACTGAAGTTGAGCAAAAGGATAGTTGTGCGACTGTTCTAAAATCCCATTACATCCCACATACTTCAAATGACTGGTAAGGAGTACTTATCCACATCTCATTGGTAATACTTTTCATTGTAAGTAAATAACCTTAATGGTCACTAATGAGGATTGAGTGGTTTGCTGCTTCTAGGATTTCATGTCAGTGGTCAGTTGCCCAAGCTATTTTATTGATCACAGGGCATGAGACTTTCAGAAAAGAACAACATCATTATACTTTGCTATTACCAAGAGGATTCATTGAAAACAGCAAGGCTGAGAAGAAAGCTCAGTTGGTGAAGTGTTTGTCTTGCAAGCAGAAGGACCTGATTTTTATTTTTTGGTCTTTTTGAGACAGGGTCTCCCTGTAGCCCCAGCTGTTCTAGAACTCACTATGTAGACCAGGCTGGCCTTGAACTCTCAGAGATCCGCCTGCCGCTGCCTCCCAAGTGCTGGGAGTAAAGGCGTGTGCCACCAGGCCCAGCATGGACCTGATTTTTGAACCCCAGATCCCTTGTGGAGAAATAAGTTGGACATGGTTGCATACTTCTAATCCCAGGGCTGTAGAGGTAGAGACAAGTGGATTCCTAGGTCTTGCTGGCCAGCCAACCTAGCCTACTCACTGAGCTCCAGGCACATACACACACACACACATACCACACTAACATATATGGTACCAGAGGAATGATACCCAAAACTGTGTTCAAGTCCCCACATGTACACATGTGCAACTATACACACATGAACATACACAAACCCTCTAGTTTCTTTTTCTCTGTGTGGCAGAACCACATGAAGCTGAAGATGTGCTATCAAAGTGCTGTGGCCTCAGCCAGGTACAGAGGGCATGCCTCATCCCCCCGTCACAACACACATACACACACACACACACACCAAGGATATGTCTCTATGGCCCATATGACAGAGGAAACAAAACAACTGCTACTCGGTGTTGGCTCCCTCTTCCTAACATTTTGCCTGCTCCCCATCTGCAAAACTGGGAAGGGGTAACACTAGAACACGTGTTTATTCCACTGACTTTCTTCTCTTTCTCCAACCTCTAAAGATAGAAAACAGTCAGTTTTACTTCCCTTCTGTATTAACTGCACACCACTATGACCAAATACCTAATGAAAACAACCTAAGAGAGGAGAGATTCATTTTAGCTCATGATTTCTGGGGATTTCAGCATGTCGCACTGATGAAGCCATGCTGGAGTTCATGTTGATGGAACTGTGTATGACAGACACTCCTCAGGCCACTGCCAGCCAAGAAGCACAGAAAACAGCTCAAAACCGAAAATAAGTATAACCTTTAAAGACAAGTCCCTGGTGACCCACTTTCCACAGGTAGGCCCCAATTCCTACAAGTTCCACAAACTCCAGGGAACAAGTATCCAAACACATGAGGCTAAGGGGCCATCGTCCATTCAAACCATAATACCGTCTCTGGCGGCTTGTACTATGGAAGGGCTGGAAGGAAGCTCTGTGCTTTGCTGACACAGGCAAAAGTGATTCCTGGTCCTTTCCTTATTTGAAGGAGGGAGGTGATGATACCACAGAATTCTCTATGGAGCCAGTAGCCTGGCTTTTTTGGCCATTGCCTTACTGGCATGACGTCACTGAGTGTTAGGGACTCATTATGTCTCCAGGCACACCGGCTGCTCAGACCAAATGGAGACACTGAGGACTCAGAAAGAACAAAAAGAAAAGCACAAAGTTTTCTGAATATTGTCCTTTGAACTTGCCAGCGCTACTCAGGTGATGGACATTTGGATGCTTCCAGTGCTGTAATAGATGAGGCTGCAGGAAGGGGAATGCCTATCTGCCTGCAAGCATGACTTTATCAAGTAGATAAAAGCCTAGAAAAAGAATTGCTGAAACCAGGGCTGGGGAGATGGCTCTGAAGTTAAGAGCACTGGCTGCTATTGCAGAAGACACGGATTCAGTTCCCAGCACCCACATGGTGACTCACAACCATCTGTAACTCCAGTTTCAAGAGATCCAATGCCCTCCCCTGGCCTCCCCAGGCAGTGCAGCACATGGTGCACATGCATGCAGGTAAAACACCCATACACTTAAGATAAAAATAAATAAATCTTTCTTTTAAAAAAATTGCCAAAAACTATTTACAGATATTTCCAAAACTTAACACCTATGATGGAAGGCTAGGGGAGAGACAGTGAAAAGATTCTTTAATGCTGTAGGAGAGTGGAGCTCAGAAACATCCCCCGGTTTATCTAGGCTGCACTCACATTTCTCATGCTAACGGTAGACCTCTTGGAGGAAAGCACAGGAGGCCCCTGCTTTTCCATTGCAACAGGTCAGCATTTTCATTTGTTTCATGTTCATCTCATAGGTTATTCTAGACTGTGTTCATTTGCCCTTCATATTTGCTCCCTGTTTTTCTGACTCTAGGTCACCAGTTTTCGTGTCCACCAAGCCTGTAGCAGCAATGGTCTTTTTGAGACAGGGTTTCCCTTTAGCCCTAGCCCTGAACTCACTATGTAGACCAGGCTGGCCTTTAACTCACAGAGATCCTCCTGCTTCTGCCTCCTTCTGCTGGGATTAAAGGTGTGTGCCACCAGGCCCCACAGGCATAATCATCAGGGTAACTTACTCCTCTCTAGCTCACTTCCCTCTGGAGCTCACTCCTTTCTACACTCTTCCCTGACAAATATCAAGGGGTGGATTGAAACGTCCTCCACATTGCAATGGTGTAAGGCTTTTGCCCTTTTGGGTTTCTCAAATTAACCTGTCCTCCTTCTCGCTCTCTCTCTAGGCATCTTTTCCTCATTTACCTCCTCTAGGCTTTATTTCTTCTCTATGCGGATCCATCTGCTCCACTGACTTGTTCCTTCTTTTAGGCATAAGTCTTCAAACACCTGAATTGCAAACTCCCTCCTTAGATACATCTACTGACACTTTTACCGGGTTGCTAAAACTCCCTCCCTGGTGGAGATGTAAACAGCATCCACCCCCTCCTTCCAAGGTCCCAAAGACAAACCGAGGTAGGATTCTGCCAACATTCACCCAGAAAACCAATGAGTCTATTGAGTTTACTTAGAGATCAGTGAGTGAGGGGTTACTTACAGAAGTGTGGGTGCTCCCCCATAAGGCTACACTGGAAAGACTTCACCCAGCATGGCTTCCCCATAGCCACATAAATGGAGCCCCTCCCTTAGTCTTCCCCAGCCTATGTACTCTAGACCTTCCCCAAGGCCATGTGCAATTAAGGCGCAGTTGTCCACAATGGGGTAGAAGGAGAGGCTGGATACTTGAATGAGGATCCCGTGACCTTCCCTGCTCCTCCTTCTGTGAAGGTACATCAACAGTAAACAAGCCCAGCTGTGGTGATCTTCAGCAAGTAGACAGAGCTGAGTTAAAAAAGATGGCATCTGTCTGGCTTGGAGAACAAGGCTGGGATTGGGAGAGGGCACAAAAGGTCAGTGGTGTGGGTGTATTCAAAGAAGTAGTCCTGTACAACAAACCATCACTACTCCCATCTATAAATTAAGAAAGAAAATACCATTTTTCCCATCATTACTACTTATAAGGAGGCATTTCTTCTGTGTTTTTTGCTAACAAAATTTTCCACAGGATTACAGGTGGGGAAGAAGAGAAACAGAAAAGCAGGACAGCCCACTCTCACTCCACTTAAGAAGCTAAATCAGACAAATACTATATTCAACTTCTTTTTATGAATGTCCTTAGATGCATTTGCATTGCTCTAGTCCTCTAATCAAAAAGGAAGGGTCAAATCAAAATATTTTCAGAAATTGCAATGACTCAGTTCAAGAGGACACAGTGCTGATGTATAGATAACACAATTATCTCATGACAAGGACATAAACCTCTGAACCAGATGGCCTTGCAATTGAATTTCTCAAGAAATTTGGAAACTTATTACAGGAAGCTCTGCAGTCCCAGAAGGAAAGCATACCTTTCTACTGGAGCGTATCTCAGAAATATCTAAGTGATTGTGTTTTATGCAAATCAAATCCCCATAGACCAAGGCCTCTGCATCCTTGTTTCCTAGGATAACAGTATAAAATCTCCCCAAAGGGAAGGAGAAATCAGTTGGGTTTTGCCAGGGATTGGGAGAGGGCACAAAAGGTCAGTGGTGTGGGTGTACCCAAAGAAGTGAGGAGAAGGAATGGGGAAGATTATCCTACCAAGACTAGGAAACTGAAGCTAGGCCGACCTGAATAAGGAAGCTCTAGGCTCTCTCTCCTCTCATTTTAGCAACACCCCCACCTTATCAGTACCCCCTGTGCCAATCCAATCTCCTCATCTTATGGGATTGTATGTACATGCATGTTATTTCTGTGTTTTATTTTATTCTATTTTATTTTTATTTATGTGTATATGCAGCTTCCCACAGAGGCCAGAAGAGAGTACTGGATCCCCCGGAGCTGGAGTTATAAGTAGTTGTGAGCCATCCAATGTGGATGCTGAGAAGGAAACCCAGGTCCTCTTCAAGAACAGCAAGTGCTCTTGACAGCTGAGCCATCTCTAGCCTTTACAAATGCATTTTCACAAGAATGTTTTCCCTGGCTCTCTGATGATTGTTGTGCTGAAAGTTCACCTCAGAAGAGACAGAAAAGCCATCTGTTGACCCCTGTGGTACTGACAGTCCAAAATGATTGAACATCAAAAGGCTCAAAAAACCTCACCAGCCTGGTCTAAAGATAGTGAGTTCAGACCACCTGGGGCTACAGGGTCTCAAAAAATTCTCACACTCGGGTCAACTAGATGACTCAGTGGGTGAAGTCACTTGCCACCAAACTTGAAGACCTGAGTTTGATCCCTAGGACCTACATGATAGAAGGAGAGAAATGACTCCTGCAAGTGTTCCTCTGATCTCCTCACACAGGCCATGGTATGCATGTGCCCAGAGACATGTACACAAAATAAAGGGTTTTTTTGTTTTTGTTTTTTGAGACAGCGTCTCCCTGTGGTGGAAGGAACTCACTTTGTGGATCAGGCTGGCCTCAAACTCACAGAGATCTCCCTGCCTCTGCCTCCCAAGTGCTGGGATTAAAGGCATGTGCCACCATGCCCAGCTACAAAATATAGTTTTTAAAAAGCTCATGCTCACATTTAGCTTTGAGGTGTCTTTCATCACTACAGAAAAGAGAAAATGTTTACCCAGAGTGCCCAGCTTTCACATTTTGGGCTTAATATGTACAGACCTTGGGTATAGTGGAGAATTTTTATCTACATGGTACATTTTCAGACTCCTGTCATTTCATGGACTACTTTGCTTTCACGTAAGCCAGAATGGAGCGAATCCAGGACTAGCTGTCTTCTCTTCTTGTAGCAGCCGAGGCTCTGACAGGAACTGACTTGCAGGAGCTCTGTAGAAAGGGTTTAAAGGTCTGCAACGATGGCATCTCCAGCCTGAGCTACTTGACATTGTCCTGTTTACTCTTTGCCTCCTGAAGTGAGAGTTGACACAGGCTAAGCAGGTCTTCTCACAGATGGCCAGCACGAGCCTGATTTCATTGAAATCCTGAAGAGCAGAAGCTGCTTGGAACTGAGGTTGCATTTGTTTCTCCACCATCACCTGGCTAATACAAAGACCTCAATGAGCATTTAAAATAAACAGATTATCCTAGAAAGCAAAAGAGGGAGGAGGGTTCAGGTCTCATGAACGAAACATTCTGCATTAACGCTAGTCCCCCCAGCAGCATCTATCGTAACGAATGTACAACAGATAAAGAAGAAGGGGTAATGTTCCAATATTAGCAAGCATACTATTAATTAT
This sequence comes from Nannospalax galili, assembly GCF_000622305.1. NCBI lineage: Eukaryota > Metazoa > Chordata > Mammalia > Rodentia > Spalacidae > Nannospalax > Nannospalax galili. The sequence goes on along the minus strand of NW_008341872.1, from coordinate 3,542,571 downwards.
TGTTACTATGCAGAGCTACATGAATAATATTGATTCACTTAAATATATACAAATAATATGCATTTTAAGAAGTTATGCAAGGGAAAATTTACATAATAAGTTAGTCAAAACACTTTTCTTGTTGTAAGTATAAAGGGGGGAGTAGGAGAAGGCATGGCGGTTAAAGGAAATTGTTAACTAAGCAATTTGCAAATAAATAATATGTAAGTAGAAATTTAATTTAAATTAAATCCTATGTTCAAAGGAATTCCAAAAGAAAAAAAGTGAAATCATTGGGCTAGAGAATGGACCAGAATCCTGGGGAAGGCAAGGCAGCCAATGATGTGGTTCCAGAAGAGCCATGCACACGGCCCAGCCACGGTGGAGTCCAAGTTTAGACAGGTAGGAATAGGAGGCACAGCAACACCCATCCCAGGTGCTGCTCTGCAAGAAAACACAAGCCTTTGTCAGGAAACTTCTCCAGTTGGCAGCATTAATGAGGAGAATTATGCAGCAGTATCTACAGAGATTCCACCACAGGTTCACAGCCTCTGAGCAAGACCTCAGGTCTGTGAGACCTTCTTCCCTTCCATAAAGAAATGGCCCCAAAGGTCAGCAGCCCTGGACCTGGATGGCATAGAGAATCACAAGAACACTGCAGCAGGTGCACAGGAAACAGACCACCAGAGGCCAGATGGGAGCTCAGACATCTCAGCAGATGTTGGCAGAGAGAGATGACGATGCTTGGAGAGCAGATGGGATGATGTTGCCAGCCTGGACAAATGAAACTCACAAACCCAGTGCCTCTCCTCACTCAGCACCACCCCACCAAGCCTCTGAGGACATCAAAGCAAACCTTCCTCTGAAATGTGGTGGTGGAAGATGAAGCTGAATGGACAGAAAAAAAAAAAAAGTGTGAATCCAGAACCAATTGAACTTTTCACAGGCATAAGCTCATGAACTAGCAGTCGGTAATTCAATGGACACATTGAGAATTCATTCTTCTACAATAATAACTAAAATTCTCCCATGAATAGCACAGATTAGCCTCCTCAGGCCTCGTGAGCTAGGAATATGTCACAGTCATTTTTCAGGTGGGTAGTGGCTGACGAAAACTCTAAAGAAAAACAAAGTTGGGGGAGAGAGGTGACAAGAGGTGGGGCATGGGTGGTACTGCTTGCCCAGTGACTTCGTTCCAGTTGCTGAAGTGCTCCTGGACTCTGTCCTCATTTAGAGAATAGAAATGTAGGTGATTCATACTTCACAGGGCTGCTAAGAGGATAGAATGAGCAAGTGCTTTGCAGACAATGAGAACCACATGACTGTCTCCATCATTTTTTCATCATCTCTGAATAACCAGCAGCCATATAGCAAGCATTCCTATAGATTCTGAGTGTGTTTACGTGCTGGAAGTATCTGACTTATCTGTTCTGGTTTTGATGTCTTTGGAAAAATGATGCTATCCAAAATCAGTTATTAAGTGAATGAGCAAATACGTGTTGCTGACTAAAATAAATTAAGACTAAGATTAAAAATTTAAGTTTAACATTCAAAGCATGGAGTTACGTGTATTTTCTTTATGATCAGAAACTCTTGCTAGTTTTTACAATAACGAACTATTTAATCTATCAAAATCTTCCTAGAATACTAAAAGGCAGTCATTCTAAGATGCGGGAAATTTACATTAGCCCTCTTGCTCAAATTCAAAATATACACAAACAATGCTTCCCATTTTGCCAAATTTTTACATATGGCAATGATAAAGTAAGTTTGAACATGCTTTTACTTATCCTACATTATAAATATACAAAAATGACTTACATGTGACAGTGCAATGATTTTTTTTAAGTTTTTTGAGACAGATTCTCACTACATAGTGCTGACTGGTCTGGAACTCACTATGTAGACCAGAGTAGTCTCAAACTTACAGAGATCTGCCTGTTTGTGCCTCCTCGGTGCTGGGTTAAAAGGTCTGCACCACCACACCTGACTTAGAGATTTGGGTTTTTTTTATTTTTTTTATTATTTTTAATTATGTGTGTGTGCAAGTGCATGTGTGTGTAATATGTGTGTGTGGATAGGTAGGTGCACATGTGGACAGATGCCCAAGAAGGCCAGAAGCATCGGATCTGACATTGGAACCAAACTCAAGTCCTCTGGAATCACTGAGCCATGTCTCCAACCCCATGCAATGATTTTCTTAATCCAACCAAAATTTGATGGAGAGGTGCGTCATTCAATATATTCATGCAGCTTTTTTATAAGTGTGGCGGGGGGCGGTGAGTATGGGCTCACTCCTGCTTTGACATGCATGTGGAGAGCAAAGGACAACTCAAATGTAGGTCCTTTCTTCCACATTGTTTAAAATAGGAAGTCTCAGGCTGGAGAGATGGCTCAGCAATTAAGAGCACTGGCTGTTCTTGCAGAAGACCCTGGTTCGAATACCAGTACCCATAAGACAGCCAACAACCTCTATAACTCTAGTTCCAGAGGATCTGATGCCCTCTTCTGTCCTCTGCAGACACTGCATGACATGGGTGCACTTACACTCATGCAGGCAATACACTCATACACATAAAATAAATCAATCAAAAGGATTTAAAATAGAAAGTCTCATTGTTCTCTGCTCCCTATGTCAGACTTGTTGGCTGAGGGATCCCAAGGATCTTGAACACATCTTGTGTTATGAATTTACATGAAAATTCCTGCCATTCACTCAGACACATTTCAAGGTTCCAAGAGGGACTCTCCTGTCTCCATCTCACACTTCACCCAGAAGCTCTGGGAATAAAGAGGCATGCCATGACACTCAGCTTTACATGAGTTCTGGGGGTCTGAACTCAGTTTCTCATACTTGTGCAGGAAGCATGTTCTCCACTGAGCCATCTCCCCGGACCTCTTCTTATTTTTAAATACAGAAATTCACCAAAATGATACAGCAACAGCCTTCCAAGCCCCCAGGAAGAGATGCTCAGTATACAAGTGGAAAATGGGCTCTTTCCCTCAGAACAAGGACTTGAGGATCAGCATGAGTATTTGCTGTTGATCCAATGAAAGGAACTTCTTAGTGGGTAGATATGAATATTTTACATGCATCACAGTATTTTTCTTTCTGGGCTCCCCTAGCCTTTTGCTGTTCCCTATTATTTTATTTTCTAATTACCTGTTTATCTTTCTCCATACCCCACAAATTGGCTGTTAAAACCCCATAGGAAGAAGCCCCTTTCCTCCTGCCTCTGTGCCTGAATGAATAGCAGGTATTTTCATACTTCCAAGATGTGTTGAAGATGCTTGAAACTGTCCTCAGTCATTTTCTCACAACCTGTGTACGTCAGGTTTTTCAGATCTAACCCTTCCTTTAAAGTCTGACTGAAGGTAGGCGTCCATGCTGCCCTCTTAGAGGAATCCTATGGCCTACCCTTACCCACCACCACCACCAGGATTGCCTCCTTTCTTGCTTTGGTTTCACTCCTCTCCCAAATATTTTACTTTAAAAATGTAAAATTCCAAGTCGGAGGGCTATGTACCTGGCAAGCACATAATAAATACAAAGAACCAACCAATTAGAGACTTGTTTTAATCCTCTCCTCCTGATAATTTAGTGCTTGGCACATAGTTGGCTTCTAATAAATAACTGTAGAATTAATTGTATTGGTTAATCAGCTCAGTGCTAAATGACTGTTTGCAGAATGAATAGCCTTTAAGAGCTCTACTTCCCACATCATTATCGTCACCTTGGCACCTCCTCTGACATCTGGACCATATTTCCAACTGCCCCCTGGACATTTCCATTCAGATGCTCTGCAGGCAGACAGAAAGGAAGGGGTGGGGGAGCACTAGTAAATTAGACAGGGTGAAAATACACAATTGAATACTGAAGCTTGAGGTGCCTCTGTGGGCTCACAAATTTCAGGTTGCTCTGAACAAGTCCACACCAATTTTGTCCTCAGAAAATCATACACACGGCATTCAGGATTTTCCTCTTTTACCATAAAAGATGGTAATAGACAAAAGGGCAAACTAGAGCATTAAACGTATTTTATTTATCTTTTCATGGTTAGCATCTATTATATTTTATTTTCTCCATCCTTTGGAACATGCACACTGTCATCACCAGTAACTCTCGTGCCTGCTTGTTTTCACCCTTTAACTCTCAAGAAACCGTGGTGCTCTGCTGCACAGTGTGCACTGTTGTTCTAACATGTTTTCTTTCATCTCACTTTACTTCTTTTTGCCCAGAATCCACCCAAGTGTTAATATCTATTTCTGATATGTGCACATCTTGTCTGTTGTGTCTGACAGCCTCATAGTTCACATTTATCACTTTCATGAATTAAAAAAAAATCAAAAACTTTCTTTTCATTTCTTAAATTTTTGCATGTATATTTTTGTGTGATGTGCATGCATCTGTGTATGCATGTTCACATGTGGGTATGCATGTATGTGTACAAGTATACATACATGTGGAGAGGCCAGAGGCTAATGTCAGGTATATTCATACATCACTATCCACTTTATTTACTGAGGCAGGGTCTCTCACTGAACCCTGAGTTCTCTGATTCAGCAAGTCAGCTAATTAAGCTAGCCAGCATGCCCTGGAAATCCCGTCTTCACCTCCCAAACACCGGGATTACAGGTGGACCACCATGCCCGCCTGGCCTTAAGTTTTCTTTATAAAGCTCGTGAGTAGGTAATAATCAAAGCCTGTCCTATTAAATAGTTCTTTAAATATTTCTTGGTACTATGAAGCATTTCTCCACATGAGGAATTTGACATCCACTGATGATTGTTTTCCTGTGACAATTTTGGGGGATGTTTTTTTTTTCTCTGTCTTTATTCAGATTGTACAGAAATCTACTCATTACTGTCTCCTAAAGAAATTCCACAAACTTCAAACACAAAACCCAGATAGAAGAAAAGATAAGAGCAAACATCACATGTACCCCTTTGGTTAAACACACAGTCCGACTGAGGTTCTGACTAAACTCACCAACTGAAGGACCATCCCATTATATATTATGCTATTTTGATGTCAGATGAATTATTTTTTTAAGGCAGAGATTCTCTGTAGTCCCAGCTAGCCTAGAACTCACTATGTAAACCAAGCTGGCCTCTCACAGAGCTCCACCTGCCTCTATCTTCCAAGTGCCAGGATTAGAGATGTGTGCCACCATGCCCAGTCTCAGATGAATTTTTATAATTTTTATTAGCCTTGCTTTCTTTAAAAAAATAACATGATTACATTGAAAAACTTTGAATGAGTGAATGCCAAACTCACATTACAGCAAAAGTGACAAATTTCACAAATTATTGAAGCTTGGTAGTAAGTTTTGTCAGTAAATAATACTCCAATAATTATAGTAGACAACTAGAACTGCAAATTTACATTCTAAAATACAATTATATATATTTTAGTTTTAGAATTGTACCAGTTTAGTTATAGTAATTGGTAGTATTTTCACTAGCCTATCAGTGACATAAAATTATGTCCTGGTGGAAATACCAAGCCTATCAGTCTCCTGGATAGAAAGTTCATTTAGTTTCTTTATCCTGAGCGAGCAAATCATTCACATGCCTTGTTTCACTGCAGTCCTATCAGGATTGGAACATCCATTTGGGGTGCAGGCCAAAGTGCTATGTCAGAGTAAATCATACTCCAATGCAAATCTGCTTCATGAAGCTAAAATGGAAACACCGTGGAGTCTAGTCAGATCACAGGGACCCAGGAGAGATAAGGGCAGGGTCTAGAAAGAAGAAAACACAGCTGTACAGATCCAGCCAGGCTAAGCTGGCAGCCCAGCTCTCTCTTCCCTTTTCCTTCCCTCCTTTCCCCATGATAATGTCTAATATTATTCATATAACTTTACAGTATGACAGCTGGTACATTCTTAGGACCTTAAAATTCTTAGTAATCAGGGCTGGTAGGATTGCCCAGTGGGTAAAGGAGCTTTGTTCCCAAGCCTGATGACTGGAATTCAATTTCTGGAACCCACGTGGTAGAAAGAAGTAGTGTCCACAAGTTGTCCTCTGATCTCCACACCCACACAGGGGAATGCACACACAGACACACAGTCTCACACACACAGATACACAGACACGCAGATACACAGTCTCACACACACAGACACATAGTCACACACACATACACACAGACACGCAGATACACAGTCTCACACACACAGACACATAGACACACAGTCACACACACAGACACATAGACACACACACAGATACACAGTCACACACACGCGCACACACACACACTTGAAATAAAAAAGGTAAAAGAATTTTAAGATTTTGTAACCCATTTCCATAGTTGCTTATGTGTTCAGATGCCTACACTTTTTCTTTTATGTCAATAAATGAGTTTTGTTTCTCTACCTTTTATAGTTATTTTATCCTTATTTTCACTCTATAACTAATTTAGAAGTTAGAGTTTCTCCACATAAAATTTCATCCAGTGTGCAGCTTTTGTATTTGTTTTGTTTATATTATAAAAAATGAGGTTAGAAACAAAGAACAAAAATCCCAGACCACAGTACGCGCCTTCAGCCTGAACAAAAAGTTGTCAAACAAGACACCCAAAGGACCTAATGATCAGGGTCTAGATCGAACATATACGATGGTCAACATTCATTGGCCCCTAACCATATAATGGTGCTGTAAATATGTTCACATGTTTTATTAAAGCACTATGAGAAATGTTCTCTTACCCTATTTTTGTTTGTTTTGTTTTCTGTTGTTGTTGTTGTTGTTGTTATTGTTGTTGAAACAACGTCTCATCATGTAGCACTGGCTAGCCTGGAACTTGCTATGTAGATCAGGCTGGCCTGGAACTCACAGAAAACCTCCTGCCTCTGCTTCCCAAGTACTAGGATTAAAAGTATGTGCCACCACACCCAGCTTCATTTGTTTGTTTTTTGAGACAGGACCTACTGAACCCAGGCTGGCCTTGAACTTACCACATAACTGAGGATGATGGTAAATTCTTTATCTGATCACCTCTGCTTCCCAAGTGCTGGGAATTTATAGGCATGCATTGCCATGTCCATTTTAGGGGGTTGGGGTTTGACCAGAGCCCACTTCTTGACCACTACACCTAGAATACTCACTGTCTATAATGTAAAGGAGTCTACCACAGAACCTGCAGTTTTATTTCCAGGGAAGTCTCTTCAATGTCAAGGTGAACTTTGTCTCATATCTGCAAGAACTAGTCACTTTCGTTATAGAAAGCAATGAAGAGTCTTTCACCAAATAGAAAATAATAAACCACATGATGAACTGCGTCTGTGACAATATACTTCTCATTGACAAAATTGAAAAGTCTGGGTATTATAGTGAAATGGAAGTTTAAAATGAAAATCCTGAAGGGCTTCAGACTATGTGGCACCAGGAAAAAAAAAATGTTAACCCTTTTCATGCACATTTACTCGTGGTTTCTAAAACAGGCTGAATAAAGAATGTTATTCCCTAGAACAAGACTCTCACTTTATGTATTAACTGGTTGATGAAACAAATGAGGAAGAAACAAATCCAGTTTTTACCCTCTCTTGGCTGTTTGATAAAAGCTACAAACTTCAAATTTCACTATTAACTGAGAGATATCCATACACCCACTGTATCACGATTTCAAGGTTGTATTTCCAGCAGCAATTTCTCCCCTTTCTGGTAAAAAATAATCTTATTTTCTTTGAAGAGGGGGACATCACTTTCTTCTGTCATCTTTCCTCTCCTTCCTTACAGTTCTGAAATGGTTTATTTTACCCTGCTTAAGATATCAGAGGTAAGTACAGAGCCAAGGCACAGCCAGTTAGCACCATCTACCTCAACATGCTCAGAAACTGGTTCATTGATGGACATAGTCGTGACAAATCAGGCAGAGCCAAGAAACAGCATCTCTAAAGCTACTGAAGTTCCAGAAAAATCAGTGCTGTCTTACTAATCTTGGTAATACAAAAGAGGGCAAGTCTTTTTATTTGCCACCTTTTAAAGAGAATCTGCTTGAAAATAAATCCAATGTGAAGGAAAATGGGTTTGAGGAAGATATAGGCAGACTGCTAGCAGCACCCTTTAAGCCCTTAGGTTCAGCCACACCTGAACTCAGGGACCCCTGGACTCTCCAGGTACTTACCACATGCACATGCATGCACACACAACATATGTGCAGGAACACACACTTCTTTTTGTATAAGCAAGCTCAACTTGTCGTGTTCTCTCTAGGAACAAAAAAAAATTGTCTTTTGAAAAATTACATGAATCAAAAATTAAAATTAAAAGCATGAGGAATATGACCTGGGTTATAGATAAAGGAGGAAATATCTTTTTACTGTCTAGCTTAGCTTCCTTGGCTGGCTCCTGGAAATTCAACTGACAAAAGGAAGATTAAAAAGAAGAAAACTTGCAAGTGTCAATGATGAGTAACTCAAAGGACTGCTTAAAATTTGGTCTTGGGGCTGGAGAGATGGCTCAGTGGTTAAGAATGTAGGCTGCTCTTACAGAGGACCTGGGTTCAATTCCTAGCACCCTCATGGCAACTAACAACTGTCCATAATTCCAGTTCCAGGGCATCCAATGCCTTCTTCTGACCTCCGTGGGCATTGAATGACACGGGTGCACCTACCTACATGCTAGCAATCTACTCATATACTTAAAATAAATAAATAAAATATGAAAAAAGAATTTTGTCAAGTATAACATCTTAGCAAACAACAATAAATTAGAGAACTGGGCAAGAAAAGGACTTTGAATTTGACAAAGAATTTTGTCAAGTATAACATCTTAGCAAACAATAAGTTAGAGAACTGGACAAGAAAAGGACTTTGAATTGTAGGAAGGCAAATTGTGTGGTGAAGGATTATTCAATTTGTTTAAATAATCCACTTCTCAGGGTCATCTTCTCTCTAGTAATAAGCATGGATTTTGTACCCTGGCTACAGGATTAGGGTAAAATGGCTTTATAGGAGGAATTTAGTTTCTACATATATATGGGGCGGCAGAGAGCTCATACCATGTCTACAGTTTCTCAATTGTCCTCAGTGCAAAATAATTCTCAAGGAGCTGGCCTACTTTGGACTGGCATACTCTGAACCGCTTCAGAGTTGAAGTGTATGTAAAGTGGAAGATTGAGGCTTATTATCAGCATGGAACCCAAGAAAATAATTCTGGCATCCCTTCTACTGACTCTTTTTTAAGCTTACAAAATAAAATGTTTATAATTAGCAGCCAAAGTAGACTTGCAGAGGAAAAGAAATTCTTCATAGACAGACTGAGCAACATATTAGGAATGGTTAATGGTACTTCAGTTAGTGTCTCGAGTTGGTACTTTTCCTTGTCTTCCTCTGCCAAAACCTTGACAGGCTACTCTCAATTTCCAAGAATGGCCTTACTATGGCCCTTCTCTAGATCTACATTTCTGAAAAATGTAGACCCCACAGGTTCTAACTATACATTGACTAGAGACACTGTGCTGCTGGCTGTCCACAGCTGCTTTCACCAACCACAGATGGCATCTATTGACCATGACAGCCTGCAACAGGTAGATGTCCTAAGTGATCCCACCCCACCGAAAGCACAATTCATAAGCTGGGCGTGGTGGCTTATGCCTTCAAATCCAGTACTCAGAAGGCATAGGCAGATGGATCTCTGTGAGACTGAGGCCAGTCTGGTCTACATAGTGAGTTCCAGGTCAACTAGAGCTATAGGAAGACCCTGTCTCAAAACAAACATACAAAAAACATAATTCATAGAATGGGCACAATTCCTCTAACTTCAAATATCTGCAAATGTTAGTTTAAAAAAAAAAAAACTAGTCACTAGGAGAAACCACGAAAAGCTGGGGCAGATGGAAGAAATGAAGGTTATTGTATTTATAAAATAGCTTTTATATCAAAATGTGAAGGAGCAATTTTCTGTGATTTCAGTAGAATCCATTAGCAGAGAGTCAAAACAACACCTATCTGAATCCAATCCATACAGAATTATGGATTAAACATCCACCAGTCAAGAAAGTAAACATGTAAAATTCTTCCACAGAAGACTAGGATCTTTGTAAATGGCAGGCATAGATCAAGATGATGAATCACCGTGAATTTCAGACTAACTTTCCAACTGATGTGAAGCAGTTTGTCTTTCCCAGCTCCTTCACAGGTTCTGCTATGGTCCCCATGGCTCCTGTTCCTCTAACTCTCCCAAATCAGCTGTAGAGAAACTGTCTCCCAGATCCTGATGTTACTTCTTCAAATCTACTTCTTACTGGATATTTCTTAATTTTGGCTTGTTTTCCAGGTCATCACTTCAATTTTCAAATGATTTACAGTCTTTGGAATTCTCATTTAGAAAGCAGTCAAGTCTATTAATCACCAATTCTGCATCTTAACTTTATTTCTGCTCCATACAGCTTTGGAACAGAGCTGATGAACTTTACATTCATCACACTTATTCTTACCCAAAATGCCTTTAACTGAACATGTCTTATTAGGAGAACCTGAGAAGTAATAACTAGAGCCGTGTGCGTGTGTGTGTGTGTGTGTGTGTGTGTGTGTGTGTGTGTGGTCTGTATGTGTGTGTACAGGTATGTGTGCCTGTGCATATCCATGGAGGTCGAAGAAGGACATTAAGAGTCTTCCTCTATCATTCTCTGCCTTGTTCCTTTGAGGCAGTGTCTCTCACTGAACCCGGTGCTTCTGTTTTTCAGTGAGGCTCACAGAAAGACCCAGAAATCCTCCTGTCTTTCTGCCCTGCTCAGTGTTGGGGTTACAGCCATATTCAGGACTATGCTTGGCTTTTATATGAATGCTTGGATCTGAACCCCAGTCTTCATACTTACACAGAAAGCACTCTTCATTACTGAGCCATCTCTCTATCCCATTAGCATCTTTATAAGATGTGACAGATTTACAACAGTTCTTTTTATTTCTTGACCCTCTTTGCTTTTCCTCTTGAATCAGAGTCACAAAAAGATGGCTATTAACTCTTAAAATAATAAAGAGGATTGACATTATAGGTCAATGGTAAATCATTTACTTACTGTATAGCTCAATGGTAAATCATTTACCTACTATGTGCAATGCCCTAGGTTTGATCCCCAATATGACAATCAAACATTAACTAATTAATTAATTTAAAATATTCCTGAAACTCACATCAAACCTGAGACACTACACTCTAGGAACAAGACTCAAAAACCTGCAAGTCAAACCAATAGAATGAACTCAGGTAAAGGAACCAGAGGTACTAGAAAAAGGTTAAGGACAAATTAAATAGGGCAGAAGAGATGGCTTAACACTTAAGTGTTCTTACTGCTCTTGCAGAGGATCTGGATATAATTCCCAGCACTCACATAGTAATTCTAGTTCCAGGGTATCCTGTGCCCTCTTCTGGCCTCTATGAGCTCCTGCATATACATAGCACACATAAACTCAAGCAAATACACATGACATATTAAATAAATAAATCATTTAAAAAGGAAAGAACAGTCAGACATGTTAACACATGCCTTTAATCCCATCACCAGGGAAGCAGAGGCAGGAAGATCTCTGAGAGATCTAGGCAAGCCTGATTGACATAGTGGGTTCCAGGCCAGCTGTGGCTACAGGGAGACCCTGTCTCAAAAAGACAGAAAGAAATAAAAAATAAAGGAAAAAAAGGAAAGATGGAAGGGAGGGAGGGAGGAATTAAGTCAGAGTAAAGCCAGTTATGCTGTGGTGAAGACCAGCCTCCAAAGCCCAAGGACTTGAAGCAAAATGATTCTTTACTCATGTTATATCGTGCATTTGTATTAGTCAGTTTTACATCGATGTGACAAAATACTTGAAATAATAAAACTAAAAGGATGAAAAATACTTATTCCATTCATAGTTCCTGAGGTTTTAGGCCATGGTACTTGACTCCATTGTTGTAGGGCCTACGAGGAGGCAGAATATTGTTGCATGGACCATGTGGCAGAGTAGAGCTGCTTACCTTGTAGCAACCAGAAAGCAAAGAGGAAGAAAACTGGAAGGGGTTATGTTCCAGATATGGCCCCTTCAACAGCAAGCCTCTAGTGATCTAACTCTCTTCCACTATACCTCACCTCCTAAGGATTTCACCACCTCCCAAGAGAGTAACAGACAGGGCACCATGCCTGCAAAACATGAACTTCTAGAGGGTACTTTGGAGGCCCACTGTAGCAAGACTTCTGCTCCATGTCATCCCACTGGAGCCTGGGCTGATTAGTGCTACACTATCTGGAATATTCCAGGTTAGAGCAGAACTGCCAAGAGAAGGGCAGAAGGGCTCCCACTAGCAACAGAAGACTCCAGGTAGAAAGTAACATCTTTGCCACCCACAGCTCTGGCCAATACTAGTCTTGTGATCCCATGGAGCTGGGAAGTAGGGTAGAAAGCACAGCCCTCTCACAAACTCAAAACTGAGAAGAACAAGGTACAAGAGAACTGAGGACACATTTCTACCGCAGGGAAACATCACATTTTTCAAAGATCAAGTTTTAAGGACAGAAAAGTGAAGTTGTTTTCTCAAACAACTCTACTGAAATCAGCACTGAGAACCCGCCTTGCTTCCTACTATTGACCAATTTCAAGGAGGTGGACATTAAAATTCTTCCGGTTTCAAAAGTGTTCTGCTAAACTGCCAGTTATCATGGAGGACAGATAGCATCAAAATTTAAATGCCATTATTTTCTTTCTGAAGCAGTTTGTAGCTTAATTAGTCATCACAGGAACATATTCCATAGTGTGTCCTACTCATATCTATGTGATGTCTGAGAGTTTCAATCAGCATCACTTGAGCACCTACTATGTTCCTCCAGCTGTCACTTGAGCACTTACTATGTGCCTCCAACAGATGCTAGGCACTTCCTAATGGCCTCAACACTGCCTACCTCAGTCCTTCAAAGAGAGGACTTATCCCTACTTCTCTTAGCGTTTGTTCCTCTTGTCGTTTTGGTGTGCACCTCGCTGGACACCTGATGGTAGACATCCTTAGTCACCAGAGCAAACATATCTGCCATAGTTCAGCAGGATCATGAAATCACTTCCCAGCATTCCAAAAGCATCAGCCAGAATTGTAGAGTCTCTAACTCAGAGAGAGGGGTTTGAGGACATAACTAGAAATTTATTTGTTCAGCAAAAAAAGATGAAGGAAGCCTGGAGTATATTTGTGACCCCGTATCCTGTGAGGACTTCTGGGATAGATGTCAAATCACAACTTTGATGATAAAACCAGTTGGAAGTGGGTGACTCCTTTTCTCACTTGACATAAGGTTCAGAGATAATTATTGAAGGTTCAAATGGCAACAAACCAGTCTCTGCTTCTTCAGATCTACAGATCTTTGGAAAAGATGAAAAATGCTATTCGTTTTTCTCATGATTCCTGCAAGTAGCAGAATTCTTAATATATCTGGGAATAGCTGCAATCCCTTTCCTTTGAGCACAGATACATCCCTCCTTGTCAGAAGGAGTTTGCTGTTCAATCTGACTTGTTTCTCAGCCTTCAAGGCCCCATGCTTTCAGTTATTTTATCTAATGGCTTTTGATGGAAAAGTCAGCATTGGGCATCACTCTTAGAGCCTCAATAGCACAAAAATTTCAATATAATTTTATACGAAGTAAACAATTCTACCTATAAACTCTATTACTGCTAACCTGAGAGTCACCTCTCAGTGCAAATTTTTGGCTTTATTTCATTATATTTGCCATGGTCATACTATTTCTTATTATCAACACAAGTGTCTTTCATTTGAATTCTAGTGGTTTTTCATGCCAAAGTCAACCTGGTTATTGTACTGTCCTTGGGCCCCTGGCAAAGAAGCGTGCTTTCACTTCTTGTAGCAGTCTCGATATTTCCTCCATGCATGCCTTTCCAACAAAGTTCCTACATGCAAATCCTCTTGTCTTTCCACACAACTCTGCAGCAAGGGTCTGGTAGATTTAACTAAGAAGTACCCAGCACACGCTGAGATTCCTATTATTTTGGAAACCATTTGTCTTATTTCCTTTCTAATATGCTGTGTGCCTGTTTTTCACTGTATTAGAGACGAGTACTTAAGTGAAAATGGAGAGAGAAAATAAACCAAAGCATTTGTATTGATTTCTTTTGATCTGGGTCCTCAATCAAACTGCAGGCCCAACACTTGCCTTTTCAATATGCCTTTTAGCTCCTGTTCTCCTCCCCCTTCCTGTTCTATGAATCCAGGTTTTTGACTTGCCTCTACCATTAAAAGGCTATTTCCTACTCTCTCTGTTTCTATAAACTGGAGTCAGCAAAATTTCTCAACAGAGTTTCATTTACTCTTCAATTAAATTTAGACAAGAATAAACCCTATTAGGACTCTGACCTAAAACTACCATAGGACCTGGAAATAAATTTTTAAATTTCTGGTTGCTCTGATATCATATTGGTTCCAATTGAAAGCATTAAATTTAATTTTTCCCAAAGGAAACAAGATATCTTCACCAAATTTTATTCTTAAAACCTTTAAAAGGTTTTAAATAGATTTTTAAAGGGAAAGGAATCACCAAATATATCACTACCAATAAATAAATGCTTTTGTTACCACTAGAATCAGAGATACTTTTTCTGTACCTACATCTCAGCTGGGGGAAAGGAAGGCTTTGAAGCAAAATCATAGAATGTTAGATAAGACCCTAAGAACCATTCATGCTAGTTTCATTAGACAGATGATGAAACCAGGGTTCCTAAATAATGGAAATAACCAAGGAAGCAAAAGGTAAATTTGAGCACCTACCATTAGCCAATCACTTTTGCCCACATCTTCCTAATTTCATAAAAGCCATCAGTGGTGGGTACTGGAATAAGCTTCATTTTAAAGCTGGAAAACCTAAAGCATATGATGGTTAAGTAACTTCCAGGTCACACAACTAGTGACAGGAGCTCTATTTTGTCAAGGACCAAAATCAGTTTCACTGATACAGACCAGGAAAAGTTTACCTAGAGCTTCTCCTTATATCTCAGAAAACAAGAATCAGAATTAACCAACCAGTTCTTAAATGGATTAAGTTTAGGCTGGGCTCTTACATCCTTATGACTGACTGAAGATTTCCTTCAGCATTCATTAGTGCTTCGAGGATTGGGTTGCCAATTCTGTAGTGACTCTTATTTTTCTAGTAACTTTTATAATGTACCTAATTTGTTAAAATTGTAGGAAGCAGTCTGTAGAAGGTAAATAATAACTTCAGGCATGGTGTTCGCTGTGTGCTAAGTCTTATTATGCTAAGTGTTTCACATGTGCTGTCTTGTTCACAGGAACCCTGGGAAGAACTGTGCCTGGCATTTTCATTTTCAAAGGACAAAAGAGAAGCTTAGGGAGGGAAGCAGCTTGCTCAAATTCACCCAAAGGACTAGACAAAGAGCCAAGAGAACTCTGTCCATCCAAATGTAAGCAAGCATTCACAATGGCCAATGCTTCTAATGTATGTTGTCAAAGGGCCACCAATGTAAAGGAGACAATGAAGATGGCATCAACCATGAAAATCAGCTCTGCTGAGTTATAGTCATGATTTCTGGAAACTTTGCAAAAGTCACCACTGATAAATCTCTGATTACACTTCCGCTTCAGTGGATTTCTGTGTGTTTCTGCCCATTTTTCACTAGTGCTGTTATATATTTCTTGATTAGAACAGCACCAGATACTGTAATATCATTTTAAGTTCCACTCCATGCTCCCTCCATGGCCTTAATTCGATGGAAGAATGATTTACTTGCACAGGAAGCATGTGCTCCTGTATATCAACGCCACCCTTACCCGCTCCCAGAAAGATTTAGTAGACACTATATATTAGAATAGCAATTATCACATAATGTCAGAACGTTAAGCATTTTACATTTCCCAAACGATACATGAATAATTTGAGCCCTCTATGTACACAGCCCTAATAAATCAAACATTTAATTTTCAAACACTTTTGAAAGCCATAAAGGCATCTCTTCTTAACTTTAAAATGGTCCAGAGACTTCGCCTCAGAGCCTTGATTTATCTCTCCTTGGATACACTATTAATTCCTGGTCCACAAACTCTGTGCAAATGCTCTAAATTTTTAATAATTTAGATTTATTTTAAATTATTCCCAATATCAGAAAATACCAAACATTATTGAAGTACTCAAATATTTATGATCACAACAAGATGAATCAGCTTTCCAGGCAAAAGGAATTGGGACAATCATGTAGTCACTTGGATAAAATTAGATAATGATAATTGGCAATGAGTTTCATTTCACTGACATACTTAAAATGTAGTTAAAACACAATGGAAATAAGGAAAACAAAGTCCTTCAAATTTCCAACTTTAAGGATAGATGACTGAGTTTACATGGTTTTTTAATATAGTTTGGGAATCTATGTAAGCTAAAGATTTTTGTTTTATTCACTTACTCTAATAATAAATGGAGCAATATCACCTCAGGTGACCAGATGACTGGGCTTGGCATGAGGATTGGTACCACCATGGTGGCTTTTGCTCGGCTCCAAATAACACAGATTTCCAGATAAGAATCATTACCAAGAAAGAAATAAGAACGTTTACTTCCAACTATTTCCACCTTATGACAAAATGTCATAGATTAATTAACATATTTGTCAGACCAAAGAAAGTAAAAGATTCCATTAGAAATTCCCATTTTCCAAATACCAACACCTGGTTACAGACATTATTGCACCCCAAATTTTTCCCAGGTGGGTAAATCACAGTCAAGAATCAGGTGGAAGTTACCTGTGAATGTACTTTTAATACCTTTGATACTTTTAATTTTATTATTTGAGACAAGATCTTTCTCTGAGACAAGATATGGTCCTGTAACATTGAACTCATGATCCTCTAGCCTCAGCCTCCTGAAAGACATATGCAGCTTTCTATAAGTATGTGAATGCCTGGGGTAAATTGCAAAGACCAAGTTTTAGAGGTTCTTGAACACAGATAATATATAGAGAAATTAAACTCCGATAAAATGAAAGGTTTGAGGTGCTTTGGGGAAATGGTGGACATTAGCTCTATAGTCTAACATAGTAATTGACACTTCACTATAAAATGCTGAAGTACAAACAGCCACAGTATTGTCTTGATGAGATTTTTTTAAATACAACTATAAAGATGTTATCCCCAAATCTTTACATTCATATAAGGACAATGTCACATGTCAAAGTCAAATTCATCTCACATCTACTTTAATAGTCCACATTTAAATAATGTTGTCTTGTTAAGTTCAAATTTCATAATATAGATAATATATATGTCCCAAATAAGATAATTTCAAACTAATCTGAACACTAAAACTAGACTTTCATGAATTCTAGGAGTCCCTCACCCAGAGTTGCCTCAACTTGATGGAAATTTTGCTTCAAGGTATCAAAGTCAGTGTTAAGAACCCAGTGTTCTCAAATAATGGTTTTAAAGACTTTAGCTGGCATAAAACATTACTTCCTAAATTAACAACCCTGAAACAAACAGTGGCAACTTAAGAAGAAAGCATCTCCTTTCCTATTTACATTCAGTTCCTTTGTCCTACCCATTCAGGACAGTCTTAAAGCTCACAGCTGCTAACTCTGACCTGCCAAACCCACTAAAAATTTGTCAAGCATTTCTCAGACGCTGACTATGAAACAGGAACACTCATTAAATGTGAGGTTCCATGCAAAAATATTATTAAAGGAGTCTCTCAAGGAGTTTAAAATATAAACTAGAGAAGAGAAAAGAGGAAGGGAATTATAATAACTGTAAATAACAGTTCAGGTCAGTTATTGAACATGTCACAAAACAGTACACAACATCAGTGGGATTGACGGCGTGCCTGTCAGGAACACAAAGGCCACACTAAGTATTTCAACAGAGAAAATTTAATACAAGGTATTAGTATTGGAGAGGAGCAAAAGCACAAAAAGGGATTCTGGAGTGATAAAACAGCTAGCAGGAAGCAGCTTCATCTGAGAGACAAGCATGGTGGAAGATGGTTATAAGTCTTGAATAGGAACAGGAAGGGAAAAACAAAACCCATTAGAGCAATAGCAGAGAACCATTTGGTAAAAACTACTTTTTACATGTAGTATACAAATATATTTATATTTTTTCCTAAAATTTCAACTGTGAATTTATCTTTGGATGCTATGTTAGCCAATCAATAACTGCTTAGTGCTTATCATGAGGTTGTTGGACTGTATAAAATATTAGAGAGGTAAGGGGCCAGCAAGATTGCTCAGTGGGTAGACACTTGCCTCCAAGCCTAACAACCTGAGTTTAATCCTCATAAACCACATGATGGGAGGAGAGAACCTACTCATGCAAGTTGTCCTCTGACCTACACACACACACGCGCACACACACACACACACACCAGTGCATGTACAATACAGCATGCACACACACAATAAATAAATGTCAAAACTTAAAATAGTAGAAATAAAAAAGTGTAAGACATTGATAATCTTGATAGCAGAAAAGATACACCCAGATAAGCATAAATATGCCACTTGAGGTGGTAATAGACTTGAAAGGTTATATTTTTCAAAGATGGCCAAGACAGTATTTCCCATCTACAAGCTTTCACACAATATGGCACAGCCTGACACATCTTCATCGAGAGCTACAATCTGTTTATTCTGTGCCTTTGAAACTAGTTGGGCCTGGTGACTGATTTGACCAGTGGAACTCGGCAGAAGTCAAGTTGTATCAGTTCCAGACATAGTCCTTAGCTGGGCTGTCAACTTCTGCTTCCTGCATTATGGAAGCCAGTTACCATGAAAGAATAATGACCCCTATGAGACCACCCAAGCTGCTCTGGAAAGCTCCTGGAGGATGAAATACCACTTGGAAAGCTGAAGACACTAAGCATTGCAGAGGTATCAAACACACCCATCGAGAAAGCAGGTGTTTCCCTGGCCAACCAACCTGCAGTTATGCCACACTGTTCAGAAATGAGCCCTTCCAAAACGCCCTAACCTACAAAATTATGAATGAAATCAAATATATTTTTTAAGCCTCTAAATGCTGAGGTGATCTTTTTTCACAGAAATAAAAACTGAACACTGAGAACTAAATGGTACAAATGGTGATTCTTATATTGGCCACTATAAGCATTAACGTGTGGCAGGGGAAAATATTAAATTCTCGCTTTTTTAAAATATTTTTTAGAAGAAGCATAGCATTACAGCTTTAACAGGCCCAATAACAGTTTCCAGAGCAAAGACACAGCTCCTTCAAAAGTAGCTATAAAATTTCTAGGTTCGCTGTTGAATCAATACAGTTATACAATATTGAACTTAGCATAAGCCCTGCAAGACACAAAACTGAATGAGTTTTCAACCCTCAAAAAAGATCTCCATTTCATTCCAAAATATACTGTTTCCTACAGAAAGACTCACTGTTTTTGCTACTAAAGCTGAGATGTTGGCACATGTGTCTCTAATCTGTATGTATCTGATCATTACTAGTCATAAACGTTTGCACTCGGATCCATGGCACCTGTGTGTGTCTACAAAGTCATAGGGTAGATTTCAATGGTAATGTTCATCACCTCTATAATTAACATGACGTAAACTTTTATGCTTCCTCCTCAAATATAATACATTTTTAATTTGATTTTTTTCTGTGTGTGTATATCAAACAGAACATCCCAAACCATCTTATTCAACTATATACCCACTTCCCAGATGGCACTCTCCCATAGCCTCCCTTCCCCCACTAGAGCCCTGATACTCTGTTATCCCTGCTACTGTCTGCTGTGTTGTCAGCACCCTTGCCATTCCCCACTACTTGTCCATCTGGTGAATCTAGTCAGCCTATCTAGAGGTCTTTGTTTTAGGAGGGTCAGCTGTTCCTCATCTAGCAGCAATCAGTTGTCAATATTCCTTTAGATAAGATTGGGGTCTGCTGTTTATTTTCCCAGTTCTATGCTGAGTTACTATCTGGGAGTCCCTTGGGCCACCCTGGCCAACAACTCAAAAGAAGGTATCTCCTATCTGGCATTGTTGCTTGTTATGTAGCTTTTAGCTATACATATGGACTCTTAAAAATTATATTGGGCTTTTTAATCTTTGGTTATACTTTCCTTTTGGGTGTTTAAGGCCATACAGTTGGCCCAGATAAACCAATTTATTTTTACTCTTAAGGTCGTTAAATTCTCCCTTTTAAAAAGAAGTCTTTGTCCAAAGTACAGTCAGCACATGCAAGGCTGTAATAGCTAACCAAGATGCAACAGCTTACAGAGATGTACTCTGTTGAAGGCTGAAATGGCGTGACCCCAGGTTCAAAATGACAGGAAAAGGCTTCTTTGTGATGGAAAAGGCACTCACGGGGGAATTGTGTGGTTTTCTTTCCGTCTGTTTGATCATCATGTATTGGAAGCGGCAAAGCACGGGAAAATGCAGCAGGGAACTCGTGATCAGGCCCCACGAAGGCCGTGCTCAGCTTTTCTCAAACAGTTTAAGCGAGCGAGCAGACCGTTTGTACCATTTGCAGCTATCACAGAGAGGAATTGCGCCTGAGGCATCCCCTTGGAAGGGCTTTGACAGCAAGCTGGCCTGCAGTCCTGGAACAGGCAACAAGCCCCAGAGGAGGCGGATGCCAAGGAAAGGTTCCACTGTCTTCTATTCCATTCCCAGAGGCTCACAGAGTTATATTGACAGGAACTTGGTAACAATTAAAGATTAGTCTGCTGCCTCGTTATCTGCATTTCCTAAGTTTAATGTACACCACAGCTCATTAGGAGGCAACACACATAGTGCTTAAGGCCACAGTTTAAAAGCTGAGTGACCTAAATTTGAATCCAGGTCTGCCACTTGTTAATTTGGGACTCTCCCAGAGGCTCACAGAGTTATATTGACAGGAACTTGGTAACAATTAAAGATTAGTCTGCTGCCTCGTTATCTGCATTTCCTAAGTTTAATGTACACCACAGCTCATTAGGAGGCAACACACATAGTGCTTAAGGCCACAGTTTAAGAGCTGAGTGACCTAAATTTGAATCCAGGTCTGCCACTTGTTAATTTGGGACCCCGGGCACCTTGCTTGTGGGAGTCCAGATGGCCAACATGGCAGTCATAGCCATATATGAGGTTTGAGTATTATAGACATAGCCACTCTTGAATCCAGAGGCCCAGCAGCTGTGAAATGCACACAGGATTTCAAAGGGTAAGTCCAGAAAAATGTAAAACATCGTAGTAATATTTCTGCATTGATTATGTGTTAAAATGAAGTTTCAGATATGGTAAGCATACAATAGAATTAATTGTACCTACTTCTTTTTTAATTTTTTCCAAAATTATGAGTGTCAGTATTGGAGAAATGGCTCATCAGTTTAAAATACTTGTTGCTCTTGCAGAGAACCTGGGTTCAGTTCCCAGCACCCACGTGGTGGCTCATAATCACCTGTAACTCATTTCCAGGAGATCTAACATCCTCCTCAGGGCCTCCATGGGCACCAGGCATATATGTGGTACAAATACATACATGCAGGCAAGCATTCATACTTACAAAATAAATAAAATAAAATATGGAGTCCAGAAAATTTAAATTTACATTTGTCTCATATTTCTGTTTTAAATGGATTATGATAAATTCAACTCTTAAAGTTATCCAACTTAAGTACCTAGAATAGTGCTTAGATTTCAGGAAGTGCTCACTGCTTCCTGCCTCCCTTCCTCTAGTCATAAACATTAATTGTACCAGGCACTCTTCTGGCTGCTTGGATTACAGCATTGAGAACAGACAAGAAACAAAATAAAATAACCCCTCTCTGAATAGTAGTAGGAACTATCTATTTAAACTCAATCCTTCTTCATGTAAGCCAGCGTGCCTGCTCAGTCATTCTGATAACATTCTTCTAATGTCTTCTGTTCTTGGGTAACATTTTGTGGAAATGTCTGCTGCAGTTCCTTGCTGTTAACCTTGCTTGTGAAGAACCCAGACGTTGGAGCCCTGAGGTCACAGGAAAGTATTCCCTACCTGGGAATAGTAGAAGTCCAACTGCAGAGAAGGTTACAAGCACAGACAATGCAGAATCCAAGACATTCAGAAAGAAAAGATCAAAGGCAGCAGATGGGTGAGGAGCAGAATCAGGAAAGAGGTGGGACACAAAGTTAGGGCCTGCAAGCTATCCAGATTAAGAAGAGAGGGGAACAGAACTCAGCCCCTGTGATTTATATGGGAACACCATACAGGAAAGGCTCAATCGTCCCATGCTAATGTCCTCTGGTCATATGTGTGTCTGAGAAATTGATTTTTCCTGTCAGATACTGCCTAGCACTGAGAAGACGGTGCCTAGCATGACTCAGAAGACAAATGTTATGCCTTACAGAGCTGGTTTGTGCCAACGTGCAGTCAGCCACCTTCCGATGAACTTGGGCCTCTCCAGCTTGCTCTCTCAAGTCCCTGTCCCACTCACTCTAGTTCTTTCAGGCTTTCCACACTGTCACCTACACCATGGACAATGGAGTAAAGCTCTGGTGGTATTGCTCCCCCGCTCACCACTTAACTTCAAGCTCACTTCCTATTGAGCTAAGAACCAAGAATAAAGACCAAGATCCCCTGTGAGGCTTAAAGAAAGGTCTTGTGCCCACCTCATACAAAAGCAGTCTCCTCCAGTATACATAATGCCTATGCCCTCATATGTTCTAGCACAGTGTAATTCACTTTATTAATAGGGTAAATTAAACAATTTCCCTTTTCTCTGTGTGTGGTGAACTCTGAAGGTAGAAACCTCGTCCTTTCTGCTCAGTATGAGCTCACAGCGTCTAACACAGGCCCTGGCACGTGGTACCAGTCAATAAGTACTTATTCAACATTTATTCCACAAATATTTTGTGTGAAATTGCATAAATAGAAACAATATAAATATTGCTTCCACGAGAACATGGTGCATTGTAAGTACGATAGTGACTTTTTTTATTGCAGGAATTATCTGTGGGTTTTCTTCCACTTAATGAACTTTTAGCACTTTCCTTATCCTCTATGAAATCTGAGTAGATTCCCACAATGTCTTCCATTTCATTTTCATTAATGCCTTAGGTAGCATAGAGTTGATATCAGATACCAAGATAGCATGAATCAAATCATTCTTTTTATTAGTATTTAGCATAGAACATTACTTAAGTTAAATATAAATGGTTGATTTATATTATAATTGTAATATAACTAGAGAAAAATTACTATTCAGAAAAATAGAGACAATGACACAGGCTCAGAGATGACAATTGGTTAGAATCGACCACAAGCTCGACACAAGCTGGGAGTTTGTGTGCACTATGTCATCTGCTCCTATTAGCAAGCAGGCATGATAATCGGAATATAACCAAAATAGCATTTTATAGATGAGGTTTAAGAGGAATTGAATATTAAACATAAACAGCCATAGACATTTCTACAAGGAAGACATATGAATGGCCAATAAACACATGAAAAGATGCCAAACTGCATTAGCCATTAGAGAAATGCAAATCACATAAATGAGAGAGCACTTCTTATCCACTCAGATTGCTACAATAATTTTTTAAGTGGAAAATAACAAATGTTGGCAAGAATGTGAAGAAGTCAGAATTCTTAAGCACTGCGTGTAGGAATGTTAAAATGCTGCAGCCATTTTGGAAAACAGCCTGGAAGTTCTTCAAAGGATTAAACAAAGAGCTTTTACACAACCTAGCCATTCTATTCTTACGTATATGCCCACAAGAAATGAAAACATGCCCATATGAAACTCGTACAGCAATGTTTACAGTAACGATATTCATAACATCCAAGAGAAGGAAATGATCCATCAACTGAGAGTGGATAAAGAAAACGTAGCATATTAATTAAAGACTATGTACCATAAATAGGAATGATATTTCAATGTGTGCTACCACATAAACCCTGAGAATATTATTTTAAGAAACCAAGCACAAAAGGCACATATTATATGATTGTGTTCATCTAAAACACCCAGAACAATGAAATCTGGAGACAGAAAGTTGACGAATGGTTGTTTAGGGCTGGGGAAGAGGTGAGAGGATATGGAAATTATAACTAAGGGGTAAAGGGTTTCTCCTTGAAGTCATGAAAATTTTGTAAATCTGATTATCATAAAAGCCACACATATTTGTAAATAAACCAAAACCCACTGAATTATACGACTTAAATGCGTGGATTAGCGGGCATATGAATAATATCTCAGGGAAGTTCTTTCAAATGGTCCAAGTAGTAAAACCAAGAAAGCTATGATGTCCCATCCCTTGATAGATCTTTGTTCTTATTTTCATTTTTTAAATAAATTTTTATTCCTCAATCTTCATATCAGCTGCTCATCTGACTGTCATTTCAGTGGCGTTTTTTAGCACTTGGAGAATACATTAAAACGCTGTTTTCCAACTGTTCTAATTTGCTTTTCTACTGCTGTGAAAAACACTCAGATCAAACTTGGGGAAGAAAGGGGGTTTTTTTTTGCCTTCTACATTTCCAAGTGGCAGTCCATCTTTGAGGAAAGTCAAGCGGGAACCTGGAGGCAGGAACTGAAGCACAGACCACAGAGGAAAGCTGCTTACTGGCTTACTCTGCTGGCCCATGCTCAGCCTACTTTCTTATACAGCTCAGGATCACCTTCCCAGGGGTGGCACCTCCCACTCATACAACAATCAAGAAAATGCCTCCCAGACATGCCCACAGGCATCCAATAGACAGAATTCTCCAGTTGATGCTCCATCTGCCCGGTGTGTCAATTTGACAACCAAAGTCAACCATGACAACAACCTTTTATGACTTGATAGTTTCTATACTTCATTTTCATTTTGTCCATTTGATTTTCTCTACAAAGTCTTGAATTATTGCAATAATAACAAGCTTGAAACAATAGTCTTCCCAATGGATCTTAACCTGTAGACATGAGGTGTTTACATAGAAACCATTGTTTCCACAGTGCCTTGGGAAGGCTGCAGAGGATGACCGCTGTTTGCCCAGCTCTGGGCTGGTATCATGGAAGCACATGACAAGGTTTCCATTGGTAAGGAGCTGTCATAACAGCTCTACCTCCATCCAAAGACAGATGTTTGGAATCAAGTTCACATATAGGTGCCAGAATCCACTCTGGTAGGCAGCGGAGTATCTGCTCAGAGGCCCCTGAGTAATGCATGTTTTTACAATTGTCTCCAATGAGGTGTTCAAAAGAAAAAAAAAATCTCATCTATAGACTCTCCTGAGAAAGTTAGTCATGAGAGAGGTCTGCCTGAGTAAGCACATAGGGTTCTAGCAGGTAAGAGAGACAAGTAAATGACCTTGAATTCTTTTAAAATTGCAACTATAAAATCTCTATCACAGCTTTTCTGAAAATTTAGAAGGGAACTCAGATTTCACTGCATTCATTCATTTTAATTCCTCAAATCAGGTCTCTTTGTTTCTTATCAGGAGCTACTTTTCACCACTTTTGCTAATACCAAGCATATTGTTTAAAATCCCATGGGCTCTCTGAGGAAAATACATTTACTAAAGAGAATTTAGACTGTTCCCCCAATATTTGTCACACAGCAGACAGAGTTGGGACACTGAAGAAGAAAAGTTGCTGCTCTAACAGGACTTGTCTTCTCCTATGTGCTGGGATGACTCTGGAATAAGCCCAAGAATACTATCTCACCCTAAGGAAGGATGGCCAAAGGATGGCCTTACCCTCTAAGGTGTCCCAGGAAGAGTCAGGTGGGAAAATCATGGCTTCTTTTCCTTCTGCAATGGAAGGTGTATGCTGAAGAATTTAACCCTTGCTCTCAAAATAAGTCTGGCTTCTAGGAAATAATCACTGTCCTTAGAACATCATGTCTGAAAGGAGTGTCCTTTTCTCCTTGGCCTGAAGTCACCCTGCCTAGCCTGTGATTTGAATAGTTATTGGCTATACCACATAATACTAGAGTGAAAGCTGTTCATATCAAATGTTTACAAATCGATTCACTGTGGGGCTTTGGTAGCTGTGGTATTCATCTACCTCCACAAGGGATGTGAATTGGAGTTGGAGCTCAGCCTGGTGAGTCATGCTGTCATGATACAGTGCCAATGAGAATCCTAACACTGAGGCACAGGTAGGCAGCCCTGCTCCATATTCATAGTCACACAATGATGCCAGAGGAATAAGACCATCCTGACTCCTGAGGAGAGGATGCATGGAAGCTTCATGCTTAGTTCTTTTCCTGGAAATTACATCTCTCTTTTCTTGCCTTACTTTAACCATATCCTGTCCCTGTAATAAACAGCAACCAGAAATGTGGTGGCAGTGAGTTGTACAAGTCCCTCTAGAACAACTTCAAGCATAGAATGGTTTTGGAACTCCCTCCAGACTCAAAGTTGTGAGTTGTGCCTCTAGAAGTGAAGGTGATCTTGAGTGGACTGTGTTCCTTCTGACTCTACAGTTCTCTAACTTAGGTGACAAGTAGGGCACAGAGCTGTCAGTTGGTTTGCAGCCGGCAGCCCATACTGTCCCGGCAACCCCTCCATCTCACTTTCTTCTGGGCTCTCATTGCTCTCGATTTATCTCTCTACTTCCAACTTCACTGACATCTGTTCTCATTTATCAAAATCTACTCTAGGAGAGGGGAAATCCATCCACATGAAAGTATACACACTGATAGCAGCTTGAGAATGTGGCAACCAGCGCAGCCAGGTGGCACAAATGAAAATTGTCTCCCCGTCCCAAACGTTCATACTGTGACTAATCAGTAACAATAAACAGCACATTGCCTTATTTTGAATCCTGCCTTGCCAGTTGATACCTGTGTGATCTCATGTGAGTTAATTTATAGCCCTAAGACTCAGTCTCCCCATTTTTCAATGGGAACTAACAGTGGAGGCTGCTGCTTAGGGCTGGTGTTCTAATGAAGTAACTAAATGGTGATTGGCACATAATAAGCATTTCATAAACAACAGAGAAGTAGATTTTGCTTTTTATTTTTTTATTAGAATCTTGTTCTTAGACCAGACTTGCTGATACTATCACTCATGAAACTCTGAAGTCTGAATCACCTGGATCTGGGCTGAGAAAGTAGCTCAATGGTTGAGTGCATAGTTAGCATGTGAGAGGTCTTGGGCTCAGTCCCAAGTACCAGAAACAAAGCAAAATAAAAATAAATTGGACTGGAGAGATGGCTCAGCAGTTAAGAACACTAGTTGTTCTTGCAGAAGACCCGGGTTCGAATCCCACCTAATAATTGTCCATAACTCCAGTTCTAGGGGATCCGACAGTCTCTTCTGTCCTCTGCAGGCATTATACAACATGGGTGCACTTACCTACATGCAGACACATAGGCATACACATAAAATTAAAATAATAAATAAAAAATAATAAAAATAAAAACAAATCACCTGGAAACTCAGCCCCCTGATTGGTCGCTGACGGGGAATGGTGTGCAGCTGTTTATCTCATTACATGATGCAGTAAGTAGACAATTCCACCTACACACAGAAAAACCTCGTCCTGGTTTTCTAAACATTACAAATGAATCTGCTTCTCTCTGAACCTAACTGCCATTTAGAGGCAATACAAGGCTTAAAGAAAAAATTCTACCAAAAGGAAGCAAATCACAAATGCAGATGTTCTTGGGTTTCTGCTGTCTTGATCCCCTGCAACTTCAACCTTACCTGCAAGTGGCTGGAGACGTCAAAGGTAAGAGCCCACCCAGAGCAGATCTACGGTTAGAATCTGTAATTCAGTGACCTTCAGGGGCAACTTACTGTTAACACTAAATTAGAAAAGCTCTGCTTTATTTACATGTCAATGCCATTTTAAAAAAAAGTGGAAAACCCAATAGACTAGACATAGAAGACACAGCTTCTAAACTCAGAGTGTGGACTTCCTGAGGATGGATTTAAACAAAACGACCAGAGAAAGATTTTTAGGTAATCAAAGAAATTTAAATATGGACACATAAACATTGCTATTACAGAATTATTTTAGGGGTATAACAAGTCTAGTAACTATGTAAAAATAAAAAAATGTATACTTAAAAAGCTGCTCATGAAGTAACCTGGTACTTAAGTCATGAAGAAAAAATGTTAGTGAAGACAGAGATGAAAAGATGAAGCTTACTATTGGAAACTGGGTGATGGGTGAATTACTGCACTCTAATTTTGTGATAACTTCGTTTTCCATATAAAATGGTAGAATAAATAGTATGCAATATATCAATTATTAATAAACCATAAACATTCCATTAAAAATAATCACCTAGATTGACTCTTAAATCAGATTTCTGGGCTAACTCAAAATCACAGAATTCAAATGTAGTGTGGGCCCAAGTAGACAAGATTAAAATGGAAGATTCTAAACGAGGGCAGTGCCTGCAATGGTGCCCTTTGGGCAATTTCCTACTCTGCTGAGAAAGAAAACGATGCATTCTTCGAGTTGGGCTTCCTAGGCTCATGAAGCTTGATTAAATTTATGTGAGTTAAGAGGCAGTTCTCCATTAGGCAATTTGATGAATGTTTTTTCTGACGTAGAAGAAAAAAATTTTAAAGACATTGAGAGAAATAAAAAGGAATGAAGAAATGGAAACATTTTTCTTTTTATTGGTAGGTTTTCAATCCATTGTCATAGGTTTTAGCAGTTGGCCTGACAACCTGTCTATGTTCATCCAAAAACTGACGGGACCAAGTCCCCAACAACCAAGAGACGAAATGGACAGAAGAAGGATGGTTAGAAGACACTCTGCTGGGAAAAGTGTAGGAGTCACAAAGATGGGAGCAGATGGAGTCCCCTTAAACATAGAGCTGCTTTCTGTGTTAGTCACTATCTGCTGTATAAGCAATCCTCTTTGGTAAGAGTTGAGAGATGCTTTAATCTATTGGTATAACAATAAGTCATTAGAAGTCCCTCTAATATGGTATCTATTTAGTAGAATAATAGTATTAAGCTCTCCCCTATGACCTGTGATCTGTCTAGCCACAGGTTCCTAGGCCTGATATCAATGTCAGGTAAGGGCTCCGTCTCATGAAATGGATCTTACATCCAATTAGAAAGTGACTGGTTACTCCCATAATATGCATGCCACTGTTGCAGGAAAGGTCACATCTTGCCAGGCCAGCTGTTGCTGAAGCTCACAGGATTCACAGCTGGGTAAGACTGATGATTACTTTTCTCTTCTGGTAGCATGCACAGAACCTTCCTGTACTATGAACACTAGCCAGTAGAGACGAAGCTTTGAGATTAGTACCAGTTTGATTCCTCCTCATTTTTTCTATAGCTCATATAAGTAGTGTTTTCAGCAACAGGGTCTTATCATCAAGTTAAGGAGGTCATTAAAAGCTGGGAGAATGACCAGTGTTGCTTGATGGTTTATGTGACCCCTGGACAATAGCTTCAAAAAGGGAGTCTATCCCTGGCTTTGGGCTTTTACTTCAGAAACCCATAACTGGCCAACGTGCAGAGAATAAGAGACTACAGGGTGATTATCCCTAAATTGGACATATATATCAAACTTCTGCCTCCCAAGACTCAGGGATCACTTCAGAGGGGGCAGAAAGATTGTAAGAGCCAGAGGTGGTAGATGACCACAATGTAACAGTTTTCCAGGCAGCTGTGAAGTTACTCATACAAGCTCACAGAAATAGTGACAACATGCTCAAGTACTATGCAAGCTCAAGCCAGACAAAATCACAGCAGAGATGTGGGGAGGTAGGTAAAAGAAACCTCAGCCCTAACTGAGAACTATTGGAAACGAATGGCTGCTTGGAAAGAAAGAATCAGTCTTTTAAGCATGGAACTCTTGGTCAGTTAACCAGGCTCCAGTGGACAGACCCACACCAAAAGGCATTTGGGGACACAAACTTGACTCTATAAGGCATAATAATATAAAATAGAGTACATGAAATTGAGTGGAGCGTAGTAAGGGGGGGTATGGATAGGGGAGGGGATATAATATGATCAAAATATATTGTATGAAATTCCCCAAAAATCAATACAAAAGGAAAAAAATATCCAAACTACGATAATCAATAAAAGTAGGTTAACGAAGTAAAACAAAACAAAATAGAACTACTGAAACACTCTCACCTCATGCAGAGTCAAATGCCCAGGTCAACTTTTGCAACAAATTTCAAGCAAAACTCTAAGTGAAACTTCCAAGTACATGGTTTGCCCCGTAATGTAATACCCGTTGCCTTTAATTAGATGGATGTCCTTTTAGAAATCAGTTACAGACAGTTGCCATTTCCAAAATGCCCTCAGGTAACTCCCAGCATCTCCACCCGTCAAGTGAGCCATCCGTTTTCACTTTCATACACATAATAACTCACCCAGGCCATTGCAGCTACCCCTTCAGTAGGAGAGATTTACAGAAGCCTTGCCACAGTAAATATGCCAGGGTCAGCCCTGGAAGGCTCCAGGACAGTTTAAGGATGAAAATTGTGTACAAAAAGCAAGACCTGAAAGGATAAATATCCCCCATCCCAAGTAATATCTGAAAAGAGAACTTCAATGTGTATGTGTCTCTCCTGGTAATCTAACCTGTTCACTTGACTTTGGGGTTTTGTTTTATTTTGACACAGGGTGTCAGGGTCTCATTAGCCTATGATAGACTTAAACGTCCTATATAGTAGAGGATGGTCTTAAACTCCTGATCCTCCTGCCTCCACACACCTCCACACAGAGGCATACCATCATACCCAGTCCTTTTTAGTTGAATTTTAAATGGGTTGTTTATTTAAATATCAAAAACCTTTAGGGAACTTAATTTCTCTTTTGACCAAGCTGATATGACAAATAATAACTTTAATCCTTTTATGAAATGAGAGTTTTATTATTTGGCAGCCTAAGGAAAATAAAGAGGAAAGTAAAGCCAATTCCTCCTTTTCCAGGAGAGAGATTAGGTGTGTGTGGCGGAGAGTTCATCACTCTGGGAAACGCAGGCCTGTCACCTGGTGTCCATCAGTCCGTTTTCATTCATCACCTCAGCTGCAGCCAAAAAGATAAGAATTGCTGGTTAGACCTTGCGCCTCCCTCAGAGGCCTCCATGAATCTGAAGCCTCCATCTTACTCAGCATCTATAATTGATCTTCCTTTTTTTTTTAAGCTCTAGGTTGATACACAAGTATTGATTAACTTGACAAGCTGGGAGGAGCAAGGAGACAAAGCACCTTCCTGCTAAGCTTGTGGCTCACTCCTGAAAGCAGAGCCCTTCACCAGCTCCTGGGGTAGGAGGCTTTCTAGCAGAATGACCCTGGATTTACTGCGAGACTGAAGGATGCTATTAACATCTAGGCTGATTTAGAAAGAGGGAGGGAAGGTGTGTTTCTGTGAGTCTTAAGAAATAATTTCTCCCTGTTCGGAAGGTCAAGCCCAGCTCATTAGCACATCTTACACTGTGATCACAGCCTAGCTCCACCCCAACTGCTCTATTCTTCCATTGAGCTCTCCCAGCCCTCTCAAAACTCTTTCGATCATCAGGGCCCTTTTTGCCACCTGGAATTCTTCTCAGATATTCTATATGACTACCAGCCAGTTCCGGCTCATCCTTCATTCCTTCCTTCTGGCTATTCTAGACTTTTCTGTGTGCCTCTGCTAAGGCTTCTTATCATGCATGAGGGGTGTGCTATCTGTCTGTTCTGTTCTCTTCACTTTTGTTGTAGTCAAAATATCAAAGACTAGAAGAAAGCTCAGCCAGTAAAGTCCTTGCCCTCTAAACATAAGGACCCATGCTCCATTCCCAACACCCACATAAAAAGCTGGACATAGTGGCTTCTGCTTGTAATCCCAGCAGTGTGGTGGCAAAGACGGGGATCCTTGGGACCTGGGTTTGGTTCCCAGCACCCACATGACACCTAACCACCATCTGTAACTCAGTTCCAGGGGATCTGACATTCTCTTCTGGCCTCCTCAGGCATTGCACACAAGGGTACACTTACATACATGCAGGCTTTAAAATGCTCATACACATAAAAATTTTTTTGAGTAGATAGTACCTGAGGATGAAACACCCAAGATTGTCCTCTGACTTCCACACATGCACACACCAAGTGCACACATATCCACACACCCACCTGCACAAACACACACACACTCACAAAAAAAGGATTATATACCCCCTTTAGTAAATGGAGGTGTTTGAAGATTGTCTTTCTGACCTCTAGAAACTTCAGAGGAAAAGCCCAGGACTAGGGAATGCTTGCATTCTATGAAAGAGGAGAACAGGGGGAAAATTATGTGGCAGACCATAGAAGAAAGTGAAACTTTACAAGAGCTATGTAAAGAGGGACAAGTGGAAAGAGGAACGATGGAAAGAGCTAGGAGCCCCTGAAGCCTGGGCACTGTAGGTGGCCATGTGGAACTGAGTCCTTGTTCATAAAAGCTCAACTTCCTTGTCAAGGGGCATTTCTCACCTCTTGTACCCAGGGCCTGGCCATCTGACTTCTCTCCAGCTCTACATTACCATGGAGAATGTTCCTCTCCCTCCTTCCCTTCACCCCATCTCTGTGAATGTACCCACATTGACTGTTCAAAACACGTGATTCCACCCCACACTACCAGACTATTCTTTGATCTCCTCCCATTGAACTGTCCGCACTCCAGGAAATCCATAAGGGCCTAGGGGTCAAGGGTCCTGAGACCTTAGTGATAGGAAAACAACAGTCACCACGAATGCCACAAGTGGTGGGGATAGCATATTAAATGGACAAACTCAAGATCTATTGTCAGCACTTTCATGAACAGAGACACGGGTTTACACAATCACCCACTGCAGCCTGCAGAATTCCTTTAACCTTTTAGAGACCTTGATTCAGGTAAAACAGATCTTTTGCCTGCAGCACAGAAAAGAATTTCAGGATCAGTCAGTATGAAACAGAATTGAGGTTTATTAAAGAGCATTTTAACAGATTTTAAATATGGGTTAATGAAAAGAAAGCTACTTCAAAAGAAATTAAGGGAGCGTGAGTGTGGGCTTCTCAGAGAGAAAGGCCACCTCGTTATCTTTATGTGGGCTATATATACCATTTCTTTGTGTATTATCTTCCTTCAAAGAGTTGTTGAGAAATCTAAATAAGATTGCAGGGTGGTTTCTGGTGTGTGCCTGATAAGGGAAAAGTCCAGAGGCAGAAAGGTAGGCTATCTCTACTAGAAACAAAGTTGCCAGTTTTCTCTGAAGGCATCTAGCAGAGGGGTGAGGTCCTACCCAGGGTCACATACATTCAGACCTTAAATCTGATTTATTGATATTTTAACATTCTTATCTGAAATTACTTCTAGGTAAAAGAAATACTCTCTGTAAATAATATTTGAATTAAAGTGACACAGAACATAAATGTAGTCATTTTATAGAAGCCAAGATTCAACCAAAATATTACAATGTTAATATAGTTCAATTTTATTCATAAGTTAATATACATCACCACTTTGTAGCAGACATTTAAAAGGTGAAGTGTTTAAGCAGCCATTCCTGTCCATGTAACAGTATCAGTCACATCCTGTGTATTATGGAAAGCCACTGACTCTGAGCTTCAGACAGATTTGGGAAAGAAAGTGCAATTTAAGTATGAGTGTGAGTAAAATACCTGGCGTTTACAATTTGTATTAAAGTACAGCGTTAAAGATGGAGCAGAGCAGGGCGATGTTGAGATCTGATTTTCTTTAGATACAGTATTTAATCTAATTGTCTGATAATTAAAGCAACCAACATGTGATGCCCCAGTTAGGACTGAGCACTTACTTAACAGTAAACCTATGGCTGATGTTTAAGAGTAGCAGTCAAAAGAGTTGCACAGTGTAAGAACCGGAGTTTGTCTCACAGTGATAACATCAGGAAGACCCAGAGGATCTGCCCCTTCCCTGCTCTTTTCTACCCAAACTTCCCTCCATTTCTGTCCTTTCTAAAATCCTCCTCTGCCCCCTAAATCTACTCTAACCCCATGTGTCTTCCTCCCTTGCTATTTGTAGCTAGGGCTACAAATTAAACTTCTGCTCCAAGAAGAAAATACCTCTCCTAACGTGGTATCAGACACACTACTATTCATACATTTCCCTTGTCACAATAAGGACAATTTGCCTCACATATCCGTCTACAGATATATATATGGAGGTTCCTCACCTTGATGGCAGTCTCTGGGATTTTGAAAGGACTTCTTTAAGGGGTATCACTGTGGTACCCATTCTAGATAAGGCCTTCAGAGTGCAGTCTGCAGCCAGCAAGGGGCATAGATGGGTACACATTTTCAGTAGGTGGGAACCTAGTTTGTAGACTATACCACAAACATTCAGCTATTCATTTGGCAACATGAATTGATCTATCATACCAATGTTCAAATCTACAAAACTGCTAAATGTGCTTAACTCACACTTTCCAACTGATAACTTTAGAGAAACAGTTATCACAATAATTAGGAAATAAGGTTATGAAGGACTAAACACCAAACAAGCTGCAATGCAAAGCAATTGAACAACAACCAAAATTGTCATTTGGCAACTAAAGTGAAGTGACATTAATTTTGTTGCTGTTTTTGTTTGTTTTGAGTCAGAATCTTGTTTGCAGCCCTAGCTGGCCTCAAATGCACAATCTTTCTGCCTTTACCAAGTGCTGAGGTAAGAGGTGTGTACTGCCATGATGGATTTACAATGATGGAAAACCCATCTTGTAATCAGTTGTCATGATATAACGATGTAAACAAAAGTCATTATAAGTAAAAGCAACTATAGAGTGGATTCAGCACTGCTAAAATAATGAAAGCTTTTGAAAGAATCCAAGCGGCATCCCAAAGTGTCGGTCTTACATGACCTCTTGAAATTCCAACTGTGGAAACACAGGTAGGGCATTACCCAGACATTTATCAGTAAAGCTATATTCTAATTGTGGCCTGTTATTCTCCTTTAACCATCACAGGCCAAGAAAAGATATATTGATGCTACATTTCTTTTCTCTAAAAGGATAAATATCACTTCTGATTTTATATAAGACTTATCTGAATATTCATTAAACCTTCATAATTTGCCTAACTCTCGCCTTGATTCAGTAGATGCAGTAATTGAGGCGATTTACCTCAAGAAGCCTTTTTTCAATTTTAAATTTTTGACTTTCTAAAACATTGTGGAAATAACACAGCCAGCTTTCCTTCTGCTAACATCTAGCTAACCATAAGCAAACACAGAAAATTACTATTTATACAGTTCTTGATTAGTTGCCAGTCTCTAAAACATTATCTCCAAGTCTTAACCTTGGAGTCTATGAACATGACCTTATTTGGAAAATAGTCTTTACAGATGTAATTAAATGAAGGATGTTGAGCTGGCATCATCTTGGGCTATGAGTAGACCCTAAATCCAATAACATTTTTTATAAGAAAACACAAGAGAAGATGAGAAACACAGGGCAAGGGCCGTGTGCTAATGGAAACTGAAGTTGGAGCAATGCTGTCATGAGCCATGAACATCCAGAGCCACCAGCAGTTGGAAGAGGCAAGAAGAGACCCTCCAGAATCGTCAGGAAGGAACCAAACTTCACATTGAGATTCCAGAACTGTGAGACAATACTTTTCCATGACTTTAAGGCCAGTTTCTCATAGCAGCTCTTGTGACACATTCAGATAACAAACATAAAATATGAATATCACCTTCATTTCCAACGACAACCACCCATACTTCCATGCAATAAAAGTTACTTGCAAAACAGCTCTTTACCTTGGCTTATGTTTTATAACTGAACTTTCTTCCTTTATCTAGCCTTACCATTGCTTCTGTGGCCTTTTCAAAATCTGAATTTCTAAATTCCATGAAGAAAGGTTTCAATGACACTGAATTGAGCAAAGACAATTCTGTTCATCATAGGAAATTTATCAAATGTATATGCCCTATCTTATAATTATTGCGTTCTGATATGAAAAATGAAGGCTGATTTCCTGTTAAAGAACTAGGAAAAGCTTTTTTTTAAACTAGGAACAATAACACAGATGAATTTTCATATGTTAAAAATAATTTTAAATAGTTTAAATTTGCATGACATTCTCAACAACTTTCTACTAAATATTAATTTATTGAAATAGTTTTGACAATGTTTAGCTTTGTGTTTCAAAAATTAACAGGTGAATATTACAAGTTGATATTTTGACCTATCTTATTTGAATACAATCCATAAACAGTCAATCTGGAACACACTTTCAAATGTTTCACAATTTGTTGACAACCCAATTGCTGCGGATTGGGATCCAGCCTTGCTAGTGTGACTAGCCATGTTTCAAGGCCATTTGATAGTATCCGTTAGGTAAAATAAACTAAATTAAATGATTCTTTTCAGTATCCTTTGAATCCCCACTTTGCACTAACTGTAAGAACATCAGATGACTTTTGTTCAAGCAAAATTTCTTCAAATTTTCTGTGAAACTTAGGAATTTGTATCTTATCTCTGCCAAATTATTGGCCTAGGAATTAAAATAAGCCATCCTATGTCCAAAATAAGCATCGTAGTGGGACTTGAAGAAACTCCTGATTCCTTTCCAGGCTAGGGGAAAAACTACCACATTCCTCACATGAATGGGCCCATTGGCAATTTCCTAATGCTGCCATGTATGGAAAGATTCTGGAAAAATCTCAACAGAGATCCGGGGGAAAAAAAACCCACTGGCAAGTTTGAACACTTAAACTGCCTTCAACCTTTCCTTCTACTGCGAAAGTTTCCAATATAAATGAATCTTAAAGCGCTCACACTCTGGAGGGATAAATAGACTTCTACCCTCATTGCTCTTTATATCCTCTAGTCTGAGGACTCCAGCCAATATCCCTGCCAAGTAGACTTCTTTCATTATGAAGTGCAACTGATTTCCCGCACTTCTCTTGTCATAGCTCGGCAGGATGAAAGCGTGGTAGTTAATATATTCCATCTCTCCCAAGCTCTGCATCACAGCTACTGAGCAGCATAACACAACCAACGACAAGTCTGTCTTTAAAAATCAAAACATGAAGGTTACAAATGTAAATTTCATTTCCCCTTCTCAATAAATATATTCTACAGCTGCTTAGAAAATATGGAAAGTTGAGCCAGAAAACTCATCTAGATCTGTCTCTAAATATTCAAAAACAGATCCCCTGTGTTTGTATTTCTAAATTTTCCCATCAAACTCTGTTTCTCTTTTCCATGCCTCTTTAAGTAACAACGCTTCCTTCAGGCCAATTGCTCAAGTCCAAAATCTAGAGTCTTTCATGATTACTCTATCCCTCCAACTCCCAAATGCCCAATTCCTCAACCACTCTTAGGAACACTTCCTCAACAAGATAGTTAAATTCCTCTAGTTTTCTTATCTCTGCCTTTCTTTTCCAAAATACCATCATGTCTTGGCTAATTTGCAGAAATGACCTCTTACTTACTTACTCTTTCTTGACCCCAATTTGTTTCCCACTCATTGGAAAAGCAGACTTTTCAAAATGCTAACTGTATTCTCTCTCTCTTTGAAATTTAATTACGTATTTATTTTTATTTTATGTGTATTGAGTGTATTACTTGCATGTGTGTAAGTGCACCCGTGTTGTGTAGTGCCTACAGAGGTCAGAAGAGGGCATTGAATCCTCTGGAACTGGAGTTAGGGATGGTGCTGGGATCCACACCCAGGTCTTCTGCAAAAGCAGCCAGTGCTCTTAACCACTGAACCATCTCTCCAGCCCCCAACTGTATTCTCTCTTGAAAGCCATTCAGGAGCTTCTGGCTGCCCTTAAACTAAAACCTCCAATCTTTTGCTTTCTCTACAAAGTTCTACATGACCTGGTCCTGCCTAGTCCTGGAACCAGCTCTGGGAACTGCAGGCAGCTGGAACTGGAGAGTCTCCCCAGCTAGAATTGCAGCTTCCTGCCCTGAAGTCCCACTGTTCCTCTTTACCTGGACACATCCACTCATCCTCTAGGAATTAACCTAGGCCTCCACCCATTTTTCTCCCACGGAAGCCTGTCCTGTTTTTCACCCAAATCTCTCCCTCCATTATAATTTCTCATTCCTAGCTTATATCACAAGTTACATACAAACTTTTCTACAACAATATTTGCTTAATATCAATCCTTCCTTCCACTGAATTTCTAATTTTTAGAAACAGGAATATCTGCATTGTACACTATTTTCTCTTCAGTGTGTAGCACAGTATCTGCCATAGTGGGTGTTGGGTAAATATTTCTTTCTATGTAATAGCAAGAACTTCTGCCTTTATGAAAATAAAGAAACATTGCTACTCCTTTCTTCTATAATAATCAAGACAATTGGATCACATACCCTCAAAGTTATTCCATTATCTCTGCACCTGCTGAACCTCGGGCAGCTTCTATACACACTGTAGCTTTGACATAAAGAAGGTGGGCAGAGACATGAAAGAAGGCATGAATTAATTGGCCAACATTGAGGTGAAACTCTGGGGAGGGGTATGATCTAGGATCTTCTAATATCTGTTTTAATTATCCATGTTTTAGACAACTAATGCTCACAGAAAATACTATTCTTGCATGCCTTTTGTAGGTAAGCTGCTATTAAATTAATATAGTAAACAATTTCAGGAGCCATGCATGTAAATCTATAACTACAAACTTCTGTGTGTGCCAGGATAGGACTTAAAAATTCTGTGAGAAAGATTAACCTTACTCACATTTATTCCTTCTTTTATTCAACATTCAGTCACTGAATTCATCTCATGCACCAAGGAACAAAGGACTGAACAGTACAAGACACTCCACCAAGCCACAGCATCCAGGGAAAATACTGATATTCCCACTTTACAGATGAAGAAAGACACAAGGGTTTAGAAAAGTCAAGCCATTTCCTAAAAAAAAAAACCCATAAAATATCACATACAATGCACAGCCTACTTCTAATCAAACCAGTCTACTTCTAACCTAAACACAGTATCCATGGTTCAGTGAAGTCTTACTACACTCTGTGTGTGAGCTCCATCTGGCAGTAATTCAAATGCACACTCTATGGTGGTGCCTCCCACAACGAACTAAGCAAATCACAGGATGCAAATTCTAAGCATGGTAGCTTAACTGTGTGAGCCAGGCAAGTTTTACTCTCTGATAAAGGAAGAACAAAAGATGTCTCTACAGGGAGCTGATGAAAATCACCTTGTAGACCTGGAATGTCATGCAAATAGCAATGCAAACCAGCTTTTGCTTTCTACCCTATCAACCCAGAAGTGTCAAACATAACACAGAAAATTATTTGTTTCGTGCCCAGGTGATCAGGTCCCCTGGAAGCTGCAAGTGGTTTTACCCAAAGCCACTTCTCTGTAGCTATTTGAGAGGATGCTAATGAAACTCCTTTCTGGCTAATAGGCCATCTGCTACATTCTGTGTTACAGAGAGGGAGTGGATACATTCTTCCTGAATTTAGCCTCTACTAGCTCCAGGGAGACCATGGCTCTTCCTGAGTTGACAATTACAGCACAGGCCTCTGGCTCCAACATTTTTCTCCTTGTCTTTGAAAGGTGCAGGGAGGTTTCAGAGTAGCTGCTGAGAGATCACTACTCCATCAAGGGAGGCTATTTAGGGGCAGAAAGAGCCCCTCAGGGGGACCAGCCATATCTCCAAAGAGAAGGACCAAGGTGTATAGCCTTCCTCCTCCTGGATGCACCGAGGTGAGGTGCCTGTTCCTGGAAGAGGGATATATTGGACGAAGCAATGTATAAAGATGGAATAGGTGTCAGCAAACTCAGAAGCTCTGGCCTCTATGAAAACTAGAGCGCACATGATACTATATATCTTTAGCGTTTTCTAAAAGAAGTTCCAAAAAATTTAAAAGCTATGCAAGATCTTCACAGTTAAAAATATTTGGGAATCACTAAGATTAACAGAGCTTCCTAAAGCATCATATTGCTGTAAGCTAAATTATAATATTCAACATTTCCCTATTCTATGCAACACTTTTTGCAGAACATCTAATCAGTTGGCTGAGAGTGGCAATACCTAGACAAAAATGTCTCAGACAACACAGACAGTAACCATCACACACCATGCACAGGAAGGTTTTTCCTTGCTCCACTGAGGGAATGAGGAGGTCACAGTGCTGCTCAGTGGGAGGCTGTGGGTCTGTTGGCCTTCCCCTCATGATGGAAGAACAATTGGAACACTACCAAGCATCG
This sequence comes from Nannospalax galili, assembly GCF_000622305.1. NCBI lineage: Eukaryota > Metazoa > Chordata > Mammalia > Rodentia > Spalacidae > Nannospalax > Nannospalax galili. The sequence continues at coordinate 3,502,556 of NW_008341872.1, read as the reverse complement.
TATCTCACACAGCAACATTCCTAGAGGAGAAAAAATATCTCTCCCCACTGCTCTATCTTTTAACCTGAGAGGAAAATCTCTCCCAGACCCCACCAGCTGGCTTCTTGCATCTCTTTCACCAAAAGGAGGCCACACAGCCACCTCTAACAGCAAGAGAGGATGGGCAATCGGGGGAATATCTGGATTGCCCAGGGCCCTGTAGGGGAACATGTACAAAGGTAAAGGTGTTTCAACTAAGCACAGGCCGACCAAGAGCCACAGCTCCTGTAGGGTTGTTCTAAGCATAACAGAGGTATGTTCCACTTTGCTGAAGCTAACATTCCCTTTAACACTATGTACGTTGAAATGTGTGCTGCCAAAATTCATGTCAAAGTCCTCACCCTTGGACCTCAAAGTGAGACTTATTTGGAAGTGAAGTCATTGCAGATGTAATTGGCTAAGACAGAGGTTGGGTCTTGAATCCAATTTGGCTGGTGCTCTCATGAAAAGGAGACATTGGAGCTCGGACTCATGCACAGGGGAACACTAGGAGATGATGAAGGCAGGCATTTAAGGGATAGAGCAGAAGTCAAGAAACAATCAGGATTTCCAACAAAATATCAGAAGTTAAGAGCAAAGAGCATTTTATCCTTGATGGTCTTCAAATGAAATTAACCCTACCAATTCTTTGATCTTAGGCTCTAGAACTTTGAGGTGATCCATTCCTGTTGTTTAAAACACCCAAGCTGTGATACCTTACAGTCATCGTTTGCTTTATAGTGCTGTGATAAAACACTGACCAAAACCAACTTGTAGAGGAAAGGTTTTATGTGGTCTCCATGTCCTGATCACAGTCCATCATCAGTAGAAGTCAAGACAGTAACTTACAGCAGGAATATGGAAATAGGAACTGGAGCAGAGACCATGGAGGAGTGCTGCTTGCTGGCTTGCTCAGTTACCTTTCTTATTAATCCCATGCCTATCTGCCTAGGGATGGCACTGCCCACAATGGGCTGGTCCCTTTTACATCAATTAGCAATCAAGAAAATGCCTCACAGACATGGCCACAGGCCAATAGATGGAGGAAACTCCTTAGTTGAGGTTCCCTCTTGCTGAGTGTCTTTGGTTTTTGTCAAGTTGACAAAACTAACCAGCACAGCCACCCCAAAAATGGGCACCACCACTGCAGGTGACTGGGCCCCTCCTGTGTCTCAGGATGCACAAGCATCCTGGAATGATGATCAAGCTATTTCCAGGAGGGAGTAGGTGAAATGAGGACCAAGTCAAGTCCCTAGCACTCATGGTCATTTCCTACTAGGTGACCAAAAATCCTACCCTGGCCACTGCAGAAGGGAAATCTTCGCCTGATGCTTGTGAGGAAAGCAACTAGCACAGATCAGCCTTGTAGCAAAGCACAGCCTTCCCCTAAGATGACAGGCTGTCAGAGCACTGACTGAAGCTATACTCAAAGAGAACCTAGAGGAGCCTAGGAAGAACTGGAAACCTGAACCAACATCAATCTACACATAGCCCCATGCCCAGACCCTTCCCCTTCTCCTCTTTCATCTCATATTTTAACTGTTTACCCTCTTCTCCACGCTTGACAAAGAAATTATGTCTAACTCATCAACTTGTCTCTAGAGAGGGCCAGCCTTATGGGTATCAACCTAAATAGCCATAGAAGGCCTTGAGCTTAGGGGGCCTTGGGACTTGGTTTGGAGAACTTGCCATTTTATCTTGTACTGGACCCGTTTTCCCTTTACTCTGAAATAGACATTAAATTATAGTATATGCCAAAAGCCCAGAACTCATTCTTTCTTTCTTTTTTTTTTGGTCTTTTTGAGCTGACTCATTTTTTAATTCATTATATCATTCCTTTTGTAAGAAAAGAACTAAGGTCAGGTGTGGTGCTACACGCTTTTAATCTCGGCACTCAGGAAACAGAGGCAGGTGAATCTCAGTATGGTCTACATAGCCAGTTCCAGGCCAACTGGGGTTACAAGGGAGACCCTTCCTCAACGAGACCAAAAAAAAAAGAATTAAGAATCCTAGCTGAGAGAGGCAAAGGGGACTGGGGGACCCAGATACACAATGTGCTAACTGCCATGGGCCATTCCTGGAATGAATTAGATTATATCAAAGATATGAAGGGATAGAGAGCTTTATAAGCTATTGTTTCAGTTATCGATGCTGTGAGGCAAAGTTCATTTTTCTGTGCTCACAGTCAAAAATGTTTGAAAGCCATTGCACTAAGACTCTAAATTCTTGGGTCAGAAGCCAGGACCACATCCAGCCTGTTTCGGTAAGCACAATTTTGTTGGACTACCGCAGGGCCTATTTGTGCGCTGTCCATGGCTGTTTCTACCCTACAATGTCAGAGCTGAGCATTTGAAACGGGAGCCAAACACTCCACGAAGCTGAAACTATTTTCTGGCCCTTAACAAGATAAATTTGCTGTAGCAAGATAAACTCTGGTTTGAATAATTGGTCATTTAAAAGAAAACAGAGATACAGTTTTGAAAATAAGAATACATAAACATGGGAGAGCAAAAATAACATGTTTTAGCTAACTGCCTAGAAGTAGGAAATTCAAAGCAGTTAGAAAGAGCCTGAGTGAGGCTTCAAAGACATATGGCGGAACAAGGCAAGTATCAAGACATCCAGACTTGGCTGGGCAGTTTGTGGGTAAAAGGAGATGGGTACAAGCTGAACAGTCATCATACCCTATGCCAAGTCCTTCCCACTTCTCCAGCAGACACACAACATGCATCTTGCAGCTCTGTTCTTCTTACACCAGCATCTCAGGCTCCCACTGTTCTTTTTGAAGTACTGCCCTGGAGGAATAGCCAGGTCTGGACTGGATCATGCCTGGGTGCCAGTCTGTGAAAGTGCCTAGCTGCCTAGGACACAGTGACATGTTGGAACCAGGACCACACGGGCCCCAGTAGCCACTTCTCCCTTCAGAGCCTGCAGTTCCCAGCTTCCGCACGGGAAATCTCACAATGCAAAGACTCATGTTCAGAGTCCTGCCCAGCTGAGTACTGGCTCTTGGGTGCTTTTCCCTTATATTGAACACATCATTTAGGATGACAAAGCTGTTCTCCGAGAAGGATTTGCCTGTGCTTCAGCCCTTGTCTATCCGTGTTCTGATTAAGATGCCACCTCCAGTCGAATAACTGTATGCTGGCACAGGTACACAGCCTACTCTCTGCCATCTCCCACCCTATGCTCTATATAAGGTGGCTGGCAGCCCTTCAGGTATCACTGCATCCATCTCCAATGACTTTCAGTACATCTGCTCTTCAAAGCCAACAGGCCCTTCAACGTTACACTGTGCCACATGAGAAATGGCAGTGCCTGCTCACATGAGACTCCCCTCCCCACCTAGCCCTCAGGACACTCCCCATCCTCCACACTGATGATAGCTTCAATAACAGCACATGGCAAAAGTCCAAAGCATTATGTGTAGTCACAACACCACTATCTTTCCCTGATTGGAAGAAAATAAAATTAACTAAAAGGAGTGCATTTCACAAAATGAGTACAAAGAAATGGTTTCTGGCTATGTACAAGAAAAGATGCCCAGACTCACCAATCAGACAATAAACCCATGTACATGTCAGTATCTCCTCCCTACCCAGTATCCTAAATCCCCACTCATGAACTCCTTTATCTTACATGGACCTGCAGATTTTGTAGTTGTATATCTAATCGTGTATCTAGTCAGAGCCCTTATAAAATGCATTCATTTGGGTTTTCATAGGTACTTCCTGTTGTAGAACAGTTGTCAAAGTGTTGGCTTTGGAACCCAAAGGCCCAGGCACTCCAGAACAAAGCCCGCCCATAAATAACCTTACTGAGAAGCCCTATGATGTTCTTCCAAAGCTCCACGTTTCAAATACCACCATCCTAGGTAGCTCTGAAGTGGCAGAACTTTCTATAATTATAAATATCTTGAGGCTTCCTGTTGCTAGGATCTTTTGGAAACCCCCCATGCTAAGGCAAATTTATGATTTATCCTAGGTCAGGTCACAAAGGATTCAAAATTGCTGAATCCATTCTAAGGAGGTGCCAGCTTTACAGATGTGGTGTGTTGAAGGGAACAAGTTATCCTTGAACTATATTTTTATATCAACTCATAAATGTTCTTACATTATACAAAAGATAACCTCTTCAGTTTTACTCTGTCAAGATGTCTCTTTATTAGGTTATGGTTAATGGTTTAAGAAGTAATTTGCAGCGAAATGTGTCAGTGCATTTTATGACTATCACAGAGAAGCAGGGACGCCACTTTCAGGGTGGGGGTGTCATTACCCCAGGCCAGCTTTCCATGTACATATGGTAGTGTAAGAAAGCTGTTAAGTATCCATTTTTTCCTTTTGGTTTTGTTGCCAAGTTTCAGGTTCCCAGGTGTCAGATAGGAGCTTCCAGCCTTTCAATAAGAGGAATGTTAAAAAGAGCCAGGAACAAAAGAAGGTGACCACTTAGCACTCAGTAACAAAGCTCTCCTGTCTTTTGGTAACACTCTAAGTCAAATTCTGACTGCCCAGCTTTAGGAAGAATGGCCAAATTCACTTCATGTTTATTAATTAGCTCGTTATACTTGTTAGGGAGGAAATAAGCTTATTAAGGAAAAGATTTAGTTCTTTTATATCCCAGAATTAGCCTTTCCTCAAGTCAATTTTTTAAATAAATAATTTACTGAGAATTTCATACATGCATATAAGGTGTTTTGATCAATTTGATCAAATCCATGCCCACTCCCTCCCATTTCCC